>NW_023994424.1:0-363533 GCF_015586225.1 Lucilia sericata | reverse complement strand
ATTCTTTTCTTTACACTTACTCTTTTTAAAAAAAATCTTTACACCGAGCACTCGTATTACGGCACCATTAAGTTTTGTGTTTAATCAAAATAATATTGCATATAAATAAAATGCAAATTAAAGAAAATAAAAGCGAAAATATTATTGTTTTAATGAAAGTTTTGATATTTTTTTAATTTTAATAAATTGTTTTAAATATTAATAAATTTTTGTCAATTTTGATATATTTCAGAGCATATTTTTTAAATTTGGAAAAACTTTGAATTATTATTTTAAATAATTTTTGTAAAGTTTAACAAAAGGCTTAAATTTTAATAAAATAATATGAAACTTTTATAGTTTTTATTAATAATTTTTCTTTAACGATAATATAATTTTAATATATGTTTTCAAATTTTAATAGATTGTTAAAATATTTGTTTAAAAAAAAAAATTAAAACAAATACAAAAAAATAAGAAAATAAATCAATTATATTTTAGCTTTAATTAATATAACAACAAAAACAAATAAAAACTTACTTGCAGTCCGTTGAAAGATCTTCCATGGTTCTGCAGAGGAGGAGAGAGGACATGGCGGTGGTGACAATTTTTAAAATTTTATTTGTTGTAATTTACACTCTCTTTTTTAAGTTTCTTCTTTTTTCAGTTTTTGGATCTTTTGTTGTTTTTTTTTTTGCTATATTTTATATTTATAAATTATTTTGATTTACACACTTTTATGATTGCTTTATCTTTTTATTTACAGTGGTTTTATTTTATTTATTATTATTTTTTTTTTATGGTATAAGAAAATAGATTTTTTCTTTCCTCAATTTTAATTAATTTAATTTAAATTTCTCTTTTATCTTCACAATTTTATTTGTTTCAATAAAGATAATTGACATTTTATTTTTTTTTCTTTAAATATAAACCACTGTACACCACTTGTGCTCGATGTATACGATTTTTTTAATTTTTATATTAAGAATTTTGACTTTTTTGTATGACCTTCAGTTCACCGTACGAATTACTCAAAAATATTAACATCTTTACTAATTTAATGAGATTAACAAATTTAAAATTTACCTAAATTGTAACAATTAAATTTTAAGAAAATTTTCTTTAACCTTTCCCGTCATTGTAAACTTGTTTTTTTTTTAATATTTCGCTGCTAGTATTCTTCTTTTTTTCACAGACAGTAATTCTACTTATGTTGTATCACTGATAAACTTGCACTAAGCCTATTTTAAAGTTTGATAATTTTAAGTTTCAAGTTGTGTTCAATTCCGTCTCGTTCCGAATTCCAATCTGCAATTGTTGCTCTCCTCTTGATCTTCTGTTTTTTCTTCTCCACAATTCTTCTTCTATCTATCAATCGTGACAGTACCAAATATAAGAATTCCTCAGGAATTTCTTTAAATTTATTCAATTTGGAACCAGATACTACTTAACCCTTAGAGGGAAGTCAAAACCTAAAGAATAGGGATTCCCATAAATAAATAAGCTGGAGCAAAATAAAGATGAATTCAGTTAATTTACCAAGTGTGTTGAAGAGATTACTTGTTAAATCACCAGCAAAAGAGTAGCCTGAACAGACGAAAAACTCTGTCTTCAAACAGTATTAGCCAAGCCCCAGAGAATCAGATGACCCAAAAGGATTTCTGAGGACAATATCAGTCCATGAAAGATGTAATCCTATTCAATTCTCTAATAAGAAATTTGGGCTAGTTCAAATACAATCAGGTATTTGCAATTTGGATGCCAAAATCTTAAATAAAATTTGTAATTAAAACCACATTTTAGAGTTTTATAACATTTTAATTACCTTTAAAGAAAGTTAAGTTGCTGCGAGGTAAGTTGTTGATATCACTCCAATTACAAACGGAAAGGAAGTTAATTTCCTTTAAAAGCTACTACATAGACCTGTTGAAAATTTTGCTTAGCAACAGAATGACATTTTGTAATTGTCATTCCCATATGATCACCCTAGATACTTGCTACTTAACTTGGCTCCATTGTTCATTACGAAATTCGACGAGTTAAAGAATAAAACAATCTAGCGTTAAATTTAAACCAAACTACTAATACAATGTAGCTTTTGAACTTTTCAGTTAACAAATATTTCTTTTCCTTATTAAAATTTCAACAAATATCAGCGATCTTGATACAATAGAAAGATACAATTACTAACATTAAAATTTTAAAATATTTTCATAAAAAAAACCCAAATGGATTGAACAAAATTTTTCCTAACGAATCTAAACAAAAACAAGTAAGAAATTATAGTCGGGCGTGGCCGACCATATGATGCCCTACACCAGTTATGAATATTAAATGTGATTTATTTTTCATAATAAAGCATTTATCTTCAATATTCCCTTGTTCCGATACATTTAAGCAATTTATGGATGAAAAACTAATTTTCTGAAAGAGGCTTTATATGGGGGCTAGGGGCAAATATGGACCAAGCCCGAAAAAATTTTGTGAATATATTTATATTGACATAATATTTTATTGTGCTGAATTTCATCGCGATATTTGTGTTTATAAGCTAATTTGGGACATTCAAGTAATTTTCTGAAGGGGACTTTGTATGGGAGCTAGGGTCAAATGTGGCCCGATCTTTATGAAATTTGGCACTGTCATCAAGACTTCTATAAAATTTAGTTGTGCCGTATTTTATCGATATATCTGTATATTTAACATAATTATGAGCTCAGAAGCCCTCTTCGGGGGGTTCTGTTGTATGGGGGCTAGGTGAAATAATGGACCGATTTTAACCATTTTCAATAGGCTTCGTCCTTAGGTCAAATAAAACCTGCGTGCCAAATTTCATCCCATTATCTTGAAAATTGCGACCTGTACCTTGCGCACAAGGTTTACATGGATAGCCAGCCAGCCAGAAAGCCAGCCAGACGGACGGACGGACGGACATAGCTTAATCGACTCAGAAAACGATTCTAAGCCGATTGGTATACTTTAAGGTGGGTCTAGGACGAATATTTTTGTATGTTACAAACATCAGCACAAATCCAATATACCCTCCCCACTAAAGTGGTGTAGGGTATAATTAGCATAAAACCTGTAGGTTTTTATTACAAAACCGGATAATTTTTAGAGTTATCGTAAGAAATTAGCCGGAAATAATAAAATCGAACTGGAGATTAGAGCTTTGTTTTGGCAGTATTTAATAACAAAAATAAGCAAAAATTTTCTATTACAATTTCACATTAGTAATAAACTCTTTAACCTGCAAGTAAAACCCATTAATATATTATCATTATCCCTAATGGAGAAATTAAAACCAATTTAGTAAAAAAATAGTAACAAATTTTAATAAATCTTTGTTTTTAAAAAAAAAAAACCAATCCTAATATAGAGAGAAAAATTATACATTTAAATGATAAGACAACAACAATTTCCAATATATCTAATACAAGTAATGGTAAAATTATAAACAATTGTAACAGATTATGGTTTCATGTCCTTAGCGTGGTATGTACCCACACCTTTTCCATCTATGTCCTCAAGAACATAATAACAATTTCCCATCTTGTCCTTCACTCTGGCCCTAATGTATAAAGGACTAAGCTTGGCGTTAAATTTCTGATCTGCCTTACTTTGAGCAAAATTTTTCCGAAATACTTCTTGTCCTACCTTGAAATTTATCGTTCTTGTTCTTAAATTATATTGTCTTACATTCACATCATAAGCTTTTTTGATACTTTGCGGTATTGTATCTCGAAGTAAAGCTAACTTGTCATCTCTTTTTATCTTAACATCGGCTTCTTCTAAAGATTGTATATCTCTGAGCAATTTATACGATGTGGCATGAGTTATCATGTCAAAACCATATAAGGCATGATAAGGTGACATTCCTATAGAGCTGTGTATAGCATTTCGAAGAGCGCAACTTATTG
Source organism: Lucilia sericata (assembly GCF_015586225.1). Lineage (NCBI taxonomy): Eukaryota > Metazoa > Arthropoda > Insecta > Diptera > Calliphoridae > Lucilia > Lucilia sericata. The sequence continues at coordinate 359,634 of NW_023994424.1, read as the reverse complement.
ACGAAATATTCTCGTCCCACTCACGGTGATCCTTCTTCAAGTAAGCCCGAATTGCAGCAATTATAGATCTGTTGACCCTTTCTGCGGCATTACTTTGTGGTGAGTACAATGCTGTGTATGTGTGATGAATTTCATATTTTGTCAGAAAAGCATTGAATTCATTGCTACGAAATTGACTGCCGTTGTCACTTATAACCACCTCTGACACACCATAGTGATGGAAAATTTGCTTTTCGAGGAATTCTATTATCACTGAAGCAGTAAACTTTTTTAGGAGGCAAAGCCAATGGTATTTCGAAAAGTGGTCGAGTACTATAAACAGTCCTATATAACCCTTTTTTCTTCTCGGATATGGACCTAGAATGTCCACATAAATCCGCTGAAAAGGTCTTTCAGATAAACTCATTTTGCCCATTTCCGGTCTTTGAATTACGTTGGTAGCTTTAGTTATTAACATATTCTCTTACATTTGAAGCTAGTTTTGGCCAAAAGAAATATCTTCGAATAAGGTTCAAAGTTTTCGCTATACCTCCATGAGAAGCTAAAACAGAATCATGACATCGTTTTAGTAGGTCCACTCTTAACCCTTCGGGAACCCATAACCCATTTCTTGAATACCAACCGAAAAATTTGTACGCACATAAATATATCGATCAACAATCTTAATATCTGGATATAAATTTTTATCTTTCTCAAATTTTCCTTTCAGATCCAAATATTCCTGGTCCAAAAAGTGAGTAGAGTCGAGATCGATTTCTGGCCCTATAATTTCCAAAGACGATATGTAACCTTCGTGCATTCTACTGAGAGCGTCGGGAACAACATTATCTTTTCTTTTTCTATGGCTAATACAGAATTTGTAATATTGAAGTTTCAGAACCCAACGTGCTAACCTACCCTTGAGATTTGGTTGTTTCATCAGCCACAATAAGCTACTGTGGTCGGTTATCACTTCAAATTCTTGAAGCTCGAGGTAACATCAGAATTTTTTGATTGCTTCTATCGCCGCCAAACATTCCTTCTCCGTTACGGAATAATTTCGTTGAGCTGAGTTGAGTTTTTTCGACATATAAGCAATTGGGTTTTCTTCTCCATTTTCTCCTAATTGAACAAGTACAGCTCCTATTCCGAAGTCACTTGCATCGCAATGGACAAAAAACTTTTTAGAAAAGTCTGGATTCTTCAACACTGGAGCACTTGTCAACAATAACTTGATTTTCTCAAAAGCATCATTAACTGCATCAGTCCATTCAAACCTTTTTTTCTGGGATAACAATTCGGTGATAGGATGTATAACATCTGAAAAATTGGCAATAAACCTTCGGTACCAACCCGTTAAACCGAGAAAGCCTCTGACCTCTTTCAGAGTTTTCGGGGTTGGCCAATTGATTATCGACTCTATTTTCGCTGGGTCAGTAGAAATACCTCCATCACCTATTATGTAGCCTAAATATTGCACTCTCCTAACACAAAATTTGCTTTTGTTAATGTTCAATGTTAAATTTGCTTTTTTGAACTTATCTGCAAGCCTAATTAGAATGGAAATATGGTCCTCAAAAGTATCAGAGACTACGCACACGTCGTCCAAGTAACCAAATACCGAATGTCTAAGGTCCGGTGGGATAATGGAGTCCATTAACCGGCACATTGTTTGTGGAGCTGTGCATAAACCAAAGGGCATTACGGTAAATTGGTAGAGCGGTTTTCCTGGAAAAGGCAGTTATCGCTTTGGATTCATCTTCCAATGCGATTTGCCAATACGCATCTTTTAAGTCTATCTTACTAATAACATTCGCTTTTGGCAAACGGGCAAATATTCCTCCTATGTTTGGCAAAGGATATGAATCTTTGGTCTTAAATTCATTTATCTTTCTGGCGTCAAGACATAACCTAACCTTTCCCGGTTTAATGACTAGTCTCATCGGAGCAAGCACTAGTACTTTCCTCAATTACTCCTAGATTCAACATTCGTTCTACTTCCGCGTTCATTAACTTTTCGACGGCTGGTGAAACCGGATAATACCTTTGTTTCACTGGTTTGGCATTACCGACGTCTATCCTATGCTTAATTAGAGTTGTTCTCCCTAAGCCTTGACTTTCGAAACTAGGGAAAAAGGTTTTAACTAATTCCAATTGATTTTTTTGGGCTTCATTTAATGGATAGTATTCGGAATCATTTCCGACTGCCTCTTTTGTAGAATTTGACGTTATACTGGCTACAATATTATTCATTAAACCAAACGTATGCCAAAAATCTAGCCCTAATATGAGTCTTTGGTTAAGTGTCGGGATAATAAATAGTGTTATTTTGTTCTTTTTCCCATTATAAATCATTTCTACTTCAACTAAACCAATTATCTCTTGAGCTTTACCATCCGCAGTTCGAACATTTGAAATTGTCTTTCTAAACCCGGGGTATTTCGTAAAATCTTCTAAAGCTAAATCCTTTCCAATACAAGAAATATTCGCTCCCGTGTCCAGTAATCCTAATTCATGTTTGTCCAAAAATTCGACTTTAACATATAATCTACCATCTTGTTCATTATTTATAATAGACGATACAAGCAAACGTTGATTATGTTTAATTTTATTATAGAAATTACGCATACGCACCGTAGATCTATTGTATCTTTTACGTAATTTCTCTTCTGTACCATTCTGATTGAAAATTCTAAATCTTGCACTGACATAATCTCTCAATCTCTCATGAAAAGGTCTTATTTCAAATAAATTCTCAGCATTATTATCTAAACTTAGCCTATTATTATCATTCTTTATGATTTTAATATTTTCCCTTTGCTCTGTATTATTAAATTCAGGTTTTGCATTATTAAAATTATCATTTTCCATTTGAATACGATGGTTATCAGTTAGTTCAGTTTCGGTTCTAACCGATTGTGATATAAACTCTGGTAGTTTTTTGGATTCTTCGTACAGCGAACACATTGTGGTTTATATACGTTTTTGAATCTACACCCATAACAAAAAATTTGTCTATCTTTAACACACATGTCCCACATATGTCCGTCCTCTCCACAATTCCAACATTTCACTGGTCTGTCCGCGTTAGCCTCAATAGCATTAATCTCAAATTCAGTTTCTACATTTTCTACTATTTCGTTATCGATCTCGTACCTATTATTGGATTCAATTGCTGCCACTCTACGCTGTTGACCTACTGTAGGGTATCGGCTAGCGTTATTGCGACGAAAAGATTCTTCGCTTAGCAATTTTTCACGTTTTCGACAAAGTTGTTTTAAATGACCTATCGGTCTTACTTGCACATACAGCAACTCGTGTTTGATTTCTGGCCTTAGATTTCTAATGATAATTTCTATCAGCTCTTCGTCATCTAAGGGAACTGCTAAACGATCAATAATTTCGTTGATGGCATCATAAAAAACCTCAAAAGTTTCAAACGGTTTTTGCTTTCTACTATGGAGTTCTTCTCTAATATCATACGTAGTTCTAAAATCTCTATACTGTTTCTTGAATTCTACACAAAAACTTTCCCATATTATCCTAGAAACTGTTTTACGGTACCTCCAGTACCAGGTTTTAGCTTTGCCAGTCATCAAAACGTGTAGATTCTTTCCTACGCTATCATCAAAGTTTCCCCTAAAAGTTTCTTCTACTAAACACTTGATCCTATACAAAAACTCTTCACAAGAGAGACCATCTGACGACCCATCAAACTTTACGTTCCAACTTTGAATTATGGTGGTTACTTTATCCGGATTCATTCTCAATCTATTTTCTACAAAATCTGAACCTATAGGTTGGCTTTGTAATTGTTCATTTCGAATGAAACTTGGAGAAGAATTCAACTCTGAACTAATTTGCTGATTTTGCTGAGGAGAAGGTGGTACAATCTGAGCTTCTAATTGTAATTGTTGTGGAATTTGTTGGCTTTGAGCTTGCCAAGGACTAACATTAAGCTGAGTAAGCATTCGCTGTACCGTAGACTCTATCATATGTACCATGCGATTGTTTTTATTTCGCGTTTGTCTACTTCGATTAGACCTATTAGTTGTATTGTGTGTGATATTATGAGGATTTTGAGAAGTATTAAAATCATTTAACGAGTTATTAGTTTCCTGTTGTGATTTCTGATCAGTAATATTAGCTTCTCCTACTTTCGGTGCTACGTTTAAAGTATTGTCCTTATGTAACCTACTAGATCTTGTATCATAAATCTTAACTGCAGATCCCCGACCTCTACCACGATATAGAGTAGATTTCGGCTTTTCTACTTGTTTAGTTGCTATCTGAATTAAATCCTTTTCATGGCATAGTTTTCCACAATTTGGGCATTCATTGTTTTCAGCTAACCATTTCGATATGAATTCCCGGTGGAAAGAATGTTTACATTTAGTTGAAACACAAAGGCTTACGTTTACCATATCCTTTTCGCATAAAGAACATCCTAATCCTAAAGAAGTTTCGGTAGCTAGAGGAATGTCCTCGTTGCTTCGCATAACCGCCATTTTGAAAGAAAATTTCTATCTATTTATAAAATTTAAAATTTCAAACTCAAAAAAAAATCAAAGAATTTAGAAACATGCCACTTAATATAAAATCATTTTCCTATTTTCCAGTGAAAATAACCCGAAAACAATTAAAATTCAGAAAATTTGATTTTCAGAACTACTTATTATGAAACTATTCAATAGTAGTATGAAACCCAATTCTTCAGATATTCTATCGATGATGGAAAACCAATCACAAAAATTATAATTTTATATCAAAATAATACAATGACTTTCCTTATCTGTAGTCGAGAAGAAGATTTCGTTAAATAAAAATTAATTTAGATAAAATTTAAATAATTAGTTAGGAATAATGTTCATATTAAAAAAATAAAAAAAAACTGGTCTATTGCAAATCAAATTAATTGAATCAAATAACCATCAAAACATTAAACTAAGAATCATTAATCGGATTGGAATTCGCCGTAAACAGCAAAAAACCAATATTCCAGGAGAAATTATCTTATCTTAACGCTTTGTTGAACTATTCCATTCAATAATTTCCGGTATTTAAAAAAAACATCATTCTTAGGAAAAGTCATAAAAGGTAAATTAAATTTAAATATCCAAACGGTCGAAAATATCCGTACCAATTCACGACAGATACCGAAATCCTGAAGGGATAATAAGTTTTATTACAATTTTATAATTCTTAAGTTAGAATTTAATTTTTCAAATCCGATTAATATGAAAATGTCTATATGATTGAATTTATGCAAACAGATAATACTGCTACACAGGAGAGATAAATCTGAGACACCGATTTATTGCACCTCCCCTTGAATGAGACTTGCTATCTCGACCATGAAATCCACATTTCGTACATAACCCATCGAAATAAGCAGGCCCCACGTTGGGCGCCATTTTTGTAATGTGGCAAACGGGTGACAAGGAAAGTCAAGGAAGGTATATGTAATTAAGACCTTAAATAACTTTCAACTATGTCAAAATTTGTAGAATTAGAGTCGGTGGGACCCGTCTATACGACTAGCTTCAGTGGGTGGGGAGGTTCTTGACCTAAATTTTACAAATTTCTTTGCCACTTCAATATTATTACAGAGTCCCGAAATTGGAAATAAAACAAACTAAAAAGAAATGGATCAGTAACTAAACTAAATTCCCCAAAAAAATGAAAAGTGTTGTTAATACTATTTGATGTTGAAATTTATGTTAACTTTTAGTAAATATGAACATTTATCTGAAGGAAAGATGTTATTCCTTTGGGGCTCAAAACCGACCACAAACCATAGCTCTTCATTGCCCGGAATAATGATCTGAAGAACCCGAAAACGAGAATCTTCTCTCTTCTATAAGGAAAAGTCTAGGAAATTTTATTCACTCATAATTTTTTTTTTTTATTCAAAAATCAATTCATTTAAACATATTGTAGTTCCTTATGATATTGATTTGTTCAATTTTAATATATTCTCATGGTATATGAAATTTATTCAAAATAAAATTAACAAAAATATATATATAAAAAAAAATTACATTAAGACATCAAAAAAAAAAAAAAAAAAAAATACATGCAAAATTAATTTCCCAAGTATAATTAATTCTAAATGATTCTCTCAAAAAGTAAATAAAATTCAATATAAATATTAATTTCCACTAAATTTTCAATTATTTTTGTGAAATCCGTACAGTTTTTTTTTTAGGTTATTAGGGACAATAAACTAAATTTATATTAACAACACGTGTAGGGTGTTGGTATCTAGAACTTTAATTTAGTTGCATATTTTCTTGTATTTAAACTAACTTCTCTTATACTGCATTATTCTTGGAAATCAATACTCTCTTTACAATTTATGCTTTGTTTTAATATATATATTTTTTTCTATAACTCTGTATATTCTTTTCTTTACACCGAGCACTCGTATTACGGCACCATTAAGTTTTGTGTTTAATCAAAATAATATTGCATATAAATAAAATGCAAATTAAAGAAAATAAAAGCGAAAATATTATTGTTTTAATGAAAGTTTTGATATTTTTTTAATTTTAATAAATTGTTTTAAATATTAATAAATTTTTGTCAATTTTGATATATTTCAGAGCTTATTTTTTTAAATTTGGAAAAACTTTGAATTATTATTTTAAATAATTTGTATAAAGTTTAACAAAAGGCTTATATTTTAGTAAAATAATATGAAACTTTAATAGTTTTTATTAATAATTTTTCTTTAATGTTAATAAAATTTTAATATATGTTTTCAAATTTTAATAGATTGTTAAAATATTTGTTTAAAAAAAAATTAAAACATATACAAAAAAATAAGAAAATAATCAATTATATTTTCGCTTTAATTAATATAACAACAAAAACAAATGAAAACTTACTTGCAGTCCGTTGAAAGATCTTCCATGGTTCTGCAGAGGAGGAGAGAGGACATGGCGGTGGTGGCAATTTTTAAAATTTTATTTGTTGTAATTTACACTCTCTTTTTTTAAGTTTCTTCTTTTTTCAGTTTTTGGATCTTTTGTTGTTTTTTTTTTCTTTTTTTGCTATATTTTATATTTATAAATTATTTTCATTTACACACTTTTATGATTGCTTTATCTTTTTATTTACAGTGGTTTTATTTTATTTATTATTATTTTTTTTTATGGTATAAGAAAACAGATTTTTTTCTTTCCTCAATTTTAATTAATTTAATTTAAATTTCTCTTTTATCTTCACAATTTTATTTGTTTCAATAAAGATAATTGACATTTTATTTTTTTTCTTTATATATAAACCACTGTGCACCACTTGTGCTCGATGTATACGATTTTTTAAAATTTTTATATTAAGAATTTTGACTATTTTGTATGACCTTCAGTTCACTGTACGAATCACTCAAAAATATTAACATCTTTACTAATTTAATGAGATTAACAAATTTAAAATTTACCTAAATTGTAACAATTAAATTTTAAGAAATTTTTCTTTAACCTTTCCCGTCATTGTAAACTTGTTTTTTTTTAATATTTCGCTGCTAGTATTCTTCTTTTTTTTTCACAGACAGTAATTCTACTTATGTTGTATCTCTGATAAACTTGCACTAAGCCTATTTTACAGTTTGATAATTTTAAGTTTCAAGTTGTGTTCAATTCCGTCTCGTTCCGAATTCCAATCTGCAATTGTTGCTCTCCTCTTGATCTTCTGTTTTTTTCGTTTTTTCTTCTCCACAATTCTTCTTCTATCTATCAATCGTGACAGTACCAAATATAAGAATTCCTCAGGAATTTCTTTAAATTTATTCAATTTGGAACCAGATATTACTTAACCCTTAGAGGGAAGTCAAAACCTAAAGAATAGGGATTCCCATAAATAAATTAGCTGGAGCAAAATAAAGATGAATTCAGTTAATTTACCAAGTGTGTTGAAGAGATTACTTGTTAAATCACCAGCAAAAGAGTAGCCTGAACAGACGAAAAACTCTGTCTTCAAACAGTATTAGCCAAACCCCAGAGAATCAGATGACCCAAAAGGATTTCTGAGGACAATATCAGTCCCTGAAAGATGTAATCCTATTCAATTCTCTAATAAGAAATTTGGGCTAGTTCAAATACAATCAGGTATTTGCAATTTGGATGCCAAAATCTTAAATAAAATTTGTAATTAAAACCACATTTTAGAGTTTTATAACATTTTAATTACCTTTAAAGAAAGTTAAGTTGCTGCGAGGTAAGTTGTTGATATCAGACCAATTACAAACGGAAAGGAAGTTAATTTCCTTTAAAAGCTACTACATGGACCTGTTGAAAATTTTGCTTAGCAACAGAATGACATTTTGTAATTGTCATTCCCATATGATCACCCTAGATACTTGCTACTTAACTTGGCTCCATTGTTCATTACGAAATTCGACGAGTTAAAGAATAAAACAATCTAGCGTTAAATTTAAACCAAACTACTAATACAATGTAGCTTTTGAACTTTTCAGTTAACAAATATTTCTTTTCCTTATTAAAATTTCAACAAATATCAGCGATCTTGATACAATAGAAAGATACAATTCCTAACATTAAAATTTTAAAATATTTTCATAAAAAAAACCTGTAGGTTTTTATTACAATATATATATATATATATATATATATATATATATATATATATATATATACAGGTTTTTTTTATGAAAATATTTTAAAATTTTAATGTTAGGAATTGTATCTGAAGGAAAGATGTTATTCCTTTGGGGCTCAAAACCGACCACAAACCATAGCTCTTCATTGCCCGGAATAATGATCTGAAGAACCCGAAAACGAGAATCTTCTCTCTTCTATAAGGAAAAGTCTAGGAAATTTTATTCACTCATAATTTTTTTTTTTTATTCAAAAATCAATTCATTTAAACATATTGTAGTTCCTTATGGTATTGATTTGTTCAATTTTAATATATTCTCATGGTATATGAAATTTATTCAAAATAAAATTAACAAAAATATATATATAAAAAAAAATTACATTAAGACATCAAAAAAAAAAAAAAAAAATACATGCAAAATTAATTTCCCAAGTATAATTAATTCTAAATGATTCTCTCAAAAAGTAAATAAAATTCAATATAAATATTAATTTCCACTAAATTTTCAATTATTTTTGTGAAATCCGTACAGTTTTTTTTTTAGGTTATTAGGGACAATAAACTAAATTTATATTAACAACACGTGTAGGGTGTTGGTATCTAGAACTTTAATTTATTTGCATATTTTCTTGTATTTAAACTAACTTCTCTTATACTGCATTATTCTTGGAAATCAATACTCTCTTTACAATTTATGCTTTGTTTTAATATATATATTTTTTCTATAACTCTGTATATTCTTTTCTTTACACCGAGCACTCGTATTACGGCACCATTAAGTTTTGTGTTTAATCAAAATAATATTGCATATAAATAAAATGCAAATTAAAGAAAATAAAAGCGAAAATATTATTGTTTTAATGAAAGTTTTGATATTTTTTTAATTTTAATAAATTGTTTTAAATATTAATAAATTTTTGTCAATTTTGATATATTTCAGAGCTTATTTTTTTAAATTTGGAAAAACTTTGAATTATTATTTTAAATAATTTGTATAAAGTTTAACAAAAGGCTTATATTTTAGTAAAATAATATGAAACTTTAATAGTTTTTATTAATAATTTTTCTTTAATGTTAATAAAATTTTAATATATGTTTTCAAATTTTAATAGATTGTTAAAATATTTGTTTAAAAAAAAATTAAAACATATACAAAAAAATAAGAAAATAAATCAATTATATTTTCGCTTTAATTAATATAACAACAAAAACAAATGAAAACTTACTTGCAGTCCGTTGAAAGATCTTCCATGGTTCTGCAGAGGAGGAGAGAGGACATGGCGGTGGTGGCAATTTTTAAAATTTTATTTGTTGTAATTTACACTCTCTTTTTTTAAGTTTCTTCTTTTTTCAGTTTTTGGATCTTTTGTTGTTTTTTTTTCTTTTTTTGCTATATTTTATATTTATAAATTATTTTCATTTACACACTTTTATGATTGCTTTATCTTTTTATTTACAGTGGTTTTATTTTATTTATTATTATTTTTTTTTATGGTATAAGAAAACAGATTTTTTTCTTTCCTCAATTTTAATTAATTTAATTTAAATTTCTCTTTTATCTTCACAATTTTATTTGTTTCAATAAAGATAATTGACATTTTATTTTTTTTTTCTTTATATATAAACCACTGTACACCACTTGTGCTCGATGTATACGATTTTTTAAAATTTTTATATTAAGAATTTTGACTATTTTGTATGACCTTCAGTTCACTGTACGAATCACTCAAAAATATTAACATCTTTACTAATTTAATGAGATTAACAAATTTAAAATTTACCTAAATTGTAACAATTAAATTTTAAGAAATTTTTCTTTAACCTTTCCCGTCATTGTAAACTTGTTTTTTTTTAATATTTCGCTGCTAGTATTCTTCTTTTTTTTTCACAGACAGTAATTCTACTTATGTTGTATCTCTGATAAACTTGCACTAAGCCTATTTTACAGTTTGATAATTTTAAGTTTCAAGTTGTGTTCAATTCCGTCTCGTTCCGAATTCCAATCTGCAATTGTTGCTCTCCTCTTGATCTTCTGTTTTTTCGTTTTTTCTTCTCCACAATTCTTCTTCTATCTATCAATCGTGACAGTACCAAATATAAGAATTCCTCAGGAATTTCTTTAAAGTTATTCAATTTGGAACCAGATATTACTTAACCCTTAGAGGGAAGTCAAAACCTAAAGAATAGGGATTCCCATAAATAAATTAGCTGGAGCAAAATAAAGATGAATTCAGTTAATTTACCAAGTGTGTTGAAGAGATTACTTGTTAAATCACCAGCAAAAGAGTAGCCTGAACAGACGAAAAACTCTGTCTTCAAACAGTATTAGCCAAACCCCAGAGAATCAGATGACCCAAAAGGATTTCTGAGGACAATATCAGTCCCTGAAAGATGTAATCCTATTCAATTCTCTAATAAGAAATTTGGGCTAGTTCAAATACAATCAGGTATTTGCAATTTGGATGCCAAAATCTTAAATAAAATTTGTAATTAAAACCACATTTTAGAGTTTTATAACATTTTAATTACCTTTAAAGAAAGTTAAGTTGCTGCGAGGTAAGTTGTTGATATCAGACCAATTACAAACGGAAAGGAAGTTAATTTCCTTTAAAAGCTACTACATGGACCTGTTGAAAATTTTGCTTAGCAACAGAATGACATTTTGTAATTGTCATTCCCATATGATCACCCTAGATACTTGCTACTTAACTTGGCTCCATTGTTCATTACGAAATTCGACGAGTTAAAGAATAAAACAATCTAGCGTTAAATTTAAACCAAACTACTAATACAATGTAGCTTTTGAACTTTTCAGTTAACAAATATTTCTTTTCCTTATTAAAATTTCAACAAATATCAGCGATCTTGATACAATAGAAAGATACAATTCCTAACATTAAAATTTTAAAATATTTTCATAAAAAAAACCTGTAGGTTTTATTACAATATATATATATATATATATATATATATACATATATATATATATATATATATATATATATATATATATATATATATATATATATATATATATATATATATATATATATATATATATATAGATATATATATATATATAGATATATATATATATATGTATTCAAAATCTTTCCATATAACTACATCCCCGTCCGTTATGAGAATGTAACCTGAGTTAGAGTAGTCCATTAGGATTGGAAGTACTATGAGTAAAATCCTATAAAAAAACACTACGAAAAAGTTAAGGTGGAGCAATGGTAAAAGGTCAAGATGTTGATTTCTTCTATTTTAGGTTGTCCTTTTGAACCACCCTTCCCTTAATAAGAACCGTAGTTCCCAAGTCTGCCTCTACCTCCTGTTCCGTATACAAAGGTGTCAATTTGTTCCCTAACCTCTTATTATTCCTTACAAGCAAATATTCCCCAACTTCAAAGATCCTATTCCGTCTGGAGGGGTTGTCCCTATCAAGTTGGATTCGTTGAGCTTTCATGATTTTTCCTTTATTTCCTCCCTTATTTCTACCGATGACTGTGGACATCGAGAAACAACACCGACATACAACACCGAGGAAACAACACTCCAGCCGCAGCGGAAATAACATAACAACATGAAGTATAAATACCTGTAAGTAGAGTGCTTGCAAAAAAAAAAAATTTAATAAAATTTTTTCAAACTTGATGTAAATCTTTGTAGGGGTGTTAAATCAGGTGCCTGTGTTTTATACTGTTTGTTTTTGTTTTGTAACGTTTTACGTGATGGTAGTACAGTTTTATGAGTAATAATAGAGACCAAGCTAGATTACAACAAGTGGTAGAGGGACTCAACAGAACAGAAGTTCATAGGAGAGAGAATATTGGATATTTAGGGGAAGCTAATTGCTGGAAAGGCAGGGCAATTGCTGTAACACAGGAACAATTAAGGGCAATGGTGGAACTTGCTATAAGCAATGCCCTACAGTCTCAGAAACTGGTTTTCGAAAGGAAGACCTTAATATAAAATTCAATCAGTGTGTTGTTCAGACCCCCGACGTTGAAACTTACAGGGACATAGAAATAGTACCAGGCCGACAATGTGACGAACCACTCGACATAGTAAAGTCTCTGCCTGACTTCGAGGGGAGACAAGAGACGTACGTTTCATGGCGCCAAGCGGCGCAAACCGCCTACAAAGTTTTTGAAAAATTTGAAGGCAGTTTCAAACATTACCAGGCCGTAGCCATAATTAGGAACAAGATAAAAGGAGCAGCCGATATGGTGTTGTCCCCTTTTAACACAGTTCTAAACTTCAAAGCAATCATTGCTCGGCTTGATTTTACGTATTCGGACAAACGGCCGATTTATTTGATTGAACATGAGCTTTCGATTCTCCGACAAGGTAACATGACCCTTTTGCAGTTTTATGACGAAGTTGAAAAAAAATTTACTTTATTGACGAATAAAACTATCATGACGTATGATAAGGCCACTGCAGCAACTATTAGCGAAAAATACAGAATGGACGCGCTGGACGACCCGGTTTATTCAAAACTCTACCCTTACTCAATGGGTGTAGCTGACTTTGTTAACTCGGAGATACGTAATTTGCTGTAAAAATGGCATAATCAGACCATCTAGGTCCCCTTATAACAATCCCATCTGGGTCGTATATAAGAAGGGCAAGGACGATCGTGGAAACGCTCTGAAACGGCTCGTTATTGACTTTAGGAAAATGAATAAGAAAACTATTGATGATAAATACCCCATCCCCAATATGGCATCGATCTTGTCAAACTTGGGTAAAGCGAAATTTTTTACGACGTTGATCTTAAATCAGGCTTTCACCAGATAACGCTTGCAGAGAGGGATAGGGAAAAAATGGCTTTCTCGGTCGGAAATGGGAAATATGAATTCTGTAGGCTCCCTTTCGGTTTGAAGAATGCTCCTAGTATTTTTCAGCGTGCCATTGATGATGTTTTGAGGGAGCAGATAGAAAAATCATGCTATGTTTATGTTGACGACGTAATTATTTTCTCGGGCAATGAGGACGATCATGTTGATCACATAGCATGGGTATTGGGAAAACTTCATGAGGCGAATATGAGGGTCTCTCGTGAGAAGTCGCACTCTTTTAAAGAAAGTGTCGAATATCTCGGATTTGTAGTGTTCAGAGGTGGCTTTACAACAAGCCACGATAAGGTGAACGCAATTCGCAACTATGAACAGCCGAAAATACTGTTCAATGTTAGATCTTTTTTGGGACTCGCAAGCTATTATAGATGCTTCATTAGAGATTTTGCTTCGATAGCAAAACCGCTCACCGATATTCTGAAGGGTGAAAATGGCAAGGTAGGTTCCCACCAGTCAAAAAAGATTAGGGTAAACTTCAATGAGGACTAGGTTTAGGCTTATGAAAAGTTGAAGGAGATACTATCTTCAGAGGAAGTCATGTTGCTCGTTGGGTTTGGGAGCAGTCCTATCACAAGGAGGTAGACCGATAACCATGATTTCCAGGACTTTGACAGACAGGGAATTGAATTACGCAACTAATGAACGCGAGTTGCTAGCTATAGTGTGGGCCCTACAGAAGCTTACAAACTATCTCTATGGTGTGACAAATTTGAATATTTATACGGACCACCAGCCACTCACGTTTGCGGTTTCGGATAGAAATCCGAATGCTAGGATAAAGCGTTGGAGGGCTTCAGGGAAAATTATGTTGCCGACGCTTTGTCCCGTCTGATGTTGCTACGGTACACAGCGAAAGGTCGTTTACCTACATGATTGAAGCAACAGATAAACCAATCAATTGCTTTTGGAACCAAATAGTCCTAGAATAATAGCGTTTTGCTCGAAAGCGGAATTTCATACTTTTCACCGAAAAGACTCGTCACCTGATTGACTTTACTGATAGTAACATGCTCATCGATGAAGTGGTGAATGCAATTTACTGTGATTTACCAGTACTAGCTAGTATTCAGAATGAGAATGAGCAACCAAATTTTGGCACTGCAGGAAAATGGTATTGGATATTTTTGATAAAAATGAACAGATCAAGATAGTTAATGCCGAACATAATCGTGCTCACAGAGCAGCGCAGGAAAATGCAAAACAGATTATTTCCCAAAAATGGCTAAGTTGGAGGCCGAAATCGTGACAAACTGTAAGACCTGTAACAAGGCCAAATATGATAGTCATCCACGCAAACAAGAGATGGGAGCGACCCCAATACCATCTTACACAGGGGAAATGCTTCGCATCGACATTTTCTCTACGGACAGAAAGTATTTCCTCACATGCGTTGATAAATTTTCGAAATTTGCCGTGGTCCAACCAATACCATCCCGTACAATCATAGATCTAAAAATTCCAATTATACAACTAATGAACATTTACCCTGATACAAAGAACATCTATTGTGACAACGAACCGGCATTAAAATCAGAGATTATTATGTCAATGTTGGAAAATCAATTCGGAGTTGTGATCGCAAACGCACCTTCGCTCCATAGTACTTCAAATGGTCAGGTCGAGCGCTTCCATAGCACCCTCTCAGATATTGCAAGGTGTCTCAAACTTGAGAGGAAACTCGAGAATACAACCGAGCTTATAATGTTGGCTACTGCAAGATATAATAGGACTATTCATTCAGTGACCAACAGAAGACCTGTAGATGTTGTCCACAGTTCATCGGTAGAAATAAGGGAGGAAATAAAGGAAAAAATCATGAAAGCTCAACGAATCCAACTTGATAGGGACAACCCCTCCAGACGGAATAGGATCTTTGAAGTTGGGGAATATTTGCTTGTAAGGAATAATAAGAGATTAGGGAACAAATTGACACCTTTGTATACGGAACAGAAGGTAGAGGCAGACTTGGGAACTACGGTTCTTATTAAGGGAAGGGTGGTCCATAAGGACAAGCTAAAATAGAAAAAATCGACATCTTGACCTTTTACCATCGCTCCACCTTAACTTTTTCGTTGTTTTTTTATAGGATTTTACTCATAGTACTTCCACTCCGGATGGTGCCTGCAAAATTAATGGACTACTCTAACTCAGGTTACATTCTCATAACGGACGGGGACGTAGTTATATGGAAAGATTTTGACTACTTGCGATATATTACAAACTTGACTATGTTTTCCGAAATTGCTGATGAGACGATGCACCTCACAGAACATTTTCCCTTATCCCATATGGGATATAAATATATATATTATGGTTCCTATGGTTCTATTCCGATCTATTCGATGCTTTTCATTTTATTGAGATATCTCAATCTCAAGTTGTCGTATCCATGTATGCAACGGGCGTTCTCTTCTCCGTGTGTTGCCCTGTGGTGTTTAGTCGATGGCTCCTTTTGCAGTGTCACCGGGGGATCTACGTAGCGTATGACCTATCCTATGACTTCCATTTGCAAGTTAGTATTTCGGTTTTTATAACACTTCGATTTGTCCTGCGCCATAGCTCGTCATTTGATATTATCGCAGGCCAGAATATGCGTAGAATCCGGCGTAGGCATCGGTTTACGAAGACCTGCACTGCATGCTGATCTCGTGGCAATGCGTTCCAAGTCTCACTAGCGTAAAAGAGTACGAATTTAACACAGGTGTTAAATAATTTTATCCTTGTATTCAGAGAAATAATGGTCGATCTCCATATTGCATTTAACATACCGAACGCTTGATTGGTCTTTCATATTCGATATGCCGCGTCTGCGCTGGAGCCTCTCGTATTCGTAATGATGCTACCAAAATAGCAAAAAAACGTTACGTCGTCCAAATCAACATTGCATATTCTAAATTTGTTGGTGTTGATGGTATTACAACGCATGATTTTGCTCTTAGACGTATTTATCCTCAAGCCAGCCTTTGCCGCTTCCACTTCCAGTGACCTCAGTTTCGATGCCATATCTCTACAATTATGAGATAGCAGACAGATGTCATCTGCGAACTCTAGACATTTTAGTCGTTCATTGAGGCCCCATCTTATGCCCTTTTTACAGCGAGTGGCATTGCGAACAATGACATCAAGGACGATGTTGAAGAGCGGAGGAGATAACACACATCCCTGTCTGATGCCTGTAAGTACATTGAAGTAATCACTAATATCATTGTCGTGCACGTCACAACATTTTACGTCCTTGTATAACGATTGGATCAGGGATATAATTTTCGGTGGGATTTCCTTTCAAGTAAGAGCAGTTCAGATTGTGTCGTGACTTAAGGTATCGAATGCCTTCTCGAAGTCAATAAATGGAGATTTCCATTCGTTAGATTGTTCCGCAATCATTCTCAATGTGTTGATATGATCAATGCAGGATTTTTGCGGGCGGAAACCAGCTTGCTCGTGGCGAAGGACCAGAAAAACGGCTTCAGCAATTCTGTTACTTTTATATGCGCTATGACCTTGTTCACCGCGCTTAGTATCGTTATTCCCCTCCAGTTCCGACACTCCATGAGGCTTCCCTTCTTGGGGATGTTGCCGCTAATTCCCTCTTTGAGTTGGGAGTCCAGAGCACCAGTAGACCAGATCCTATCGATTAGGGGTAATAAGTAGGCTGCAGTTGTTTGGCTATCCACCTTGAGCATCTCGGGGGCTATATTGTCCACTCCTGGTGCTTTATTAGACTTTAACGCAACAATAGCCTTTAATATCTCGTCGAGTCCAGGAGCTAATGTTGAAATATCCCGCCTTACTGTATTATCAGTACAAGTACACAAGCTACCGATTGATAGGGGTGGATTAGACAGCATGCCGGAGTAATGTTGCCTCCATATTGCAAGTTGTTCTGACCCTTACGTGGTCAGTTCATCTAATAATGGAGTACAGATCCTTAGGTCCGTACTCCTCCGCTGTTCTTTGTGCTTTACTGGCGAGTTGGTTGTAAAAACGTCTTCTATCACATCTAGCGCTACGCTTTACCAGTTTGTCGTAGCCACCATAGGCCTCCCTCAGGACCGTTTTCTCGAGCCGTGTTCTGGCTTCATTCAGCCTAGTTTTAGCGTCTCTCCTTAGTAGAATCAGATGTCATATATCATCCGGTATCCAATACTTGTTCAGTGAAGTTCTAAAGCCAAAATGCTCTCTAGCAGCGTCCTCGAAGTGAGACCGGATGTTTGTCCACTCCGCATTTTGGAAGGCGGAGTGGACAAACATCCCAAATGCCGGCTTTTTTTCCACGTCGTATTTTCTTGCCGCTGATTCAGGTTTACGTATTGCGGCGACCTTCAGGCGGATGGAGGCAATTACAAGGTGGTGGTGCGAGAAGCAATCAGCGCCTCTCTTGACCCGTACGTCTAAGAGACTTCTTCGCCAGGTCTTGCTCATAGCAATATGGTCGATCTGATTTTCCGTCGTCCCATCAGGAGATAACCAGGTAGCCTTGTGCACGGCGCTGTGGGGGAATAAGGTGTCCCTCAGCACAAGATTGAAGTTATTGCACAATTCTGTAAACAAAATTCCATTTCCCGTTAATCTACCGATGCCATGTGTGCCATTGTTGTCAGGACCCACTTGTGCGTTCAAGTCACCCATCACAACCAATATATTACCACGCGGTACCGAGGAAAGTATACGGTTGAGGTGACTGTAAAAATTCTCCTTCTCCACATAATCAGACGTTTCCGTGGGTGCATAGCATTGCACGCATGTAAGGTTCGAGCCCTAGTACAGAAGTTTGCGACAATATTATATAACTTATAAACAGTAAAGAATTAAAAAAAATACATGTTAAAAAATACTTTACTGTTTATAATTTATATAAACATTGTCTGAGATAATGAAAGAAAATGTTTACTGGGATTTAGAAATTAACTAAAATATGGTAGTAAAAATGAAGAAAAATTCTTCATTATGAATAAAAATATTATTAATGAGAACTAAATTCATTAGTTAAATTGAAGAAATTTCTTCAAAAGCAACTAAAAAATATATTCAAATTAACTACCTTTGTATATATACATATACACTCCCGCTCACTTAAATAGGTTCACTGTTTTGTTTACATTCAAATTAATTTTTTGCAAAAAATAATGGACTAATTGGTTATATTAAAATTTTAATTAATACCATGATGTCTAATGTTAATAACCGATTTTTAATATTTTTTTTTCTAAAATACTACGTTATTGAACAATATTTTTTTTACTCATTTGAATAGGTTTGTCAATTGACAAAAACAACAACAAATCGCATTTTTCATGAAACTTTTTTATTTTTATAAACATTTTTACAAGGTTTTAGAAAAGATTTACTAAGGAACATATCCGCCGTTACTTGATATAACTCAGAAAATTAGAGATGATAAAGAGTTATAAAGATTCTTAAGTAATGGCAAGGAAATTTCGGTCCAAGCCTTTTTAGTTCCTTCAATTTAGGCTTCTTTTATGTCATACTGTCTGCCCAACCTATACACATTACGAGAAAGAATATCCGAAACCTTTTCAATGATAAATAGGTGAGAAGATTATGGAGGCCACTCCAAAATTTTTACATTCTGGCTTCAAATCCCTTTTACAACATTATATTTTTGAAATATCCAGGGCAATGTTTCAAAGACGTGTGTTTTTTCAACGCCTGCACAGTGGGGCAGAATGTAAATTTTTTGGAAATAAATCTGGCATTTCTAAACGGCTGATCCGATCGTGATAAAATTTGGCGTGAGCGTAGCCGCCCCAGGGACGGCGCTGTGGCGGCTCAAAGTAGGGTACCTACGACATGTAAAATTTTTAAACTCGTGCCATTTTTTTGTTTTTCATCCAAATACAAAGATTTTATATTTTCTGAAAGCGCTCGACGAGATCTTGAAAAAACATGCTTGGACATACTACTTATCTCTTAAAATATCCGAGTTATAGGCATTTAAAAATTTAGTGATACAAAATTTACCTTGGTCCGCCTTTTTTTGAATACCGGGCGTAATTTTGGACCAAATGGACTCAATTTTTTCTTGTCAGTTAGACAACAAAATTTCCAATAATATACAAAAAATTTCAGATCAATATCATTTACAGATCCAAAAATATACGTTTTTTAATTTAAAAATTCAAAAAATTTTAGATTTTTGCCGTTTTTTTGCCAAAAATGTGTCTTAACTCTTTTATTAATAAAATAAAATTTTCTTTAGGAACATATCACAATTTTATAGTTTTCTAAAAGGTATCTTTACGCAGAACGCTTTGGCGTAAAAAACTTGTCCTATTTTTTGAAAATGTTGCCACTGCGTCCTTCCGAATATGACCTATTTTTTATCAAAACTTCAACTTTGGGCAACATGTTCTAAAATCCCAAAGCTGGGATCAGAAAACTGAAAGCAGTTTTGGAAACCTCAATATGTTTTCTATTTACTCCAAAAGTATTTTCCCAGCCCTGAAAGAAATGTGGACCCTATGGGTAAAAAAGTAAAAATCCCATTTATGGGATTTTCATTCCTATTTTTGGGAATTGCGGGATGCCCTTTGACCTTTTCATTTTTTTTTTGCATTTTCTTATTTGAAATGACAAATTTAACAAGCGTTGAAAATTTCATTGAGTTTTGTTCATAAATAAAGATTTTGTCATATATTACATATTTGTTTAATTTCTAAAACTATGATTTATATCAAAATTTTAGGAGGGTCGCAGATAGCTACAACAATTTAGTCCATATTTATCCCTTAATATCATTTTTAAGTTACATATGGAAATTCTCGACCCTTTACAAAAATTTGAAGCTAATATCTCAATTACATTCAAAAATATGTTCATTTAAACCTGTGTCCTTTAATTTCATCTTTTTCACATTTTAGTATTAAGTATGACAGAACATACATTTGGTGTTGAATAAAATAATTGGACAATTTTTAAAAATTATTTAGTTAATTATTTAATTAAAGACATTGTATATACAATAAAAAAATTATAATTTTCACCCCACACAAACCACCTTTCCCGCCCACCGAAATATAAAACACAATTTAATACAATATCATCAGTTAGTATAATAGCTTTTTTTATTTGAACTGTTTATCTTAAACATAATACAATTAATTCTTACAACCTACTTATATAGTTAATTCCTAACACTACTTATTTTCTATAAAATAATCTGTCATATCGGTATACATATCCAGAAGGTATATAAGTCCTTTAAAGCTTCCTTGTTTTGAGATGATAGAGTTCCATAACAAATCCATCTTTTTCGCATAGTTGAAAGAACAGGATCAGAAGATAGAAGTAAACTATTAAAAATATCTTCATTCTGTGATTGCCTGGAGCATTTTCTTGAGCTGAATAGTTGAACATGCTTAAAATCTCGATTCCTCGCTTCCTGGGCTTCTTCTGTTAACTCTCCAAGTGGAAGAATATTCGATTCAATTATTATTTGACCATGACACAATACTTTGTGTACTGTTGGTGTTAGTTCCCTCCATGGATACAGAGATACAAGAAATTTAGAAATTTTAGATGTATATTCCCCAAATCGATTTCCATTAATTTTATGTTTACTATTCAGTGCCATTAAAATAATGTTAACTCTTCGAAGCAACTCCTTGTCGATTCCAGTTATTTTTGAAGTAATTTCAAAATCACGAAAAAACCTTCTCGCCGTATTACCGTCATTTGTACTACCGCAACTTGGAAGTGGTTTGTCGATGTTTAATCCCATCTGAACTTTAAATTCTTCTTGGATTCTGCTTTTTTCCGCAGGTCTCAGTTCTTTCAATTCTTCATTATTTTTTGTTGATTTAGTAAGATTCTCTGGCACACTTCTATATTTGAGGTCGTATGATTTGTGTAAAAAGTAATCCAAAAATCGTATTCTGGCATGAAGTGGTGAAATTCCGAAAGACAGGACTTCTTCATTAATACTTCTGCTTTTGTTTATATTTGAGAATTGCGACTTTTTCTCATTACATATTGAGCATCTCCAGAAGGAAGAAGTTTCTGTTATGGCATTGCTGACCTTTCCATCAATCATTGTTAAGCTTAGCTGATATGATACGTCTTGTCAGTTAGACAACAAAATTTCCAATAATATACAAAAAATTTCAGATCAATATCATTTACAGATCCAAAAATATACGTTTTTTAATTTAAAAATTCAAAAAATTTTAGATTTTTGCCGTTTTTTTGCCAAAAATGTGTCTTAACTCTTTTATTAATAAAATAAAATTTTCTTTAGGAACATATCACAATTTTATAGTTTTCTAAAAGGTATCTTTACGCAGAACGCTTTGGCGTAAAAAACTTGTCCTATTTTTTGAAAATGTTGCCACTGCGTCCTTCCGAATATGACCTATTTTTTATCAAAACTTCAACTTTGGGCAACATGTTCTAAAATCCCAAAGCTGGGATCAGAAAACTGAAAGCAGTTTTGGAAATCTCAATATGTTTTCTATTTACTCCAAAAGTATTTTCCCAGCCCTGAAAGAAATGTGGACCCTATGGGTAAAAAAGTAAAAATACCATTTATGGGATTTTCATTCCTATTTTTGGGAATTGCGGGATGCCCTTTGACCTTTTCAATTTTTTTTTTGCATTTTCTTATTTGAAATGACAAATTTAACAAGCGTTGAAAATTTCATTGAGTTTTGTTCATAAATAAAGATTTTGTCATATATTACATATTTGTTTAATTTCTAAAACTATGATTTATATCAAAATTTTAGGAGGGTCGCAGATAGCTACAACAATTTAGTCCATATTTATCCCTTAATATCATTTTTAAGTTACATATGGAAATTCTCGACCCTTTACAAAAAATTTGAAGCTAATATCTCAATTACATTCAAAAATATGTTCATTTAAACCTGTGTCCTTTAATTTCATCTTTTTCACATTTTAGTATTAAGTATGACAGAACATACATTTGGTGTTGAATAAAATAATTGGACAATTTTTAAAAATTATTTAGTTAATTATTTAATTAAAGACATTGTATATACAATAAAAAAATTATAATTTTCACCCCACACAAACCACCTTTCCCGCCCACCGAAATATAAAACACAATTTAATACAATATCATCAGTTAGTATAATAGCTTTTTTTATTTGAACTGTTTATCTTAAACATAATACAATTAATTCTTACAACCTACTTATATAGTTAATTCCTAACACTACTTATTTTCTATAAAATAATCTGTCATATCGGTATACATATCCAGAAGGTATATAAGTCCTTTAAAGCTTCCTTGTTTTGAGATGATAGAGTTCCATAACAAATCCATCTTTTTCGCATAGTTGAAAGAACAGGATCAGAAGATAGAAGTAAACTATTAAAAATATCTTCATTCTGTGATTGCCTGGAGCATTTTCTTGAGCTGAATAGTTGAACATGCTTAAAATCTCGATTCCTCGCTTCCTGGGCTTCTTCTGTTAACTCTCCAAGTGGAAGAATATTCGATTCAATTATTATTTGACCATGACACAATACTTTGTGTACTGTTGGTGTTAGTTCCCTCCATGGATACAGAGATACAAGAAATTTAGAAATTTTAGATGTATATTCCCCAAATCGATTTCCATTAATTTTATGTTTACTATTCAGTGCCATTAAAATAATGTTAACTCTTCGAAGCAACTCCTTGTCGATTCCAGTTATTTTTGAAGTAATTTCAAAATCACGAAAAAACCTTCTCGCCGTATTACCGTCATTTGTACTACCGCAACTTGGAAGTGGTTTGTCGATGTTTAATCCCATCTGAACTTTAAATTCTTCTTGGATTCTGCTTTTTTCCGCAGGTCTCAGTTCTTTCAATTCTTCATTATTTTTTGTTGATTTAGTAAGATTCTCTGGCACACTTCTATATTTGAGGTCGTATGATTTGTGTAAAAAGTAATCCAAAAATCGTATTCTGGCATGAAGTGGTGAAATTCCGAAAGACAGGACTTCTTCATTAATACTTCTGCTTTTGTTTATATTTGAGAATTGCGACTTTTTCTCATTACATATTGAGCATCTCCAGAAGGAAGAAGTTTCTGTTATGGCATTGCTGACCTTTCCATCAATCATTGTTAAGCTTAGCTGATATGATACGTTAATAGAGAATTCCTTTATTTTTCTGCAAATGGGCTCCAGTGCATTTATTTCATCTTTTAAATATTGCACTAAATCTTTTGTTGTTTTCTTTGACTCTTTTATATATTCAAATCCAATGGGTCTACAAAAATTTTTTGAACCCGGAGTTGTATTGATCCATATATCTTCAAATGAATTTCCGATGCTTGACGATGATGGATTAAGGGAAAATGAACGAATTCGTAATGGCACTAATGATGACATAAATACACTTTTGTAGTCTGCTAATGTCCGACTTCCACAAGCTTGTTTGTATTCTGGAAGTGCTGATAAACCGTCACATCCCCACTTACACATTAAGACAACATCACAGTTATGAATTTTCCTTAGTTGGTCTTCTGAAAAGTCTGACACAATTCTTGATGCTGTGTTTTCGAGCAAAGATGATATATCAATACAAGCTTCCACATCATTAACAGCAATAGGTAGGATAGTTTGTTTTTTTTCCTGGATCGCATTGTATGATGGTAATATATTGTGTCCTTTTTCATGCAGAGCTTTCCTTAATATTTGGTACTTATTTCGACTGAGACCCAGTTCCAACATAAGCGCTATTGCTTCCTCTTCAGTAAAATTTGATTGTGATGTTGGAGTTGGTATACTTTCCACAATTCGCTTAAGTCGTTTTGGTGATGCATTAGGAAGAATAGTTGCAATATGTACGACATCCATAGGTTGGTTTTCCTTTTTCAGCATTTCGTTAAATGTATCAGCAATTTCCTCATTTGAGATTGAAAAAAGTTTTTGTGTGACCCTCTTTTTTTTTGACCTTGAACATAAGTCTTCGTATGACTTGCAAGGCGCTCCTGTTGATGTGTTGTAAGTTGAGATTTCCGTAGTAGTTTCCATCCAACTACAAAATTTTAATCGAAATTTCTTTTGATTTCCATCCACAGACTTACTTTTTACATCAAAAAGTTTTAAAAAGTTTTCAATTTTTGATATGCCTGTTTTGTCTACTTTTCTACTATATGTAGTTTTTATATAATTTGAAATGTCTTCAATTCTTTCTGGCCCTTTTGAATATACACTCCATAAAACGGAACACAACTCTTCGTACTTTAATGTAATCTTCATTGTAGATTTATTAAATATATGGTACTTAAAATCTGAGAAGTTTACTTATATACCAATTCTTGTCATTTCCGATACAGGTATTCCAAAGTAAAAAATTACGAATTGTCTACCTATTAACATTTAGGACTATATTACTATAACCTGTAATTCAGTCATTGATATTTCTTATTAGTGAATGAATCGAAATTATATCGAAAGTATTTATATTTTTACCTACATGATCATAAACGCAACAGAACAAAATGATCTGTCGAAAAAATTTAGGTAAAAAATAGTTATAAATTTCTGAAAATTTAAGCATAATAGGACCTTTCAATTATAAGGATAAGCAAACAAATAGAAAATAGGTAAATATAAGATTTAAATATGTTCTGTCATATTTAATACTAAAATATGAAAAATATGAAATTAAAGGATACAGGTTTAAATGAACATATTTTTGAATGTAATTGAGATATTGGCTTGAAAGTTTTTGTAAAGAATCGAGAATTTCCATATCTAACTAAAAAAGTTATTAAGGGATAAATATGGACTTGTAGCTATCTGCGACCCTCTTAAAATTTTGATATAAATCATAGTTTTAGAAATTAAACAAATATGTAATATATGACAAAATCTTTATTTATGAACAAAACTCAATGAAATTTTCAACGCTTGTTAAATTTGTCATTTCAAATAAGAAAATGCAAAAAAAAAATGAAAAGGTCAAAGGGCATCCCGCAATTCCCAAAAATAGGAATGAAAATCCCAAAAATGGGATTTTTTACTTTTTTGCCCATAGGGTCCACATTTCTTTCAGGGCTGGGAAAATACTTTTGAAGTAAATAGAAAACATATTGAGGTTTCCAAAACTGCTTTCAGTTTTCTGATCCCAGCTTTGGGATTTTAGAACATGTCGCCCAAAGTTGAAGTTTTGATAAAAAATAGGTCATATTCGGAAGGACGCAGTGGCAACATTTTCAAAAAATAGGACAAGTTTTTTACGCCAAAGCGTTCTGCGTAAAGATAACTTTTAGAAAACTATAAAATTGTTATATGTTCTTAAAAAAAATTTATTTTATTAATAAAAGAGTTAAGACACATTTTTGGCAAAAAAACGGCAAAAATCTAAAATTTTTTGAATTATTAAATTAAAAAACGTATATTTTTGGATCTGTAAATGATATTGATCTGAAATGTATATTATTGGAAATTTTGTTGTCTAACTAACAAGAAAAATTGAGTCCATTTGGTCCAAAATTACGCCCGGTATTTAAAAAAAAAAGCGGACCAAGGTATGGTATAACTCGGATATTATAAGAGATAAGTAGTATGTCCAAGCATGTTTTTTCAAGATCTCGTCGAGCGCTTTCCGAAAATATAAAAATCTTTGTATTTGGATGAAAAACCCTACTTTGAGCCGCCACAGCGCCGTCCCTGGGGCATCTGCAGGGTTCATCTTCAAAATTTAAACTCGAATACTCCTTGGCTACGCTCACGCCAAATTTTATCCCGATCGAATCAGCCGTTTAGAAATGCCAGATTTATTTCCAAAAAATTTCCATTCTGCCCCACTGTGCGCCTGGTTGACCATATGAGCTCTGACGGCTGAATTGGAGCCACGACTTTCAAAATTTCTTTAATAAAAAGTTAAAACAGTGAAAGAAATTGCTTAACATTGCTAAGTTACTTACAAAATTAGTTCTTGACAAGATTTCGAGCCGAAGAAGTTTTGAATCCCCTTATAGATAACGATAATCCACCGATTTTTGGCCCCGATTTTGAGCAATATTTCACATTTTGGCAATTCAACCCGTTCTTGGTGGTTAAAAAGGGGCTTAAATATCAAAGTATCTTGATAGACAGGTAAAATAAGTTGAATTTAAAACTAAAATTTCAAGAAATGTAAAAATTTCGAAAATTAATTTTAAATTTAGGTATAGTACTGTTTGGGAATTAATACTAGTATAGACCCAATACGATCTATTGCAAAAAATAAAACAGAATGCTTTTAAACGAGGGAAATAAAATATGTTTTTTTTTTCAATACCTTTTTTAAAATCTAATACGTTTATTTTATGGAAAAAATTACAAAGAATATTCTTTCTGATGTTTTAATATGATAAGGTGCATTTTATCTGAACTTACGTTACAGTAGACTACCTACAATTCAAACTGAATTTTAAAATTTTTTAGGTTTTGTGAACTTTTTGTGATAAATTTAACTTAATTTAGCATTATTTCACAAGTCCAACAATATACTTTGACATTTAAGCCCCTTTTTAACCACCAAGAACAGGTTGAATTGCAAAATAGCGGAATATTGCTCGAAATTTGGCCCACAAATCGGTGGATTGTCCTTATCTATAAGTGGGTTAAAAACTTTTTCTTTTCGAAATATTCTCAAAAACTAATTTTTTAGATAATTTAACCATTAGAAGACATTTCTTTCACCATCTGAAATTCTTATATAAGAAAACTTGAAAGTCGGGCCTCTGATTCAGCTTTCAGGATCCATATAGTCAATCAAGCTTCGAAAAATCAAATGTTAACATAAAAATTAAAGTAAAAAGTACACTTTTATATTAAGAATTTCATTTATAATTAAAATTTTTAAAAATAAGTACTAAACGTAGTTTAAGAAATCTCAGCTTATGTCCCCAGTGTAATATTGTGAATCGTTTCTATTATTTTTTCCAGTGCCAAATTTTTTAAATAGCAATAAAAAACGATGGAGCAAAAAAACTTACAAACTCCATTTATCATAGGAAAGTAGACCTAAATACCTTTTATTTAAGATACAAATCATCAAATTCTAACGGGTACCTTTTGAGAAAATTTAGTTTTCACCCCAAAATAAAATCGTTTCTATTATTTTTTCCACCACTGTATATCGAGCCCTTTTTGCAAAATGGACGTAAGTTTTTTTATAGAAATCAATAATTTGGGTCTATTAGCATCATCTCTGAAAATTTTGTAGCTATAGATCCAATGGTTTCAAATTTACAAGAAAAAAAAAGACGTAAGTACACATTTATTTTCTGTTAGTCTAAATTTTCTTTTAGAATATGTATATGAAATTTATAGAAAAATTTTGAATAAATTAACGTATTAAATTTGTTTGTGAATGAAATGCCACATATCTGAGTATAATTGTAATAAATTCATGTAATTATCACTATGCCATTGCAATTTATAATTTTCTATAACATTAAATGAATTTATTTAGTAGTAATTACTAATTACATTGCATTTATATTATTACCATTTAACAAACTCTTATATTTGGTTGTAAATTTGTGGATTTCGGAAGGCGGACCTGTATATGGACTCTTAATGAATCAATAGTACCAGAATTTACTTATTCGATATATGGCGAATTGTACTACCATGTATGGATATTAATGTGGACTTCAGGGTGATTTTCAGAATAGGGCCTTTAATGAGGGATTTGGTCAATTGTGGACCGAAGTCTATAGAATTTAAACGCGTGATTAGTTTTGAAAACCAATGTTTTTTCTAGAATTTCATCATACTTTCTTAATTTTTGAAAGATTTATTAACTCTAAACTTATTTTCTGTATGAGGGGCATAGGAACCCATCCTAAAACATCATCATACAACAAATTTCGTTGCTATACTGATATTTTTAAGACAGTAATGGTCATAAAATCATTGTCTTAAAGGGTCCATATATGGAGGCTAGTGTCAAATATTCCCTGCATCTGTCATACTTCCCAACATAATTTACAGGTTTATATAAATGACTTCTGCAAAATTTTATAGTGATTGGTACATAAACAACATATTTATTAATGTATTAACTATAATCCGGGAGGTACTTGTATGGGGGCTAAGTGAAATCATGAACCGATGTTGCCCATTATTAACACAAAACAATATTTGTCATCAATAAGCATTTTTGGAGAATTTCATCACTCTAGCTCATAACTAACATACAGACATCGCTAGATGATCTTAAAATCTTATAAAAAAATATTTATTACACTCTAAAATTTCAGATTTATACAAATTATATAAAGATATACACAAAAAATATTTTTTTTTAGACAGAGAATATAGACGTAACCGCCTCAACATTGTTGATATCATAAAAATTTGTCTCGGCAAAAAGACGTAAGCGACCAAAAAATCGGATATAGCGTCAATATACAATCGAAAGAAATTGCATCCCATATTTTAGATATAATAATATTTATTAACGGAGTTTTGGAGTAATGCTATGTCCTACTTCGAAAATAATTAAAAAAAGTGCTCTCCTATAAAATTTAGTTTTGTCGGTTATATTGACGCTACATCCGATTTTTATAGATATATATATATATATATATATATATATATATATATATATATATATATATATATATATATATATATATATATATATATATATATATATATATATATATATATATATTAGATATAATAATATTTATTAACGGAGTTTTGGAGTAATGCTATGTCCTACTTCGAAAATAATTAAAAAAAGTGCTCTCCTATAAAATTTAGTTTTGTCGGTTATATTGACGCTACATCCGATTTTTTATATATATATATATATATATATATATATAGATATATATATATATATATATATATATATATATATATATATATATATATATATATATATATATATATATATATATACATATATATACAGTTAATCACAAAAATAAGTATACAGAAATACTGACGATTGGTTTTTATTTAAAAAAAACATATTATTTTTTCAAAAAACAAGAAAGTAACACATTTATTTATTAAAAACAATTATGATAATTATTATTCACTACTTTTTTTTCTTCATATTTTGGTTCTTTGAGTTCTCATTTAAGCTAAAGTTAAAAGATCATTTCAGTATATATTTGGTTTAATGATATTAACAAAATTTATGAAAATTTTACTTGTATTAATATAATTACTTTTTAATAAAATATTTTTTACACAATAACTTGGAAAAAATCTACTTTTAGTTCCGAAATCTTGAAATTTGGGCCGATTGGCTCCGGAATTAATTAGTAGAACAGTTTTTTCTCATTTCTACGATTTTTTTCCACTTTAGACCTATGGAGGCTAGTGTCAAATATTCCCTGCATCTGTCATACTTCCCAACATAATTTACAGGTTTATATAAATGACTTCTGCAAAATTTTATAGTGATTGGTACATAAACAACATATTTATTAATGTATTAACTATAATCCGGGAGGTACTTGTATGGGGGCTAAGTGAAATCATGAACCGATGTTGCCCATTATTAACACAAAACAATATTTGTCATCAATAAGCATTTTTGGAGAATTTCATCACTCTAGCTCATAACTAACATACAGACATCGCTAGATGATCTTAAAATCTTATAAAAAATATTTATTACACTCTAAAATTTCAGATTTATACAAATTATATAAAGATATACACAAAAAATATTTTTTTTAGACAGAGAATATAGACGTAACCGCCTCAACATTGTTGATATCATAAAAATTTGTCTCGGCAAAAAAGACGTAAGCGACCAAAAAAATCGGATATAGCGTCAATATACAATCGAAAGAAATTGCATCCCATATTTTAGATATAATAATATTTATTAACGGAGTTTTGGAGTAATGCTATGTCCTACTTCGAAAATAATTAAAAAAAGTGCTCTCCTATAAAATTTAGTTTTGTCGGTTATATTGACGCTACATCCGATTTTTATATATAGATATATATATATATATATATATATATATATATATATATAATATATATATATATATATATATATATATATATATATATATATATATATATATATACATATATATACAGTTAATCACAAAATAAGTATACAGAAATACTGACGATTGGTTTTATTTAAAAAAAACATATTATTTTTTCAAAAACAAGAAAGTAACACATTTATTTATTAAAAACAATTATGATAATTATTATTCACTACTTTTTTTTCTTCATATTTTGGTTCTTTGAGTTCTCATTTAAGCTAAAGTTAAAAAGATCATTTCAGTATATATTTGGTTTAATGATATTAACAAAATTTATGAAAATTTTACTTGTATTAATATAATTACTTTTTAATAAAATATTTTTACACAATAACTTGGAAAAAATCTACTTTTAGTTCCGAAATCTTGAAATTTGGGCCGATTGGCTCCGGAATTAATTAGTAGAACAGTTTTTTTCTCATTTCTACGATTTTTTTCCACTTTAGACCTCGGGTTTTGGATCTGGTGGTCATTGAATCCTCCAAATGATGCATTGGAAATAGAATTTTTAACTTTTGAAAAGAGTTGTTATTTCGAAATTAATGTTATATGCATGGATTTGGCCATTTTGAACACAGTACGTTCTTAAAAACCCGAAATTTAACTCCGATTTCTTAAGACTTACAACATAAACTTTAAAATTTGGATAATCTATATATTTTCTTTAATTTAAACAGGTTTTCCAAATACTCCGATTTCCAAAGCATACAATAATTCTACCAATCATATCTTGATATACTCGATACAATAACCATGTTTTATGGATCGGACATTTTATTTGTTCTAGCAACAAATTAAGATGTATCCGTGTTCAAAATTGTTCAATTAGTATTCATACCACCAATTGAGCCTGATTTAATATAAAAATCTTACTATTTTGGACAATAATCAATTTCAGAACCGATATGTAGTGTAAGTTATTGACATGGTCACCATTTGACGATTATTGGTAGTATTTAGGAGTGTGTAATGGATGATTGGAACCAAAAAACTTGTTTTAATTAATGGATACTAGTGCAAAAATTATTAATATCGCATTTTAAGATATAAATTTTAGGAAATCGCCGTTAAATATCGAATATGAACTCTATACTATGTTAAAAACGGCAATGTTCCGCAATGGATTGTAATTATTGTAAAGAAACAATTAATTTAAAAGTTAAAATATCGTCTTCCAATGCATCATAATGAACAAACGAGGGATATTATTGAATACCCGATCCAAAACTCCGGGGGTTTAATGTTCTTAAATAGGAAAAAATGCTCCTATAAATAATATTCAGATCAATTACCAAAAATTTCAATTTTTCGGAACAAAAAGTGAATTTTTTCCATGTTATAGTGTACAGAATATTTTATTATAAAATAATTACATTCAAACAGGTAAAATTTTCATGAATTTTGTTAATATCATTAAGCCAAATACATATTGAAATTATCTGTATACTTACTTTTGTGGAGTAAATTTTTTACCTATTTAACTACACCTTAAATGAGAACTCAAGTAACCAAAATAACCCGTTAAAATGTAGTGAATAATAATTATCATAATTGTTTTTAATAAATAAATATGTTACTTTTTTGATTTTTGAAAAAATAATATCCTGTTTTAAATAAAACCAATTGTCAGTATTTCTGTATACTTATTTTTGAGATTAACTATATATAATATTAGGGTGATCGACTCGATTTTTCAACCGGTTTTTTCTGCTTTACCAGTGTCGGTTTTTTCTTAATGTTGATTTTTCGAATATCGAATAACGCGGTTTTTTCATTTTTTAAAAACCGGTTTCGAATACTTTTATTTGCTTTGTATTCAAAGATTATTTAAATGAAATTTTTAAGTAAATAATAATACAGCCCGTCTAAATTTTAAAAATATTCGAGTCGAGGAACTAGCGTTAAACTTTTTTGATTTTCCTAATTAATTAAAAAAAATAATTTGTAAAACTGATAACTGTTTGATAAAATTTTATCAATCTTAAGATTATATTCCAATTACAATAATTAATTTACGGCTGAAATTTTATGGAAGTGTTGGAATGCCTATGCGGATTTCCTAAACAGGGCTAGGATTACATAGTACCTTATGTATAACAGAAGTGTCCCACTTTTTTCCTAATTTTTTTATATTATAGAAATAATGTAAATCAGACGACTAGATCTAAAGTTATAATCTTTTAAACTGTTAAAAATCATTTCGGGTCATGTTTTATTAATCAAATTTAAACATGAACATTAAGTTTTTCAAATTAAAATATATTTTTTTTTTATTTATAAAAAAAACCGGTTAACCGGTTTTTTCTGAATTTGAAAAATATCAACCGGTTTTTTTTTAAATGTCAGCTATTCGAACTATTCGAAAACTGGTTTTTGGAAAATGTCGAATAATCGATCACCCTAATATATATATAAGAGTTAACACACTACACGTTTGGTATGACTAAAGGCATTAACCCCACTTGTGCACGCGCTCAATATAAATTGCAACTAAGCAATTCTTTTGGGCAAGTGTGTAGTAATTTGAAACTCTGCTTATGCGTGCATTTTTATGGGAATAAAAGGTTGTCCATCCGAACCGAAATAATTACTATTGTAAAAAAAGAATTGCGAAATTTGTGAATTGTTTGTTGAGGTTATTTTCGGCTAGATTTGAAAATGGAGGAATTAAAGAAAAATGTAATGGAAATGACTGGAGCTTTGAACGCTACCATTAATCAGATTAGGGCCATGGAAGCTAAAATAAAAAGTCTCGAGAATAGGTCAAGTCCTTCTTCAGAGGAAACTAATATTATTGAACCACCGCGTGCGCCCAGGAGTGAATTGGAACTCCGTGAGTTAAGCAGGCTGCCGTACTGCGTCAAAGAATTGCAAACATTCGACGGTAACCCCACACAATATGTTTCGTGGATACATAGCGTTGAAGTGATTCTTAACGACTATGAAATAGTTAGAACAAAACCAATTTATAGGGCAATACTGCAGAGTATCAGACAGAAGATTAGGTGGAACGCAGATTCGGCTCTAGTGTCCTATAATATTTTCGATAACGATTGGCCTAAAATAAAGGAGTGCTTATCGCTCCATTATGCGGACAAGAGGGATATTAGAAATCTTGAGCACGGACAGTGGAGATTTCCACCAAAACAACAAGATATTTCACCAAGGCCTTTTCCTAAACCTCAGGAAAAAATGGAGATCGATCAATCCGTAAAATCAAGGAAGGTAAACTATATGAACAGGCCCGTTGCCTTCAAAAGGAACGCAAAATCGGAGAACTTAGCCAATCCCTTAAACAGCAAAGGTTGTTCCATACCTATGCGGAACAGGACAATGTGACTGAACATAATTACGAACAAAATTCGTCCATCGGTGTCGAAAATGGTAACCTGGAGGACTCTGAAATAAATTTTATGTCAGAGACCTCCCTTCAAGCGTACCATATATAGAGTACAATTCCAATGGGGCGTTATTAAAGTTTTTAGTTGATACGGAGTATCTTGGAAGTGATGTTATTCCGGAAATAACATTCTTAACCAACACCGATTGGAAGATTCTTAGGAATTACGTCCAGGAAACTGAGTTTGTGAACATGGAAAAATAATACATCCAGTGAACATTTTTTTTTGTCTTTCTTGAATTGGAGCGCACAACAGGCCCGATAGTGGCCTAGGTGTATTTCTTCGGATTTGATGTAGTATACATCCTCCTATCAACCTAACCTAACCTGATACAGGAGCTAACAAAAATTTTATTGGGTCCCATATTTGTAGTAGCGCTACACCGCTCCCTAAACCTTTCCCTGTAAGAACAGCAGCAGGAAACATAATTATAAGTCATAAAGTCGATGGTAAATTTTTTGAGTCCGCTGGAATAGATACGGTCGTAACCTTTTACGTGTTGCCTAGATTAAAATCTTTCGATGGAATTATAGGAGACGACACTCTTAAGGAAATGGAAGCTATTATAGATAGGAAGAATAATATACTGACCATTAAATCTGGTATGGTTATTCAACTCATGGAGAAATTTTCACAAGAAGTTAATAGTATAACTCAGAGAATGCCCAAAGAGGTGACACATAAACTGGGTAATCTCCTGGAGAAATTTGCTTCATTGTTCGGCCCTCTTGAAGCTGGTGAAATGGCTTTGACCTCTGTCAGAGCCGAGATCAAGACTTCTACTAATGAACCTATATATACCAAAAGTTATCCATATCCAGCAAACTTACGGTCTGTTGTGGAAGAACAAGTTTCGGAACTCCTAGAGCAAGATATTATTAGGCCCTCAAAAAGCCCATATAATTCGCCTATTTGGGTGGTGCCCAAGAAACCTAAGCCAAACGGGGAGAAACAATATCGAATGGTGATCGATTTTAAAAGGTTAAATGCCGTCACAATATCTGATACATATCCCATCCCAGACATTAACTCTACATTGGCCAGCTTGGGCAAAGCGAAATATTTCACTACTCTTGATTTAACGTCTGGATTCCATCAAATCCCAATGAAAGATTCTGATATCCCAAAGACTGCTTTTTCCACACTGAATGGCAAATATGAATTTCTGCGCCTGCCATTCGGCCTAAAGAATGCTCCGTCTATCTTCCAAAGGATGATTGACGATATCCTCAAAGAATATATCGGTAAAATTTGTTACGTTTACATCGATGACATTATTGTTCTTGGACAAGATTTCGAAGATCACTTGAAAAACTTGGAAATTGTATTTGGGAAATTATTAGCTTCAAACCTTAGGGTTAATCTGGAAAAAACCCAGTTCCTTAAAACGGAAGTGTCATTCCTGAGATATATAGTCTCCGGAGATGGGATACGAGCAGACCCAAGTAAGGTGGAGGCCATACAGAAGTTAACACCTCCTACAACACTTAAGGACTTGAAAAGTTTTCTTGGTATGACATCCTACTATAGAAAATTTGTGAGGGATTACGCGAAGGTTGCTAAGCCATTGACAAATCTTACAAGAGGGGAGAACGCACAAATTAAGGCGAATATGTCCAGGAAGTTTCCCATCACTCTCAAGGAAGAGGCATTACAAGCTTTTAATGATTTAAAAACTTTATTAATGTCATCTGAAGTTTTAGCCTTCCCTGACTTTGATCAGCCGATCAAGATAGTAGCGATCTTATTCCCCATGTTGAGGCTCCTCTAAACGTCTTTAGAAATCAGATAATAGTCAGACAAAGAAAGGAATTACATAGCAACATACAGCCACATCCAGGTTTCAATAGATATCATGCTACCATGGAGCAAGTGACTTCTGAAACACTTTCGGAAATACTTAAAAGGTATTTAAAGCCAACCTTAATGGTATTAAGATACCGGAATGTTTTATTCCACTATTGAATGAGGTCTATTTGGCTCACTTCGTTTCGTATAAAATAAGAATTACTCAACGATTAGTTGAGGATATAAGTAATCCCGAGAGGATCTGTAGCATAATTGAGAATGAGCATAGGCGAGCTCACCGAAACCCAAGGGAAAATGGGCAACAGATCTTGGAGAAATTTTATTTCCCCCGCATGGGAAGTCTTGTCAAACAATACGCAAAAAACTGTGACGTTTGTAAGTTGAATAAATATGACAGACACCCTAGTAAACCTAAATTTCAACCAACTCCTGTTCCAACTTATCCATGTGAAATTTTACATATTGACATTTTCGAAATTCAGGGTCTTAAATTCATTAGTTGCATTGACAAATTTTCTAAATTTGCTAAACTTTTCCACATTAAAAACCGATCTGCTATCCATTTGAGAAACAAACTTTCAAAAGTTTTGCATTACTTCAAAGCGCCTCGCATGATCGTTTCGGATAACGAAAGAGGATTCGTGAGTCCACTTATTCTTAATTTTATACGATCTCTTAATATAGAAATATATTTTACACCTGTACATAGAAGTGAAGTAAACGGGCAAGTGGAAAGATTTCACTCGACTCTTATTGAAATATACAGGTGTTTGGCTAGAGATGTAGGGAATCTTAGTCCCAAAGAATTGATTAATCTTGCTGTGGATCGTTATAATAATACGATATACTCGGTTATTAAGAGAAAACCGTCAGATATTTTTTTCAATAGGTCTCAACGGTTTAATTATCAACAGTTAACAAATTTTCGCGACCAAGTCAATGAAGATATTCGCGGCCTTATCGAGTATAATCAGAATACGGTGAACGATCGTCTGAATAGAAATAGATCGGATCCAGTTGAATTTAGTGAAAATCAAGATGTTTTAATTAAAGATAGACAAATTAAACCGAAACACAAACCTCTATACAAACATAACAAGGTATCCACCAACAATAGAGTAACTATCCGAACTACAACTGGGAGAAAATACCAGAAAGCACAAATTAAAAATGTTAAAATGTAAAAGTGTTTACCCTTGCATTTAACCCAGAAATCATAACATACTAATCATGAATGTAACCAAATCCAAAACTGGATTAGGATATATATAGAATTCCTCATTATTAATTGTAATCTATAAAAAGAGGAAAAATTTTTATATAAAAAAATTATTTTATTGGAAATTTAAAAGCTATTATTAAACAAAAAAATATTTTTAATAATTTAGTATTTAAGAAATTGAAATTTTACAATTATATTAAATCATTTTACTAAAATCAAGAGAACACTGATTAATAACCAACTAATCTTATCAAGTTTTCCGTATAATCTGTATATCAAATTATATTTAATTTGTACCTTTAGTATATATTTTATTTGATATAAGCACTATTAAACTCGTCCAATTCTACGCATAGCACCCAAGTTATAAGTACTAACATATATTTAACATTTTGAATTTTTAAGTATTTTTTTACTTTCAACATATGTTGGAAGTTTTCACGTATTCGAGTAACGGTCACCGCTTGTAACAATCAAGGACGGAGAAGGATGGCTTATAAACGGATATCTAAACATCGTATATGTGATACATTTGGACAAATTTGAGGAGATGCTTCGAACAACTGCAGATGTATTTACTGCAACTGCAAAAGATGCGAAGGGCAAGGAGATGTTCGAATATCAACTCAAAAAGGCGTACGACCGAATAACAACAATGAAAGGAATGGATAGCTGGAAACCCTGACGTAACCGATTGGAATACGATTTTGGACAGCCAGCAGAAATTAATTGAAAATAATGAGCAGCAGTACGTTGTAAATAAGGATTTATTTAGTACAACTGATGAGCTGGTACGGAAAATGAACGTCCTTATCGAGTGGAAGCGTCGGAATCGGACGATATCATCCGTGAAGCACTTAACCAAGTAATAGCGATCAAGGAGGATATTGGAAATTGTATGGGCTTGCCAACTTGCAAAAGGAGGCATTGTGAATACAAATTTGTTGAATATGGAAGAAATTCATCAGATTGTTTCTGAGGTCGAATCGCTTCCATACAATAACGAGATCGAAGCAATAGAATATGGAAAGCCAAGTATATTATCGAACGCCACGTCATTATTATACGTAATATCAATACCAAAGGTTGATTCTAGTAGATACAATAAAATTATTCTTAGAGCGCCCATATCCGTAAATCGCCAGCTTGATTTAAAATTTAACACGGTTCTTTTAAATCACGAGAAAATTTATGGCATTAAGGATCACTGTTCATCACTTAACAACGTCACAATTTCTTCATTAGAACAACTAGAAAAGCTACAAGACGAGGACTGCTTATCGAGAATTTTAAGGGGAACCAACGCAAATTGTACATTCCGTTCGAATGAGAAAATTATAATAGAACTTATAGAGGATGATCTCATATACGTCAGCAATTTCAGAGGAAACGTTTCTTCTGAACAAAATACTGTGAGCATTAATGGGACATATCTTATACGAATTTTTAACGAAACAATTGTAGTCGGTGAGAGAAATTTTACAAATGAAAGAATCACGAGCTTACAGGCGCTTCCTCCACTACTATCGAATGTGTACGAAAAAACACGCAAACTTGACACTAATCTTTTGCATGAACTCCATGAAAGGAATATTGAACATATTCGAAGTCTAGCGCGTCATGTGAATCTCTCTCTCTTGGGTCGAATGCTGCAATTTTCTTGTGTATTGTAACAATGGTGATAATTCTGGTCGTAATCTGGAAGAAAATATTCGGTCGTATTACCATGCCAGTGCTGAATACTACAGATAACTTAAAACCGGTTGTCAATTGATCAGCGGGACGCTGATTTTTAAGGAGTTAACACACTACACATTTGGTATGACTAAACGCATTAACCCCACTTGTGCACGCGCTCAATATAAATTGCAACTAAGCAATTCTTTTGGGCAAGTGTGTAGTAATTTGAAACTCCGCTTATGCGTGCATTTTTATGGGAATAAAAGGTTGTCCATCCGTTCCCATTAATTTAAGTTAGTGTAAGCATTTTTATTAATTATATTTAGCACTTTTGTAAACTAGAATTAAGTTTCATTTTTAATTGAACTGACAATTAAAATCAGTTCAATTCTAGGCTGACATCGGGATAATTTAACGGAAATAAATTAATAAATATAAAACTTTAATTGTGTATTAGTTTAAAAGGTGAGTTGGGCCCCATGGGTGGCCCAACCCTTATTTTTTTAAAGCACGAATATCGTCGTGCTTAACTTATATATATATATATATATATATATATATATATATATATATATATATATATATATATATATATATATATACATATATATATATTAATCACAAAAGTAAGTATACAGAAATACTGACGATTGGTTTTATTTAAAAAAAGATATTATTTTTCCAAAAAACAAAAAAGTAACACATTTAATTATTAAAAACAATTATGATAATTATTATTCACTACTTTTTTTCTTCATATTTTGGTTCTTTGAGTTCTCATTTATGCTGAAGTTAAAAAGGTGCAAAATTTACGTCACAAAAGTAAGTATACAGATCATTTCAGTATATATTTGGTTTAATGATATTAAAAAAATTTATGACAATGTTACTTGTATTAATATAATTACTTTTTAATAAAATATTTTTTACACAATAACTTGGAAAAAATCTACTTTTAGTTCCGAAATCTGGAAATTTGGGCCGATTGGCTCCGGAATTAATTAGTAGAACAGTTTTTTTCTCATTTCTACGATTTTTTCCACTTTAGGCCTCGGGTTTTGGATCTGGTGGTCATTGAATCCTCCAAATGATGCATTGGAAATAGAATTTTTAACTTTTGAAAAGAGTTGTTATTTCGAAATTAATGTTATATGCATGGATTTGGCCATTTTGAACACAGTACGTTCTTAAAAAACCGAAATTTAACTCCGATTTCTTAAGACTTTCAACATAAACTTTAAAATTTGTATAATTCTATATATTTCCTTTAATATAAACAGGTTTTCCAAATACTCCGATTTCCAAAGCATACAATAATGCTACCAATCATATCTTGATATACTCGATACAATAACCATGTTTTATGGATCGGACATTTTATTTGTTCTAGCAACAAATTAAGATGTATCCGTGTTCAAAATTGTTCAATTCGTATTCATACCACCAATTGAGCCTGATATAATATAAAAATCTTACTATTTTGGACAATAATCAATTTCAGAACCGATATGTAGTGTAAGTTATTGACATGGTCACCATTTGACGATTATTGGTAGTATTTAGGAGTGTGCAATGGATGATTGGAAACAAAAAACTTGTTTTAATTAATGAAAACTAGTACAAATATTATTAATATCGCATTTTAAGACATAAATTTAGGAAATCGCCGTTAAATATCGAATATGAACGCTATAATATGTTAAAAACGGCAATGTTCCGCAATGGATTGCAATTATTGTAAAGAAACAATTAATTTAAAAGTTAAAATATCGTCTTCCAATGCATCATAATGAACAAACGAGGGATATTATTGAATACCCGATCCAAAACTCCGGGGGTTTAAATAGCCAGATGTTCTTAAATAGGAAAAAATGCTCTTATAAATATTATTCAGATCAATTATCAAAAATTTCAATTTTTCGGAACAAAAAGTGAATTTTTTCCATGTTATAGTGTACAGAATATTTTATTATAAAATAATAACATT
This sequence comes from Lucilia sericata, assembly GCF_015586225.1. NCBI lineage: Eukaryota > Metazoa > Arthropoda > Insecta > Diptera > Calliphoridae > Lucilia > Lucilia sericata. Next base: position 319,060 of record NW_023994424.1, on the reverse strand, counting down.
CAAACAGGTAAAATTTTCATGAATTTTGTTAATATCATTAAGCCAAATACATATTGAAATTATCTGTATACTTATTTTTGTGACGTAAATGTTGCACCTATTTAACTACACCTTAAATAAGAACTCAAGTAACCAAAATAACCCGGAAAAAGTAGATAATATAATAGTTAGAGTCTTCAAATTTTGTCGGAGCAACTTTAGTATCAATATAATTATTTAAGACAAAAAGTGGGCGGATTAGCATTAGGGGGCGTGGCACCTCCCATATAAATTAAATACAAAAATTCGTTTATCTTGGAAACTATTACAGTTAAAATATTAAAAATTTGCAGGAGTAACTTTAACATCCATGGGAACATTTAACATTTTGGGAAAATAACATTTTGGGAAATAAACTGGCGGACTACCCATGAGGGGAACAGCACCTCACATACAGAGATACAAGCCGAGACGGCTCAAATCGACGGCGGCTGGCCGCCGGTAATATTTTGCAAGCCGCGTCGCCGCCGATTTCTTTCGGCTCAAAAGCTAAGCCGGCTTAAACGTAGCCGCTGATAAATATTGGAATCGCACATGTAATTCAGAAAATAATTTCACCAATTTGAATAGAGTTGCCACTATTTTAAATTCTTATGGCAAATTGAAAAAAGTTGTCACACAATATTGTGCTAATATTAAAAGAGTGAAAACTACTATAAATGTCCATTTTCTTCAGAAAAAACCTTATATAGAGATAGGTTTCTATATAACGGACTATTATACAGTGATTTTTCAATATAATAAACGCTTATAAGCTCAATTTCTGAAGAAAAACTTAAATTGAGCCGACAATTTAGCCGCCGCCGATATTTTCTATAATAAGCCGCCGCCGCCGACCTAAAATGGTTGCGCCGCCGCCGCCGATCATTTTGCATCGGCTTGTATCTCTGCTCCCATATTAATAAAATACAAAAATTGGTTTATCTGGGAAACTAATAGAACTTAATTCTTCAAATTTTGCACTAAGAACTTAAATATTCATCTGAACATTTTGGAGAAAAAAGAGCGGACTTTCGTCATGGGGGACTTGGAGCCCCCATATAAATTAAATAGGAAAATTATTATATCTGAGAAACTATTAGAGCTAGAATCTTCAAATTTTAATTGATGAACTTTGACATTCATGTGAACATTTAGAGAATAACGGGCGGACTTTCAATGGGGGGCTTGGCACCTCACATATGAATTAAATACAAAATTTCGCTTATCTGGGAAACTAATAGAACAAGATTCTTCAAATATTGCAAGAAGAACTTTATTATACATATGAACATTTTGGAGAAAAAAAAGGCGGACTTTCATCTGGGGGCTGTGAGTTCCCATATGAATTAAATTGAAAAATTCTTATATCTGAGAAACTATTAGAGCTAGAATCTTCAAACTCTACATGAAGATCTTTGACATTAATGTGAACATTTAGAGAATAACGGGCGGACTTTCAGTGGGGTCTTGGCACAGCCTATATGAATTAAATACAAAATTTCGTATATCTGAAAAAATTAGAGTTTTTTAATTTGTCATCGATTACATTAAAATCTTAATTAACTTTCGGAAAAAATGTATCTCTGGAAAACATTACAGTTAGAATCTTCAAAATTAATAAGAAGATTTTTTATTTATATTGCTTTTAGGTAGCAAAGCACACTGGGTATAGATATATATATATATATATATATATATATATATATATAGATATATATATAGTATATATATATATATTATTTTATTTGTTTTCCAGATGGTCGTTATATTGGAATTTTTATACCCACCATCAGTGGTGATAGAGGGTATATATAAGTTTGTCGTTCCGTGTGTAACACCATGAAATATTCATCTAAGACCCAACAAACTATATATATTCTGGGTCCTTATGAAATTCTGAGTCGATTTAGCTATGTCCGTCTGTCTGTCTGTGTAAAACACGCTCACGTTAGAACTAAGCAAAGGAAATCAACCAAATTCACCAAAAATATTTATTATTATCCTAAGCAGTTTGGTATTGAAAATCAGCAAAAACGGTTCACAAAGTAAAAAGTTATGAGTAAAAATTTCAGACTACCTCGAAATAAATTACGTTTTTTTCATAATTCTTTTGAAGTTTTCTCAGATATTTCGATGAATTTTGTCACACATTATTTTTTCATGGCAGTGATCAATTATGTTGAAAATCTTTAGAATCGATTTAATATTTCCCATAGCCCCCATACAAAGGTATATATTCAGGGAAATTAGTTTATCGTTAATAATTCCCTCAAATATATCGGTATCAACACAAAATTGTGTACATGCAATTATAAAATGAACAGAAATCATACTGTCAACGTAGATCTCAGTCGGTCCACAATTGGCCATAGCTCCCATACAAGGTCCACTTCCGAAAATCATTTAAAAGCTCATATTTCATTGTGATATAAAGCTATCTTGATGAAATTCGGCATAAATATGTTTAGTCTAAATATAAATCACTTCACGAAATTTTTTCCGGATAGGTCCATAATTGGTCATAGCTCCCATATAAAGTCCGAAAATCACTTAAACGCATATATTTCATTGAACAAATATGTTTTGTATACATGCAAAACATTTTACAAATTTTTTTACGGATCGGTCCATTATTGGTCATAGCTCCCATATAACCTCACTTCCAAAAATCACTTAAAAATACATATTTCATTGTCAAATAAAGCTATCGTAATAAAATTCGACATAAATATTTTTTGTATAAATATGAATTATTCTACTAAATTTTTTCCGGATAGCCCCATAATTGGTCATAGCTCCCATATAAGGTCCACTTCCGAAAATCACTTAAACACATATATTTCATTGAATTCTAAAGCTATTGGGATAAAATTAGACAAAAATACGTTTTGTGTACATTCAAATCATTTCACCAAATTTTTTACGGATCGGTCCATTATTCGTCATAGCTACCATATAAGGCCCACTTCCGAAAATCACTTATAAACACATATTTCATTGTCAAATAAAGCTATCGTGATAAAATTCGACATAAATATGTTTTGTTTTTATATGAGTCACTCTACGAAATTTTTTCCGGATAGGCTCATAATTTGTCATAGCTCCCATATAAGGTCCACTTCCGAAAATCACTTAAACGAATATATTTCATTAAATTCTAAAGCTATAAGGATAAAATTGGACTTGAATATGTTTTGTGTACATATAAATCATTCTACCACTTTTTCCCCGGATCGGTTCATTATTGGTCATAGCTCCTATATAAGTCCCACTTCCGAAAATTACTTAAACGCACATATTTCATTGTCAAATGAAGTTATCTTGATAAAATTCGACACAAATATGTTTTGTCTTTATATGAATCACTCTACGAAATTTTTTCCGGATAGGCTCCCATAGAGGGTCCACTTACGAAAATCACTTAAACGCACATATTTCTTTGAATAATAAAGCTATCTGGATAAAGTACGACTTGAATATGTTTTGTGAGCATATAAATCATTCTACCAAATTTTTTCCGGATTGATCCATATATGGTAACAGCTCCTTCAAAAAAATCACTTAAACGCACATATTTCACTATCAAATAAAGATATCTTGATAAAATTCGACACAAATATTATTGACAATGTTTTAATATATGCAATATTTTATATTTTGTTAATGTTATAAAAACTTATATTTTATTTTTACTTGTTGAGCTACCCTAATTTTGTCTTTAAAATTCTTATTTTGCATTTCTGTATGTTTAACCAGTGTTTGGGGCCAAATCGGGAATCCCGGTTGTTACCTCTTAATTGCTGAGCTGGTTCCTAGGTGCTGGTTGTTGGCAAACTGTCTCCGGCAGCCGTTCACTTGTTTTTCTCTTGTTGCGGCAGGTCAGGGCCAATTCCTCACACATACACTCCCTGTTGTTTATTACAAAAACCACCCTTATTTGTATTTAAACAACTCTTGTTTGTTTGGTTTTCTTATTAATTTTATTTATTTAACTTCGTTAGTTTTTTTCTTATTAGTTTTTTTTTAAATCCAAACTTTAATTTATTTATAATTTATTTCACTTTTTAATTAAATTTTATTTTGTTGCAGTTGGTGTCTGTCCACATTGAAATTAAAAAAGCAAAGAGAGCAAAGAAATGTGTCAAGCCCTTTGACATAAAGAGCAACGCAAACTCACCACACTAAAGTGGGGAGTTGCCATACAATGCATATTGTTCTAGCGATTTTACACATAGAGAAAATATACTTTATGTGTTGTTCTGGACAGACACCAACATACCGCCCACCTTGCAACGGTAGCGCAAAAAATATAAAATATTATATACAAAATTAGATATAAGTAATATAACAAATTCAATTATCTTATCTAGAGCAACAAATTAACATTTTAAGTTCATTATTGTTAATTATATAAAGGGGAATAACAAAGTGAATAAATATAATTAACATATGAGATCAATTCAAGTATATAAAAAAAATAATAGTACATATGTATAATACATTTTTCTTTAAGAACATGCAATTCAAATACTTTTAAGTGTAATAAACGTTAAAGAGTACATATGAAACAAAATGTAAATAATACTTTAAAGCCTTTTTAGGGCAACAAATTATAACGTAAATAAAAATACTTCAGGTTCTTTTGACACCTTCTCCAAAATATGCTATGCCGAATATGGTATTTTGGGCATATAGTTGTCCTGGGCGACTCATAGCTGGTCCAATCAGAATTCTGCTCATAGCATCAGCTCCTAGGATAAGCTGGTAAGGGCAACTAATATTCCAGTGTACGTCCGCATTGGCACGGTCTACAGTTGGTGGACGTGGATATTTGTCTGCTCGCTCCACATTAACAATAGGGCTACGGCCATAAATCTTGTCTTCTAAAATACATTCAACCGTTATGCGACGTTTCTCCTCGCGACGATGGTATACAACGATGTCAGTACGTCCTTTAGAAATCCGCAAGCCCAATTCTTCGACTTCACGTTTCATGATTGCTGACCTGGCCGCTGTTGGATCTATTAATGCTCTAATGAAGACGTCAGTATCATGATTGGTTACTACCCGTATCAACGCTGTCATGGGAAACCAAATACGGCCCTGCGGCAAAGGGTGCAACCAAGTATTATGGTCCTGCATACAGCGACGGCACCGATCTATACTTCTACAATTCGCTCGGCTGTGCGACTGAGCCAGGCAGTTATAACATAACAAGTTTTGGGCAACAACTCGAAGCTTTAGCTCCACGGGCATCACAATAAAACGTGAACACTGTCGTATGGCGTGAAGGCGATTACAAAGCGGGCAACCATAATCAGTGTTGAAGTCCATTTTTTTTTTTTAATCTAGAAGTTTAAATGAGCAACTTTATTTTAGAAAAGGTGATATTGAATTATTAATCAGTGCAATTAGGGAGTAAAACTAATTTGTGTATCGGTCGAGTGATGATGCCATTTTGAGTTTTAAGATCAGCCACTCGAACTTTACCGTCTGAACCATGATAAACTTTTACTATACGACCTAAGCGCCATTCAGTTGGACAACAAGGTTCACTTTTAAGAACAACGAGGTCATTTTCTTTCAGGTCTATTTGGGGACACTTCCATTTGTTACGTTTATGCAACTCCTTAAGGTACTCTTCTTTCCAGCGGTGACATATTTCTTGCTGCAATGCTTTGATTTTGCGCCAACGATTTACAATACTAATTGGCGAGCTAAGTTCTTCGGGTTCAGCTGGAGTAAGAATAGCAGAGCCTATTAGAAAATGACCTGGAGTGAGAGAGGACAAATCATCGACGCTGTTAGACATAGGGCCAAGAGGACGCGAATTGAGACACGCTTCTATCTTTGCCAAAAGTGTCGAAAACTCTTCAAACGTATATTTCATTTGTCCAGCTGACTTTTTAAAGTGCATTTTCAAACTTTTTACTCCTGCCTCCCACAGTCCTCCCATATGAGGAGCTGCTGCAGGAATAAAGTGCCACTGAAGATGTTGATGACCATATTTTTCTACTGCCGAATCACGTAATTCTTCTATATGTTTTTCGAAGTTATTTTCAAGTTCTCTTGCAGCGCCAACAAAATTTCTTCCATTATCAGAGAAAATGCGACTAGGGCAACCACGACGAGCAACAAATCGAGCCAAAGCTGCTAGAAATGCAGGAGTGGACAAATCGCTAACGGCCTCAATGTGAATTGCCTTATTAGAGAAACAAACAAATAGACACACGTAGCCTTAAGTGATACGGCAATATCGACCAGTGAAACTTTTGATTTCAAATGGGCCGGCAAAATCAACACCTGTGTTAGTAAAAGGGCGACTTAAAGTAGTTCTTTCTTCAGGTAGCACTGCCATGATCTGATTTTGAAGCTTTTTTCTATGTATAACGCAGATTTTACAGTTGTGGATGACCGTTTTTATTAGATTTTTAGCCTTTATAATCCAACACTCCTGACGTACGACATTTAGGACTAAACGAGGGCCACCATGTAAGACCAAATAGTGGACAAACTCAACGTATAGACGTGCTAATCTACTGCCATAAGCAAGTATTATGGGATGACGTTCATTATACGACAAACATTTTGTAGAGCCAAGACGACCATTAGCACGAATCATACCATTTTTGTCTAAGAAAGGCGTAAGCGTTAATAAAGGACTACGAGAGTCAATTTTCTTTTTCGATGACAGACAACCAAACTCATTAGAAAAGTGCGACTGTTGAGAGAGAAAAAATAGCCGATTTCGTACAAATACAAGTTCTTGAGCCGAAATTCTAACAGATTCGTAATTACAGCTTTTACGTCTGCTTTTGCTCGCAAGATTAAAAAATCTAAATATATAAGCAATAACATGATATGCTCTGGGCAAACTCGAGAAACGGTCAAGTATATCTTCGTGAACAGCTGATATAGCAATATTAACTTGGACTTGTTTAGATTCTTCTGCTGTTTCGAATTCTAATGGACCTTCGGGCCACGACGATTTGTTTAATCTGAGCCAATCAGGACCATGCCACCAAAGTTTGTTTTCTCTTAAATCCGAAGGTATCAGCCCCCGGGTTGCTAGATCGGCAGGATTGTGATTAGAAGCTACGTGAAACCAATTTTTGTTTCCTACTTTTTCTAATATTGTAGCTACTCTATTTGCCACAAAGGTTTTCCAATTACATGGCGGTTTTCGTAACCAAGCAAGAACTATTGTCGAACCGGACCACAAATATAAGTTATACGTATGCAATTTGAAATTGGGGATTACGCTGTTTACTAAATTGGCTAAAAGAACTGCGCCACACAACTCTAAACGTGGCAAAGAAGGCCTTTTAACTGGAGCCACTTTTGTCTTGCCAATAAGAAGATTTACGTAAACTTTATCACCATTCATAATACGTATATATAGTGTAGCTGCGTAAGCTAACTCAGAAGAGTCACAAAAGCCATGAAATTCAATATAAGAACTAGGCGTATATTGAACCCAACGATCAAGTTTAATTGTATCAATCTCATTATAATTAGAAATAAATGTCTTCCATTTTTGTAGAGCCACAGGTTTTATATGTTCGTCCCAGTCTATTTTGTCGAGCCACATTTGCTGCATCAAAATTTTTGCTGTTATAATCACTGGGGCCAACCAACCTGCTGGATCAAATAGCCTTGCTATAATTGAGAGTACTTCCCTCTTTGTATAAGCTGTTTTGAACTTAATCTTCTCAGTTGTAAAATAAAAGTAATCTTCTGCCGCATTCCAACGGACACCGAGTGTTTTAGCATTACTTTTATCATCGAGCGACAAAAAAGAAGAGTTAAGAAGATGCTCTTGGGGCAAATTTTTTAAAATTTGTTTAGAGTTTGAGGCCCATTTTCTCAACTCAAACCCAGCTGTACCCAAGATACCAATTAATTGGTCTCGTGCCTCCAAAGCATCAGGGATCGAATGAGCTCCAACAAGAGCATCATCAACATACATTGACTCACGAAGAATTCTTGAGCCTAGCGGAAAGCATCGTTCTTCATCGTCAGCTAACTGTAAAAGCGTTCTAAGAGCCAAAAGCGTTTTCCCTAGAACTACGAAAAACTATCTTCTGGTACTGTCTATGTTCAGCTTTTAGTAAAATTTGTCGATACATTTTCGATATATCTGCATTAAAGACAAACTGAAAAAAACGCCATTTTAGAATTAGGACTACTAAATCAGCTTGCAATATAGGGCCTACAAACAGTAAATCGTTAAGACTGTTACCATTAGAAGAAGCGCTTGAAGCGTTAAAAACAATTCTTAACTTTGTAGTGGTACTGTCAGGCTTAAAAACTCCATGATGAGGTAAATAATAACTTGAGCTACTTTCAGAATTTTTAATTTTCTCCATATGTCCCAATGCTATGTATTCTTTTAGGACCTCATCATATTGAGCCTTAAATTCAGGATTTCGCATTAAAACCTTTTCATTTCTCAAAAATTGGCTAAGAGCAATATGACGATTTGGGCCAAGTGACGAAAAAGTGTCTTTAAAGGGCAAACAAACAATATATCTTCCCTCAGAACTTCTTGTGGTAGTAGAACGATAGATCTCTTCACATTTTTTATCCTCTTCTGATAAAATCTTTCTACGAGAAACTTCTTCTAACTCCCAAAACTTTGCTAACTGATCGTCAATGGAAACTTTTGTCATATAATTGGTTATTGAAAAACGCGAGGAATCATTACTGGGAGTTGGGCCTGTGACAATCCAGCCAAAAATTGTATCTTGGGCCACTAAAGACTCAAAAATTCCATGTTGAACTCCTTCACGAAGAATTAGGGGATACAAATCTCCTCCTAACAATAAGTCTATTTCGCTACTTTCATAAAACTTTGGGTCAGCATAATTCAGATTGGGCAAATCTACATTCTTTTTTGGCTTAAATGAATGTGTAGGTACATTTCCTGTTACACGAGGAACTACTAAAGCCTGTATATTAAGAGATACACTCTGATCAAATAGAGAAACAATTATAAAGTTTGCTATTTTTGAAGATTTGCTTACTAATTCTCCTCCTAAACCAGTAATTTCCGCAGAAACTGGCTTAGTGGGCAACTTCAATGCAGTTTGTATTCTCTGAGAAACAAAACTTTCATCCGAACAAGGATCTATGAGTGCTCGAACTTTGTAATAGGAACCACAACTAATTATATTGACCCAAGCTGTAGCCAACATCACTTTCTTAGCTACAGATGTGTGATGTGACTGAACAACACCAGACGGACCTGCGATATTAGTGGACTGTAATTGATTTGTATTTGTGGACTGTATTTGTTGGACAGAACTATTTTGACTTTCGCCCTGAAATCTAGTATTTCCTTGATTTTGGCTATTATTGTTTTTCTTTACAAAATCCCTATGCATTAAAGTATGGTGCTTCCTTTTGCACTTGGAGCAACCATTTGGGCTACTACAATCACCATACATATGTACAATGTTGAGGCAATTAAAACAATAACGAAATTTTTTCAAAGTTGAAACCCGATTTCTATAATCCATATTCAAAAATCTGGTACAGGAGCTGATTTTATGGTTTTCTTTGCATAATTTGCAAAAAATGGTTTCAACTTTAGTATTATGGGCCTTAAATTGTTTTACTTTAGTTGATGTATGGTTATTGTTACTATTAAGTGCCGATTGGGAACCACTGGGATTTGAATTGTTTATAGCTATGATATCTGATACACTTTCAAGGGCATGAAATCTATCGGTGAGAAAATTATTTAATTCTTCCCATTTGGGAACCTCTGTTTTGTTCTTGACCGATTGTTCCCACAGATTAAGTGAACATTCTGAGAGACGGGATGAGCATTGGAATACAAAAATAGGGTCCCATGAATTAATATCTACATTGTATAACTTAAGGATAGCCATACAATTATTGATCTCCCTTTGAAGTCGTTTAATCTCACTAGCTGATTCCTGTTGACAAGGAGCTAAATTAAAGAGCAACTTCAATTGACTATTAATCAAAACCCGTTTATTTTCATACTGAATCTTTAAATTGTTCCAAGCTATTTCAAAATTTTCTGCTGTTAGAGCTACATTTCTATTTATATCCCGAGCCTCCCCATCAGTTTTCCTAAACAAGTAAAACAACTTTTCTACAGGGCTAAGTCTTGTATTGTTTATGTAAATCGCCGTAAACATATCTCTAAATGTGGGCCACGAAACGTAATCCCCATGAAAAACACCAGTATCACAAGGAGGTACGGATATGGAACCACAAAGATTGGGAACTGCTGATTCTACATTTTCTTCCTTCTTTTTATCTATATGTTTTCTCGCTTTTGAAATTATGTTTATGCACCGCACATATGCCTTACGGATCTGCGGGTGCTTAGTTTGGACCATTAAAAGCTCTTTCTTTTTCTCTATAGTTTCAGCGGAACATTCATCATATAGGCCCTTGTATTTTTCCCATGCCTTATCTAACTCACTTTTTTCGAAATCAAAGGCATCATCTGTATAATGGGAAAAATCTTCGCCTTTTAACATAGCCTCTATGCTAATCATTTCATCGGCCGCTAATATGTATTTCTCAAAAATCGACATATTTAACTTTTTTTTTTCTTTTAAATTTAAATCGTAAAAGAGTCACAAACTTTTCAATAAAAAGCAAGAGTAAGAGAACCACAAAAATATATATTTTTCCAAAAATCTAAAACAAATCACAGAATCGCAAACTTCTTCAATAAATTTAAGAATTAAAAGAGAAACTGAAGTTTTATAACACAAGGCAAAGTTAAAGAGAACCACAAAACTTCTTTTTTTTTTTAAATAAAAGAGTTAAAGAGAACTACTAAGTTAAAATGCGCCAAAATCACAATTTCCAATAAGTTAAAAAACTTGAGAAAAAAGATGGACGACAATTTTATTTAGGTTCCAAAAATAAAACAACAAATACAAATGACCGTAAGGAAAAATGGCGGCTTAATGTAAAAGTTCACGATGTAATTTCAAAAAGTTACACAACCTCACTTTTTCCGAGACACAAATAATGAACCACAATATATGTATGTATATGAAACACTTTGCACTTTAATAAATTCAATTTACGCACCTTTTTTTACGAAAGAAGGACCAATGTTTGGGGCCAAATCGGGAATCCCGGTTGTTACCTCTTAATTGCTGAGCTGGTTCCTAGGTGCTGGTTGTTGGCAAACTGTCTCCGGCAGCCGTTCACTTGTTTTTCTCTTGTTGCGGCAGGTCAGGGCCAATTCCTCACACATACACTCCCTGTTGTTTATTACAAAAACCACCCTTATTTGTATTTAAACAACTCTTGTTTGTTTGGTTTTCTTATTAATTTTATTTATTTAACTTCGTTAGTTTTTTTCTTATTAGTTTTTTTTAAATCCAAACTTTAATTTATTTATAATTTATTTCACTTTTTAATTAAATTTTATTTTGTTGCAGTTGGTGTCTGTCCACATTGAAATTAAAAAAGCAAAGAGAGCAAAAAAATGTGTCAAGCCCTTTGACATAAAGAGCAACGCAAACTCACCACACTAAAGTGGGGAGTTGCCATACAATGCATATTGTTCTAGCGATTTTACACATAGAGAAAATATACTTTATGTGTTGTTCTGGACAGACACCAACAACCAGAATTTAACCGTTAAATCATACGATGCATCTACTGCAATACTCTTTTTTTATATGTACATAAACCTGTTTATTTTTAAAGAACACTCTCTTGAGTGATTTTATTACCATTGTTATTGTTATTTTGTCCCTTATTTACATTGTATCAATTATACATACATGTAAACGTTGTTGATGAGACAAACAAGTTGATGGACAACTTGCAAATAAATAACAAGTTAGTTTATGCTTAACAACAAGCTGATCAACATCTTTTAATTTTCGCGTACATTTTTGGTGACCCCGACGTGATCATAAATCGCAGTATACACATACATCTTTGTATGCGGTTTTTAGAACTTATTAATTTGTGACGTACGCGCCTAGCTGCAAAGAAAATTAAAAAAGTCAATTAGCTGTTGTTCGAGTTATTTTCCTGACTGTGCTTCAATAAAATAAAACATTTTTAAAATTTAAAAAAAAACTATACTAGTGTGTGAAAAACTCTAGTGTTTTTTCTTTTTACATGCCATAGCTGAAATAAAATATTGAACTATTAAAAAAAAGTGAACAATGAGAAATTTGGAAATTCTTAAAAACAAACGTGCACATCTAAAGCGTACCGCGACACGCATAGAAAATTTCGTATCGCAGGCTAATGATCAAACCTCGCTGTTTGACTTACGCGCGCGTCTCGAAAAACTGTAGAATATTTATGATCAGTTTCAGGCATTGGACATACAAATGTCAGGTGAAGGTGATCAAATGGCTGACCGTGAAGCTGGGTACGAAGAATTCGAAGCAAAATATTTTCGAATTAAAGGCCAATGTAGTGAGTTAATTGACGCCAAGCTGCGCACCAATAATTTAGATGCCATGAATTCGACTACGATTCATCAAGATGCCATGCAAAAGTTCGTTGAAACTCAAACTGCCCTGTTGGAAAAATTGTCAAGCTTACAATTACAGACGATGAATACGTCTAATAATGTCGCTGATGTACGTCTGCCAAAACTTAACGTTCCGGTATTCGATGGCAAATATTCAGAATTTAAATCGTTTTTCGACCTCTTTAATAGCTCCATCCATAATAATCATTATTTGTCCGCGGCTCAAAAGTTTCAATACTTGAAGGGATTGTTAAAAGAGGATCCGGCAAATCTTATTCGCCATCTGTCAGTGTCTGATCAGAATTATGAGGAGGCACTAAAAAAATTGCAAGAGCGATACGACAAACCCTCGCTGGTTGTGGATTCTCTTATTGAGACATTTCTTCAAATTCCCAAAGCTGAGGGTTCATCGGAATTACGTAAGTTGTCAAATGTCGCGGATGAGGTAATTCGTGGTCTTCGTGCTCAAGGCCCTGACGCAGAAAAAAGAGATCCTTGGCTGATCAACTTGTTATGCAAGAGATTAGATCGTAGTACCTACAAGCTTGGACAGAGTACAGTGGTAAGATGTCGTTTTCCTCACTAGACACATTTTTTACCTTCATAAATGAACGTTGTGACGCACTGGAAAGACTACCAACAACATCTGAGAAATCAAATAAAATGAATTCAAAAGCGGTGCGCCATGCTCGTGCTTACACTAGTACTATGAAAAAAGCCTGTGCTGCTTGCGGACAAATCCATCACCTATCGTATTGTCCCAAATTCAACAAACTAGACGTTAATAAACGTATAGAATTTTTAAAGGAAAAGTCTTACTGCTTCAATTGTATGAAACCAAATCATAATATATACAATTGCACTTCTAGACATGTTTGCGAGACATGCAAAGGTAAACATCACTCTCTAATCCACATTGACCGAAAGCCGTCAACAGCTGTAAGTAAGTTGCCTGTTTTAATTAAGCCAGAACCAGAACAACCGGATGCTCGCTCAACAAGTTCATCAGACCTTAATACAACATTTATGATTGCTGCTGATACAAAGGTGAATTTGGCTGAGTCTTCAGAGGTAAACTCTTTTAATATGCTCTTACAAACCGCCAGAGTGTTTGTAAAAGATAATATGGGATATTATCAAATATGTAACATTTTATTAGATTCTGGTTGTCAAAACACTTTACTTTCAGAAAGATGTGCACAAAGGCTAAGGCTGCCCCGAATGCCGAATAAAATCTTTGTAAGTGGACTGGGTAATAATAAAGCTGGAGCTACCCGAGGAGCTGTCAAATTAGAAGTAAAATCTATTTACGAAGACGAAACTATTCATATGCTTGCTCATATATTTACAAAATTAACCTCTAAACTACCATGTGTAAATTTGAAAATTAATTGCTGGGATGAGATCAAAGACCTCCCCCTGGCTGATAATAAATTTTATATTCCTAAAGAAATTGATATTTTAATTGGATTTGACTATTTCTTTTCCCTAATTAGAGAGGGTAGGATTTTAAAGGACGGCAATCTATTGGCTCAAAATACTTCATTTGGTTGGGTAATTTGCAGAGGATGTACAAAGAATCAGTCACTGTATGTAATGCCACTAGTCAAATTAGTGCATATGAAGATCTTAACAAAGCCTTAAGATTATTTAGGGAAGTCGAGAGCCTTATCAATATTAAAAAGCCGTTCTTAGCTGCGGAAGATCAAAGGGCAGAAGATTTATATTGCACTACAACAACCCGAGGTGAAAGATATGCGGTTAGATTGCCTTTTAAGCAAAATCCTGAGCTGGGCAACTCCTTTACTGGAGCCTTAAGAAGACTAAATTCTATGGAACGTAAGTTTAAAGCTAATATTAATCTAAAAAATGCGTACTCTGAATTTATGAATGAATATATTTCATTGGGCCATATGACACTCATTCCTAAAAATGAAATTAATCGCCCCGCAGCAAAGGTGTAATTAATCGCCCCGCAGTAAAGGTGTACTATTTACCACACCATGCTGTGTTAAAAGATTCAAGTCTTACCACAAAACTTCGTGTGGTTTTTGATGGTTCTAGCCAATCATCAAACGGACAATCTCTAAATGATAATTTACTGAGAGGTCCCGTATTACAACAAGACCTAATGGCAGTCCTATTACGCTATAGGTGTAATAAATTTGTTTTTGCGGCTGATATTAAACAAATGTTTCGCATGATTGATATCCAAGAGTGCGACCGTGATTATCAGAGAATTTTGTGGAGAGATGACCCTACTGAAGAAATAGGCTTACTACAGTGACCTACGGTACTACCTCTGCACCCTATCTGGCAATACGTACCCTTTTACAATTGAGTGAAGACGAGAGTGAGCGTTTCCCACTAGCTTGTGAAGCATTAAAAACCTGTTTTTATGTTGACGATTGTATGGCTGGCTCCAACACTATAAATGATGCCCAAAAATTAGCGGGAGAATTAAACCAGTTGCTTGCGGCTTTCGGTTAAGAAAATGGGCAACTAATGAGAGTAAAGTTTTAACTAACATTCCTGAGGAAGATAAAATTGAGAGTATTGTAAACATACCTACAGATATTACTGTATGCCTTCTCGGTGTTATATGGAATCCTGCTATTGATTGCTTTTCTTATAAAGTAGAAACTGCTGACTACTACGTTGATACTAAAGAAAGCTTCTATCTGAAATATCGAAAATCTTCGATCCCCTTGGCTGGATCTCACCTGTCATAATAGCCGTTAAAATAATTATGCAAAAACTATGGCTAATTAGTGTTGGCTGGGACGATCAGCTTCCCATTGAAATTAAAACTATGGCTGAACAGCTGTTTTCTGAAATTAACTTATTGAATAATATTAATATTCCCAGAATTATTTTCTCTACAGAAACTAACGCACAGTGGGGCAGAATGGAAATTTTTTGGAAATAAATCTCGCATTTCTAAACGGCTGATCCGATCGGCGTGAGCGTAGCCAAGGAGTATTCGAGTTTAAGTTTTGAAGATGAACCCTGCAGATGCCCCAGGGACGGCGCTGTGGCGGCTCAAAATAGGGTACCTACGACATGTAAAATTTTTAAACTCGTGCCATTTTTTTGTTTTTCATCCAAATACAAAGCGCTCGACGAGATCTTGAAAAAACATGCTTGGACATACTGCTTATCTCTTATAATATCCGAGTTATAGGCATTTAAAAATTTAGTGATACAAAATTTACCATACCTTGGTCCGCTTTTTTTTGAATACCGGGCGTAATTTTGGACCAAATGGACTCAATTTCTTCTTGTTAGTTAGACAAACAAAATTTCCAACAATATACAAAAAATTTCAGATCAATATTATTTACAGATCCAAAAATATACGTTTTTTAATTTAAAAATTCAAAAAATTTTAGATTTTTGCCGTTTTTTGCCAAAAATGTGTCTTAACTCTTTTATTAATAAAATAAAATTTTCTTTAAGAACATATAACAATTTTATAGTTTTCTAAAAGGTATCTTTACGCAGAACGCTTTGGCGTAAAAAACTTGTCCTATTTTTTGAAAATGTTGCCACTGCGTCCTTCCGAATATGACCTATTTTTTATCAAAACTTAACCTTTGGGCGACATGTTCTAAAATCCCAAAGCTGGGATCAGAAAACTGAAAGCAGTTTCGGAAACCTCAATATGTTTTATATTTACTCCAAAAGTATTTTCCCAGTCCTGAAAGAAATGTAGACCCTATGGGCAAAAATGTAAAAAATCCCATTTTTGGGATTTTCATTCTTATTTTGGGAATTGCGGGATGCCCTTTGACCTTTTCAATTTTTTTATTTGAAATGACAAATTTAACAAGCGTTGAAAATTTCATTGAGTTCTGTTCATAAATAAAGATTTTGTCTTGTATTACATATTTGTTAAATTTCTAAAACTATGATTTATATCAAAATTTTAATAGGGTCGCAGATAGCTACAACAATTTAGTCCATATTTATCCCTTAATATCATTTTTTAGTTAGATATGGAAATTCTCGACCCTTTACAAAAAATTTCAAGCCAATATCTCAATTACATTCAAAAATATGTTCATTTAAACCTGTGTCCTTTAATTTCATCTTTTTCATATTTTAGTATTAAGTACGACAGAACATACATTTGGTGTTGAATAAAATATTTGGACAATTTTTAAAAATTATTTAGTTAATTATTTTATTAAAGACTATAACATTGTATATACAATAAAAAAATTATAATTTTATTATGAGCCACGCACAACAACACCTAAATCACCCCACACAAACCGCCTTTCCCGCCCACCGAAATATAAAACACAATTTAATACAATATCATCAGTTAGTATAATAGCTTTTTTATTTGAACTGTTTATCTTAAACATAATACAATTAATTCTTACAACCTACTTATATAGTTAATTCCTAACACTACTTATTTTCTATAAAATAATCTGTCATATCGGTATACATATCCAGAAGGTAATATAAGTCCTTTAAATCTTCCTTGTTTTGAGATGATAGAGTTTCATAACAAATCCATCTTTTTCGCATAGTTGAAAGAACAGGATCAGAAGATAGAAGTAAACTATTAAAAATATCTTCATTTTGTGATTGCCTGGAGCATTTTCTTGAGCTGAATAGTTGAACATGCTTAAAATCTCGATTCCTCGCTTCCTGGGCTTCTTCTGTTAACTCTCCAAGTGGAAGAATACTCGATTCAATTATTATTTGACCATGACACAATACTTTGTGTACTGTTGGTGTTAGTTCCCTCCATGGATACAGAGATACAAGTAATTTAGAAATTTCAGATGTATATTCCCCAAATCGATTTCCATTAATTTTATGTTTACTAATCAGTGCCATTAAAATAGTGTTAACTCTTCGAAGCAATTCCTTGTCGATTCCAGTTATTTTTGAAGTAATTTCAAAATCACGAAAAAACCTTCTCGCCGTATTACCGTCATTTGTACTACCGCAACTTGGAAGTGGTTTGTCGATGTTTAATCCCATCTGAACTTTAAATTCTTCTTGGATTCTGCTTTTTTCCGCAGGTCTCAGTTCTTTCAATTCTTCATTATTTTTTGTTGATTTAGTAAGATTCTCTGGCACACTTCTATATTTGAGGTCGTATGATATGTGTAAAAAGTAATCCAAAAATCGTATTCTGGCATGAAGTGGTGAAATTCCGAAAGACAGGACTTCTTCATTAATACTTCTGCTTTTGTTTATATTTGAGAATTGCGACTTTTTCTCATTACATATTGAGCATCTCCAGAAGGAAGAAGTTTCTGTTATGGCATTGCTGACCTTTCCATCAATCATTGTTAAGCTTAGCTGATATGATACGTTAAACGTTATTTTTATCTTTGACTCCGTTATATATTCAAATCCAATGGGTCTACAAAAATTTTTTGAACCCGGAGTTGTATTGATCCATATATCTTCAAATGAATTTCCGATGCTTGACGATGATGGATTAAGGGAATATGAACGAATTCGTAATGGCACTAATGATGACATAAATACACTTTTGTAGTCTGCTAATGTCCGACTTCCACAAACTTGTTTGTATTCTGGAAGTGGTGATAAACCGTCACATCCCCACTTACACATTAAGACAACATCACAGTTATGAATATTCCTTAGTTGGTCTTCTGAAAAGTCTGACACAATTCTTGATGCTGTGTTTTCGAGCAAAGATGATATATCAATACAAGCTTCCACATCATTAACAGCAATAGGTGATGGTAGGATAGTTTGTTTTTTTTTCCTGGATCGCCTTGTATGATGGTAATATATTGTGTCCTTTTTCATGCAGAGCTTTCCTTAATATTTGGTACTTATTTCGACTGAGACCCAGTTCCAACATAAGCGCTATTGCTTCCTCTTCAGTAAAATTTGATTGTGATGTTGGAGTTGGTATACTTTCCACAATTCGCTTAAGTCGTTTTGGTGATGCATTAGGAAGAATAGTTGCAATATGTACGGCATCCATAGGTTGGTTTTCCTTTTTCAGCATTTCGTTAAATGTATCAGCAATTTCCTCATTTGAGATTGAAAAAAGTTTTTGTGTGACCCTCTTTTTTTTTACCTTGAACATAAGTCTTCGTATGACTTGCAAGGCGCTCCTGTTGATGTGTTGTAAGTTGAGATTTCCGTAGTAGTTTCCATCCAACTACAAAACTTTAATCGAAATTTCTTTTGATTTCCATCCACAGACTTACTTTTTACATCAAAAAGTTTTAAAAAGTTTTCAATTTTTGATATGCCTGTTTTGTCTACTTTTCTACTATATGTAGTTTTTATATAATTTGAAATGTCTTCAATTCTTTCTGGCCCTTTTGAAGATACATTCCATAAAACGGAACACAACTCTTCGTACTTTAATGTAATCTTCATTGTAGATTTATTAAATATGGTACTTAAAATCTGAGAAGTTTACTTATATACCAATTCTTGTCATTTCCGATACAGGTATTCCAAAGTAAAAAAATACGAATTGTCTACCTATTAACATTTAGGACTATATTACTATAACCTGTAATTCAATCATTGATATTTCTTATTAGTGAATGAATCGAAATTATCATTACCTGTATATTTTTACCTACATGATCATAAACGAAACAGAACGAAATGATCTGTCGAAAAAATGTAGGTAAAAAATAGTTATAAATTTCTGAAAATTTAAGCATAATAGGACCTTTCAATTATAAGGATAAGCAAACAAATAGAAAATAGGTAAATATAAGAATTAAATATGTTCTGTCATATTTAATACTAAAATATGAAAAATATGAAATTATATTTTTTAATGTAATTGAGATATTGGCTTGAAAATGTTTGTAAAGAATCGAGAATTTCCATATCTAACTAAAAAATGATATTAAGGGATAAATATGGACTAAATTGTTGTAGCTATCTGCGACCCTATTAAAATTTTGATATAAATCATAGTTTTAGAAATTAAACAAATATGTAATATATGACAAAATCTTTATTTATGAACAAAACTCAATGAAATTTTCAATGCTTGTTAAATTTGTCATTTCAAATAAGAAAATGCAAAAAAAAATTGAAAAGGTCAAAGGGCATCCCGCAATTCCCAAAAATAGGAATGAAAATCCCAAAAATGGGATTTTTTACTTTTTTGCCCATAGGGTCCACATTTCTCTCAGGGCTGGGAAAATACTTTTGGAGTAAATAGAAAACATATTGAGGTTTCCAAAACTGCTTTCAGTTTTCTGATCCCAGCTTTGGGATTTTAGAACATGTCGCCCAAAGTTGAAGTTTTGATAAAAAATAGGTCATATTCGGAAGGACGCAGTGGCAACATTTTCAAAAAATAGGACAAGTTTTTTACGCAAAAGCGTTCTGCGTAAAGATACCTTTTAGAAAACTATAAAATTGTTATATGTTCTTAAAGAAAATTTTATTTTATTAATAAAAGAGTTAAGACACATTTTTGGCAAAAAAACGGCAAAAATCTAAAATTTTTTGAATTTTTAAATTAAAAAACGTATATTTTTGGATCTGTAAATGATATTGATCTTTTGGATCTGTAAATGATATTGATCTCTTTTTTGTATATTATTGGAAATTTTGTTGTCTAACTAACAAGAAAAAATTGAGTCCATTTGTTCCAAAATTACGGCCGGTATTCAAAAAAAGGCGGACCAAGGTATGGTAAATTTTGTATCACTAAATTTTTAAATGCCTATAACTCGGATATTATAAGAGATAAGTAGTATGTATGTTTTTTTAAGATCTCGTCGAGCGCTTTCAGAAAATATAAAAATCTTTGTATTTGGATGAAAAACAAAAAAATGGCACGAGTTTAAAAATTTTACATGTCGTAGGTACCCTACTTTGAGCCGCCACAGCGCCGTCCCTGGGGCATCTGCAGGGTTCATCTTCAAAACTTAAACTCGAATACTCCTTGGCTACGCCCACGCCAAATTTTATCCCGATCAGCCGTTTAGAAATGCCAGATTTATTTCCAAAAAATTTCCATTCTGCCCCAATGTGATAACGTTACTTATCATGGATTTTGTGATGCGTCTAGCGCAGCCTATGCAACAGTTGTCTATTGTTGTAAAACATCAGCAGATGGTGAGATCTCTTCTAACATAGTTATGGCTAAAACAAAGATGGCTCCAATAACAATGGTGTCAATTCCCCGGCTAGAATTGTGTGCCGCATATCTACTGGCTCAAATTTTTGAATATTTAAAGCTCGTGCTGCATATAAGCAAAAATAATATTGTATGCTGGTCCGACAATAAAACTGTGTTGGCCTGGCTATCATCACATCCCACCAAATGGAAAACTTTCGTTGGTCATCGAACTGGGTATATTCTTGACACACTTCCTGATGTTAAGTGGCGATATGTTCCAACTAAATTAAATCCAGCTGATTGTGCTAGTAGAGGAGTTAAATCTAGCTATCTAGTTGATAATCTAATGTAGTTTCAAGGACCATCTTTTCTACTGAAGGACTCAACTGAGTGGCCAAGTCCTGTAAAAGATTTAAAAACTAATGAAGAATTACGTTTAGAAGAGCAGTGACATTCTCTCACAAAAAATGGTGCTTGAGTTACCCCCTCAAAATATTCGCTGTTATGTAATATGATGTTACCCAAAATATTTTCGGTTAAGTGTTGTCCATTCGTGAGCTGGACAGTTTTTAAGAAAATATCGTATGGGAACACGATTCTTCAGGTTAAATTCAATATTTTACCCAGTTTCAAAAAATCTTTGTTATGTTTTATAATGGTTCCCAAAATGTTTCTAGTCTATCAATGGCCGTTCGTGAGCTGAACCGGTTACAAAAAAGTCCCTTTTTAGTTATTTTTCTTTTTAAATTATACAGCATTTCTTAAACAATATATACAGTATGTGGTATCATTTGAAAGGTTTGAAGCCAAGTCTAGTGGTGCGCAAAATTTGCAAAATTGTGCATATATTTTATTTTTCTTAGTGAAACACCTAACAATTTTAAATATTTTGGAATAAGCAATTATACGCAGACGGTTATTTATGATTAATACATCATTGGACGCGGCTTCAAAATACCTTTTTAACGATACCCCGTATTGGACAAACAAAAATTAAAAAAAGTAATTCCAAAATACCTTTTTTTAATTTGGTCCAGCTCATGAACGGTCATCGCTAGACTTAAAATATTTTGGGAATCATCATAAAACAAAGCAAGGTAAATTTTGAGAGGGGTAACAAAAACACGTTTTTGCTTTCCATACAGAGTGAGTCGGTCTAATGTACATATGTATCAAAAAATTTAGAATTATTACCTTATAATAAGATAATTTTCTGGAAATCTGTATTAATATTCCAACTGTTGACTTGTATACTTCCAAAGATTGTAAAACGTTGGATATTTTTGTAGTTCTTCATAAATTTTATGATCAATCCATCAAATTGTAAGAGTTATATTTTGGAACGCATTAATCCTTCAACGAAATAAACAGAAATAATGTTATAATTAATATTGAATATACATACTTTTGTATTTATTGTAATTACCTGTTATACTTTAGGAAGCAATAAAAATAGGATTCTCTTATGATCAATACATTTCCCACCAAAGTTTAAACGGTCAGATCCATTTTTTACATTTTCTGCAAATAATCGACATTTTTAATGTAAGTATTTTAATAGGGGTTGCAATAAAAGCTACTGCTTTCTAAAAAAAAATAATTAAAAATTGATTAATTTAATTATTTATTGTTTTGAATCAATAAAAACATTACCTTTCATGAACATTTTTAAATAACTTGGAATTAAACCGTCTACAAAGATCTGAAATTACTAAGTCATGGATTATTTTTAAAATAATTTACAGTCACTAACGATAGAAACACCTTAACGACCCTAAACGGGATATTGCTTTTGACACTAATACTGCAATACTATTTTTTGTTTGCTCTCTTCTAAGTAAGGAGTTATACACATTTTAAAAAACTTAAGAATATTAGTATCATATGAAGGTCATAGAAAGACCTGGTGTTAATAATTAAAAAAGTACCTATAATTAGAATAATTAAGCCCAAGCTATATGAAAATTAATAAAATTGTATTTCAAAAAAGTGGTTTTAAAAATATTTGATTTTAATATTAAATAACTTATATGGGCAATTTCGTATCAAGTGACCCAAGTCCAACAATAATTTATGTATAAAACAGTAATGATGATTCCAGCTAGCGTTTAAATACTTAAGTAAAATTTTAATGTATTTTTTTTTTTTTGTTACAATAATGAAATACAAATAAAATTTTAGCTCAAAGTGATCATACATAATCTAGAAACAGGACCTAAACGTGCAAATAGTTTAAAAAATATTGAAAGTTAAGATTTAACTCAAATAAATCTAAATAGGTTAAAAATGCAATGTTCATCAAATGAAAGCCGAAACGTACAACTTGAAAAAGTCTTTAAATGCTTATAATATAAAAACATTTTTAATTAAATATATTAGACTTCGTTTAAAAATAATGGAAATGGAAGCCGTTTAGAGTTGTTAACTTATTCCTAAAATAGTATTTTAATGTAGAATATGACAACTTACTTTTTAATTTTATTTATATAATCCTTGAAGATAATTACTTTTTGGTATATATTTAATAAACTTCACCAATTAACATAACCTTCTTAAATGTTTATTAACAGTTGACTTTTAACACAACACTGTCATATTGTTTTTTATTATTTAAGATTCACAATATATTAATTACACTATTTTTTATTATTATTACACTATTTATATTATTATTATTAAAACTGAACATGACTGGACAAAACACAAAACATCACTGAACTTAGCAAAATTTCTGCATTATTTTTTTTTTCGCGTTCACGCTAAAAAATGGAGTTTTTATATTTTTTTGTTTTTGTACTCTTTTTACTATCATCCGGAAGTAACCTAAAAGTATACTTCGAAACGGCGAAAACTAGAAATCAATGTATTTTGTTTTTGTAAAATGTGTGCTCTCGTCTGACAATTGTCCAGAAGTGACTACAATCCACACTTCCAGATGAATAAAATACAACATGAATGTGAACACTCTTCAAACTGTCTTCCAGAAGTGACATAAACAAACAAATCAAGAAGATACAAATTAGGAAACAATGGATTTTGTTATTGTAAAATGTGTGTTCTCACAAAACTCTTATTCAGAAGTCACTAAAACGTATACTTCCAGATGAAGAAAATTCAACAGTCATGGTTTTTGTTTAAGCAAAATGGATGCGCTCTTCTAACTATCATCCGGAAGTAACTTGAAAGTATATTTCTAGAAGACGAAAGTTCGAAATCAATGTATTTTGTTTTTGTAAAATGTGCGTTCTCGTCTGACAATCGTCCAGAAGTGTTTCTGACGTGGCGTCTGGGGTGATGCGCAATAGTTTTGTCTTCTAAATGTTTGAAGGGACAAGTTGATGGACAACTTGCAAATAAATAACAAGTTAGTTTATGCTTAACACAAGCCGATCAACATCTTTTAATTTTCGCGTATAAATATGTTTTGTGTAATAGCTCCTATACATATAAAGTCCACTTCCGAAAATCACCTAAACGCACATATTTCATTAATTAATAAATCTATTGTAGTAAAATTCGACTTGAATTGTTTTTGGCATATAAATCATTATACGAAATTTTTTCCTTATCGGTTGATAATTGGTCACAACTCCCATATAAGGACCATTTACGAAAATTACTCAAATGCCCATTAACAATCAAAGTTATCGGGATATAATTCGACATAAATGTATATTTTATATATATAAATCATTCTACGGATCTTTTCTTCCGGATCGGTCCATAGGTTGTCTTAGCTCCCACATAAGGTATACTTCTGAAAATCTCTTAATACCACTTAATTCGTAATTAAATGATTATATCCGGATAAAATTCAAAATGAGTATGTACTGTGTACAGATAAATCATTATATTAAAATGTTTTCAAACTGGCCTATTAATATACATTTTTCTCGACCTAATTGAAATTAGTTTGACATATGCATAAATGTTAGTACCATATAGTAGCATATAGGCGAAAGGGATTGTCAAAGACCTAACTGGCGAAAATGTATTAGTAGAAGCACAAAAATAAACACAGTTGTTCAAAAGGTACTAAATAATAAATGTATTTCTGATACGTTATTTTTTGTATGTTATTACTGGGATTTTATATACTAGTGAATGAAAATAATAGTTAATTAATATTTTTCAGAAGATATTTCATCTTAAAACATATTATAAACACGTCTTTTTGTTATTTTTTTCTGCACTAATGGAAAAATAATAAAAGTATGTGAAATACTTTTTTCATTTTCAATACGAAAATTTACAACTTTTCTTTTTTCAGTTTTAATTAAAATAAAATGTCAAAGAATAAAAAATATTTTTTTTCGTTTGTAAAATATAAATTATTTTCGGGGTTTTAAATACAATAAAAGTGTCGCAAAAAATAATAAATATTAAGTTTAAGTGATAAGAAAAAGTATTAAGTGCTAATATCCTCGCAATTTCGCGAAGAAAATTTGAAGTTTTGTGAGTGAGTTTAGTTCTCTCAAGTGTGTTTTATTCTCTCAGAACTCGTCTGTGTGAAGAGAATAACAAATTTTGTTTGACAACCCCTTCAGTTTCGCCTATATCCCTACTATAGGGTTAGTACCCTCAATAAGGAAACAAAAATTTTGCCAAGTTATCTAAAAATTAGATAGTTAAATGGGTTTCAATAAAAAGTAGCTTGCTGGTGGAGGGTATTTAAGATTCGGCATAGCCGAATATAGCACTCTAACTTGTTGTTTTTTTAGTTTTGCTTGGATACGTAAAAATACAACTGTAGTCAGTTGAGTACGGTGACTTCTAATGGGTAAAAGGGAACCACAACGTGAAATAATGTACACAAGTATTCTTTTAATTTTTTTCTTTTATATTGCGAAAAAAACTAAGAAATTTCTTTAGTTCTACATGTCTTTATTCAATTTAAATAAAATAGTTAAATTTAACGAAATTTCTTTAAAGCTACAGCCCTATATCATTATTTCCTCTTCTTTGTATTTTATTTTGTTTTTTATGTTTTATTGTGGGAAATGAAGAAATTTCTTCAAAAAAATTTTATTTAAATTAACGATATATTCTTCAAGTTAACCACCTTCAAGAGTGTAAAATTAACTATTTTAGGTGTAGATTTGAATAATTGCGATTTTACTATTTTATCACTGTTTTAACTAAATTTCTGTTGATTTAACAAAATTTTGGATGTAAATATAAAGAAATTTATTCAAATCAACAGATTAAATTGACTAAAGTTTTTAACAACAAGTAAGAGTGTTATATTCGGCTATGCCGAATCTTATATACCCACCATCACTGTCATATAAATAAACATTGATATTTTGAATATTTTATTATTATATATCGATACTAATGTGAACATCAGGGTAATATTTGAAATAGTTCTCTTAATGGGGGTTCAACAATTGACAGTGAAGATTTCGGATTTGACGGTAGGAAAATTTCAGTTCCTTATTTATTTCAATTTTTATTTTCACCCAGTTAAGTAATTTTCTTAAGGGGACCTTATATGGGGTGTAAGATTAATTATAAACCGATCATCCCTAAATCTCGTAGAACGATTTTTATTTATACAAATCATATTTATGTATAATTTCCAAGCAGTAATGAGAGTTGTAGTCATTTTCGGTGGGGTAATTATGGACTGATCCACGTAAAAATTGGTAGAGAGATTTCGGTTCCTATAGAACTTATCAGTGTCGAATTTCATCGCTGTACTCGCATTTTAAGCCAGTAATGAGCGTTAAAGTATTTTTCTGATGGGGACCTTAAATGGGTCCATTATGGGTCGACCCCCGCAACATTTTGTAGAGAGATGTTAGCTCATACAAAACTAGTTTATGTCGAATTTCAATGATCTACTAGTATTTTTAAGCCAGTACTTAGTTTTAAAGTCATTTTCTGAAGGGGCCTTATATGGGGGAGGGTCAATTATAGACTGATCCTCGTAAAATTTTGTTGAACGATCTTGGTTCATACAGGTCATGTTTATATCGAATTTCATCGCTTTACTCGTTTTTTAGCCCAGTAATGAGCGTTAAATTATTTTTCTGATGGTGACCTTATATGTGGGGGTGGGGGTCAATTATGGCCCGATCCACAAACTTACTTGAGTCGAATTTCATTGCTATACTCGTATTTTGAAGTCAGTAATGGGCCTTAGTAATTTTCCTCATAAAATTTGGTAGAGAGATTTTGGTTTGTATAAAACTTACATCTGTAAAATTGTATCGCTGTACTCGTATTTTTAAGCCAATAATGAGCGTTAAAGTAATTTTATGGAGGGGACTTTATATGGGGGGTAGGGTCAATTATGGACCGATACACATAAAATTTGGTGGAAAGATTTTGGCTCCTAAGATACTTACTTATGTCAAATTTCTTCGCTATACTCGTATTTTTACGCCAATAATGAGCGCTAAAGTCATTTTCTGAAGGGAACCTTCTATGGGGGGTAGGGTCAATGGTCCTATATCCGCTATAATTCAGAATTTTATTTAAGAAGTCAAAAAACTGACCTATGCGAAATTTTTGGTATTTGCTTCAAAACAACGAATTTGTGAATGTTTGAAGCTCTTTATACAATATTCCGGGGGGTACATTTGTATGGGGGCTATGTGAAGTCGTCCGACCGATTTTGCCCATTTTCAATAGCAAACATTTCTGATCAATAAAAAATATTTTGGGAAAATTTCATCTGAATATCTCATTTTTTGTGGACGCTATCGTGCCAACAACAGACAGACGGTCGGACATAGCTAGATCGTCTTAGAATCTTACGAGGTCCCAGAATATATATACTTTATGGGGTCTGTGAACAACATTTCGATGTGTTACACACGGTATGACAAAATCAATATACCCCCCAACTTTTTTGATGGTGGGTATGAAAATAAATTACTAAATATGAAGAAAATTCGTTTATATGAATAAAATTTCTGTAGATTTGAATAAAAAACCTGTAGATTTAACTATTTTTTTCGTTAAGGGTATACTAAAATTTTTCGTTAATATTACTTACGATATTTTTTTCTGTGTATGAAGTAAATTTACCCCAATTTTTAAATCCGTTTCTGCCAATTAGATCACCACAATTATTTTAAATTTCTACAATATTCAACTTTTTTAGCAAAACACAACTTTACTTACAAAAGATAAACTTTAAACTGAAACAAAACAAGTTAGAGTGCAATATTCGGCTATGCCGAATCTTAAATACCCTCCACCAGGAAGCTACTTTTTATTAAAACCCATTTAACTATCTAATTTTTTGATAACTTGGCAAAATTTTTGTTTCCGTATTGAGGGAACTTACATTTATGCATATGTCAAAATAATATTAATTAGGTCCAGTAAACTTTATATTAATAGGCCAGTTCGAAAACAATTTAATAGAATGATTTATCTATACACAGAACACACTCATTTTGAATTTTATCCGGATATAATCATTTAATAACGAATAAAGTGGTATTAAGTGATTTTCAGAAGTATACCTTATTTCCGGATAGGAAAAAAATTCCGTAGAATGATTTATATATACAAAATACACATTTATGTCGAATTTTATCCCGATAACTTTGATTGTCAATGTGCATTTAAGTAACTTTCGGAAATTGTCCTTATATGGGAGTTGTGACCAATTATCGACCGATAAGGAAAAAATTTCGTATAATGATTTATATACCAAAAAATAAATCAAGTCGAATTTTACAACAATAGATTTATTAATTAATAAAATATGTGCGTTTAGGTGATCTTACACAAAACATATTTCTGTCGAATTTTATCAAGATATCTTTATTTGATAATGAAATATGTGCGTTAAAGTGATTTTTTTGAAGTGGACCTTATATAGGAGCTATTACCATATATGGACCAATCCGGAAAAAATTTGGTAGAATGATTTATATGCTCACAAAACGTATTCAAGTCGTACTTTATCCCAATAGCTTTATTATTCAAAGAAATATATGCGTTTAAGTGATTTTCGTAAGTGGGCCCTCAATGGGGATCACTCTACGGAAAAAATTTCGTAGAGTAATTCATATAAAGACAAAACATATCTGTGTCGAATTTTATCAAGAAAACTTTATTTGACAATGAAATGTGTGCTTTTAAGTGATTTTCAGAATTGTGACTTATATGGGAGCTATGACCAATAATAGTTTTATAATTTAATAAAATATATGCGTTTAAGTGATTTTCGGAAGTGGGCCTTATATGGGAGCTATGACCAATGATGGACCGAGCCGTAAAAAAATGTTTAGAATGCATTTAAGTGATTTTCGGAAGTGGGTCTTATATGGGAGCTATGACCAATGATGGACCGAGCCGTAAAAAATTTTTAGAATGATTTGTATGTATACAAAACATATTTGTGTCGAATTTTATCACGATAATTTTATAATTCAATGAAATATATGCGTTTGAGTGATTTTTCAAAAAATGAATAAGGGAATGAATTTTTTTAGAGCTTTGCTTATATGGGAGCTAGGACCAATAATGGACCGATCCGTAAAAAAATTAATTAGAATGATTTGTATGTACACAGAACATATTCAACTCGAATTTTATCACAATAGCTTTATTCATCAATGAAATATGAGCATTTAGGTGATTTTCGGAAGTGGACCTTATATGGGAGCTATGACTAATTGTGGACTGACTGAGATCTACATTGATGGTATGATTTCTGTTCATATTATGTTTGCATGTACAAAATTTTGTGTTGATACCGATATATTTGAGGGAGTTATTAACGATAAACTAATTCCCGGGAATATATACCTTTGTATGGAGGCTACAAGAAATATTGGATCGAACATAATTGATTGCTGCCCTGAAAGTATAATGTGTGGCAAAATTCATCGAAATATCTGCGGTAGTTTCTGAGAAAACTTCAAAAGAACTTCTCAAACTGAGAGTTATTTAAAGTAAATTTTTAAAGAGTTATATAAATAGAAATTTTAAGCGGAGATATGAATGATTTTCTATAAAGATTTAGGTGTTATAAAAGGAACCACAGCCGATTTAAAATTCGAATTTTAGTGAAAATGTAATATGAATATATTATTTTCCCTATTTTAGAATCGGTTTTTGTTCAGTAGTTTTTATTCTGCATACAAATGTGGCATCGTAGACATTCATTCAAGATCTAATAAATAATGTATTCAAGATCTAAAAAAAATGTTTTAAAATAGTTATTTTGTGGGAATATACAGCAAATTACAGGTTTTGAAATAAAAACAGATTTCCTTTAGATGAAAATCGATTTTTGATAATAAATTAAATTGAATACAGATTTTAATTTTACCTAATCGTAAAGTAAGTTAAGGATCTGCAAACATTTTAGAGTTTTCATATAAAAATAAATTTTTGATTAAAAATTTAATTAAATAATAATTCTCATATACTATGAGAATATCATGATCTTTAGCATTATAAATGTAACAAAAAGTGAACTGAAAAAGGTCATTGCATTTCATTAAGATCACAACAGGCCCGAAATTAGTACTATAGGTGTATTTCTTTGGATTTGGTGTATTAAATATTCTCCTACTCAAACTAACCTAACCTTCCACGATAGAACTATTTTCATGCAAAATTTCATGAAGCATAAAATCCAGATCAAAAAGTTGATTCCAAAAATACACTGTATATTTCCAAATTTCTTGAAAATTGGTTAATATTTTTTATATTTAGCCTAGAAATTTTGTGTTATAGCTGTTATTCAAAAAGTGAACATAAAAATGTGCGTTACATCCAATCAATATCATATAGAGTTTTTTTTAACTTCTGATGTTAGACCTATGTGCCAAATGCCAAAATGCCAAATTTTATGTAAATAAGTTTATTAGTTATGTAGTGAAAGAGTAAAAAAGAGTCTCATATATATTTATTATTATATATTATAGGTTTTTAAGATGTAATGTGTCGTACTGTTCATTCCACAACATTCACTATAACAGATTTCATGAAAATCGGTAAGGATAGTTTTACAAAAAGTGGGCGTAGAAGGGGGCGTGGCATCGGATCAAGATCTTATATATAGTGTAACCATTCCTATCGATGTCATGAAAGTAAAGTTAAGCTACCTATAACACCAGCTGAGCTCGTCGGAAAATGGGGAGATTCTTTCTAACTCTACTGTATAAGACCGAGTCGTTACTATAGAATTAAAACTTAGGTAGTTTTGTACATATATAAGTAAATACGAAAACATAACCAAATCTGAAAATGAAATAGGAGAAAATGTAGAAGAAGTTTTGGAAAAGAAATAAGATCTTATTTATCTTTTCCGTCTGTACCCACACATGACCTATGCTTAGGATTGCCAGACGTACTGTTTTCAGCAGTACGCGTACTTCTTTTTAGTAATTGTACTTTTAACTGCATAACCATTAAAGAAGTACGCAAATGTACTTCTTTTTAGTATTTGTACTTCTTTTTGTACTTCTTTTTTGAATTTTACCATAATTTTATAGATGTAATCATGACCATATACAAACATTCTAAGCTCAGAAAGGCAAATTTAACTATAAGAGATTTCGATGCATTTGTCTGCATAAAATAGTGCGTTTATTCAAAATGCTTTAAAGTTGTTAAATTTTTTATTAATATATCACTGTAATGAAAGTTTCTAATGAATTTTCGGCATAAAAAAGACTGCAAATGTGAAGGACATGTTTGTATGTTAAAATGTAATGCATAATGCTCCGTCGTGTAGGTACCTATTCGATAGCTTTATCCAGTCCCGCTGTAGAACGATGTTTAAAAAACTATACTGCCATTTTTATTTTTCGTAACAGGGTGGCTAATTTTTCGAAAATTAGGTATCTGAGGATGTTTGAAGAATGACAAATTTGAATAACAGAGTAAAGAGAATTTTTATATTTTACTGGGCATTTTTTTCCATAAAAAGATATCAAATTTAGGGAATTTTACACTTTTTAAAGGAAATATATAAACTAATAGCACACTAATATTAAAAAAAATGATTTGTAATTGGATTAATTTTATTGTCATAAATTAGTTTTATATAAGTTTTTTTGTGAAAAATCATAGCAACCAATGTCAATATAAAATAAACAATTGTGCTTTTTTTATTCAGTTGTACTGCTTTTTTAACTACGATGTACGTTTTTTGTTGATTTCAAATCTGGCAAGCCTACCTATGCTATTATCCGTATATGTTGAATAGCCCACTAAATCTAACTTTTGGTAATAAAATGTTTCGTGAAATTAACAAATTAAAATATAAGTCCGCATTTTTATAAAAATTTATGTAAGTATTTATTTAAAATTAAAAGTAATAGAAGTAAACATTGAAAGTGAAATTAATATTAACGAAATGTAAAAATGTGAAAATGTATTGTTGTTTATTTCAAATGTATGGTATTTCAAATATTAAACATGTTATTAGTGGATAATTTAATATTACTAAATTCTAATAATTTTTCTATTATCCTATATATATATATAGTGGCCTCCGGTAGGTTGGTGGTTAGTGTTCTAGTCTGGTAGACCGGAGGTGGTGGGTTCGATTCCCACCTGAGGCACTGGTTAAGGAGCGCACAACAGGCCCGATAGAGGCCTAGGTGTATTTCTTCGGATTTGATGTATATACATCCTCCTTTCAAACTAACTAACTAACTATATATATATATATAAAACAGACTGTTTGTTTGTTACGCTTTCACGGCAAAACTTCTGAACCGATTTACATGAAATTTGGACCGCTAATAGGTCTAGCCCCAAAAGGAACAATAGGCTATATAAGATCTTGATCGGATGCCACGCGCCTTTTTACGCCCACTTTTTGTAAAACCATTATTACACCAATTTTCCAACCACAATATGCAAAAACTACTAAACCGATTTACCTGAAATTTTGCATACCGATAGTTATAAGCGTGGAAAGAACTATAGCCTATATATAAGATAGTGATCCGATGCCACGCCCCTTTCTACGCCCACTTTTTAGAAAATTATCCTTACCTATATATAATCCTATAATTATATGAAAGAGAATGTCTGTTTGTTACGTTTTCACGGACAAACTACTGAACCGATTTAATGAAATTTAGAACACTAACAGTTCTATTCTAAAGTGGAACAATATGCTATATAAAATCATGATTTGACGTCACGATTCTTCTTATTCTCAGTTTTTTCCATATAATTGTCATACAAAATTTCCTTTCGAGACTTACAGAAAACTATTGAACCGATTTACATGAAATTTGGTATACCAATAGGTCTGACCTCAGGATCTGGATTGGACGCCATGCCCCTTTTTACACCAACTTTTTGTAAAGCAATTATTAAACCAACTTTACGTTCAGGCATACAAAAAACTACTGATCCGATTTCCATAAAAACTATTATAATGAATGTTGTGGAATGAACAGTACGAAACATTACATCTTCAAAACGTATAATATGTATTTAATAATAAATATATATGAGACCCTTTTTACTCTTTCACTACATAACTACTAAACCGATTTACATAAAATTCGGCATATTAATAGGTGTAACCTCAGACGTTAAAAAAGACTCTATATTATATTGATTGGATGCTACGCATATTTTTATGTTCACTTTTAGAATACCAGCTATAACACCAAATTTCTAGGCTAAATATAAAAAATATGAACCGATTTTCAAGAAATTTGGCAACATACAGTGTATTTTTGGGCGCTGCGAATTATGGCCCCAGGTAAAATGGCCCCAAAACGTAAAACGAAATATGGCCCCAACAAAGATACAGGAAAAAAAACACGAAAGTTTTGTTTTTTTTTCATATATTTTTTGGGGTATTTCAACATTTTTACATTTGGGGTAATACTGCATTTTGCAAAAAAAATAAAAATGACCCCAATGTTGTGAAATGAAGAAATACCCCAAAACAAAACTTTTTTCCTTTGGGGCTAATTTTCATTCTTAAATTTTGTAAAATACGTGAATATTAAAATATTAAAAAGGGACCTAAAAAACCATATAATAATTAGGGGTGATCTTTCATTATTACTATTTATTAATATTTTATAAAAAATCAGAACATTATCGCGCGATATTTTTTATTAAAAAATATTTTATGTAATAATATTTGTTGTATTTTCATAAAATGTTTGTTAATTTTGAACATATTTTTACAAAAAATATTTCAAGAATGTTCAAAATTAACAAACATTTAATAAAAATACAACAAAAATTATTAAATATGAAATTTTATAAATATGTTAGCTTATATTTGAGGTGGGATGTCATAATGTCCATTGACGTTATGACACACCAAAAAGTTTCATAGTGTCCATGGACGTTATGACAATTTTTAAAAGTGTTATAATGTCCATTGACATTGTATAACTTTTAAAACAGAACTGTATTTGAAAATTTGTAAAGAATTTATGAAAGGGACATTCTTACCCCCAAAGGAATTTATCCTAAATTTGGTGTATGTTGCATTTTGGTTTCCATTTAAAAAGTTTTCTGTATAGCCGGCCTTCGGCCGGGCGCAGGGGTTTTAAACTCTGGGGTATTTCGAATACCGGCTTCGCTAAATTAAGCCTTCTTTTGATAAATGGACTCTTTGAAATCCATAGACTTTATGCATTGTGACACTTTTGAAATTGTTATAACGTACATGGACACTAGACTCAATTTAGTGAGTCATAACGCCCATGGAAAATAT
Source organism: Lucilia sericata (assembly GCF_015586225.1). Classification (NCBI taxonomy): domain Eukaryota; kingdom Metazoa; phylum Arthropoda; class Insecta; order Diptera; family Calliphoridae; genus Lucilia; species Lucilia sericata. The sequence goes on along the minus strand of NW_023994424.1, from coordinate 284,746 downwards.
GACACTGGACTTTATGACACGTCACCTATATTTGAATTAAAATTAAATGGGGTGAAATTTCATTTACGTTTTTGGGGTAATTGTTCATTACGAAAAATTAACCCAATATTTGGGGCCACTTTTCATTTCAACCTTGGGGAGATTTTTCATTAATTTTGGGGTGATTTTTCTTAAAAAATGTTAGGGTTATACTTCATAATGAATTTTGACCCCAACATTGGGGCAATTTTTCGTTTTATATTTTGGGGCCATTTTACCTGGGGCCATAATTCGCAGCGCCGTATTTTTGGAATCAACTTTTTGATCTGGATTTTATGCTTCATGAAATTTAGCATGACAATAGTTCTATCGTGGAAGGTTAGGTTAGTTTGAGGAAGAGAATATTTAATACATCAAATCCAAAAAAATACACCTATACCACTAAATTCAGGAATGTTTTTATATTATATGAGAATTACTATTTAGTTAAATTTTTCATCAAAAATGTATTTTTATTTGAAAACTCTATAATGTTTAACTAACTTTACGATTACGTAAAATAAAAATCTGTAATCAATTTAATTTATTATCAAAAATCGATTTTCATCTAAAGCGTAAAATCGGTTGTAGATCCGTATATAATACGCCCATCACTTATATTTTCCACCGAAAAACTATTCTTATTTCAAAACCTGTAGTCGGCTGTGTATCAGAAAATAACTATTTAAAATCAGAATCGGATGTAGTTTCCTACGATCCTACAATAGGGTAAATGATATATTCATATTACATTTTCACAAAAATTCGAATTTAAATCGGCTGTGGTTCCTTATATAACACTTAAATCTATCTAGAAAATCATTTTTATCTCCCCTTAAAATTTCTATTTGTATAACTCTTTATGACAGTAATTTTATTCTTTTTTAAGAATTTTGAAATCTTGCAATGAGCCCAACTTTTTCACGATTTTGTCCAGAATTTTTCATAATCGTTTCAGAGTTTCTTCAATTGCATGTAATTTTTCAAATAGCAACAAAATCGCTTGAAATTTTGTATGCTTAATGCTACGTATTTTTGGGCACTACAATTCAAAGTAAAGTGTGACCAAATTTAAACTGAACAGTTCTTATAATCTACTGCACGTGGAAAAATTAAAACAACTAATTTGAAAGTGTAATTAGTTCCCCACCAGTGAATTTCTGGAAAAAAGCTTTTTAAATTTTATAAGCTAAATTTTGACATCTATTTAAAAAAGTATAGTCATTACAGATAGAATAATATTATATAAAATATTATAAATAAGAAACCCGGACAACGCCGGGTACACGCAGCTAGTATGTTATATATTACTTTAAGTTTGTCAATTACGACGTCATATACATATATGAATTTTAAAAGTTATTTAATTGTACTCACCAAAATTCTCGTTCCGACGACCGCAGGCCTGTTGTCATGGTATCTTGAATGGTATTCAAATCTTTTGAGACGTTTTACACCGTAGTTTTAAGTTGAATTTAAAATATGCATTAATATCGTAATTATTACTTTTATATAACATATTTACCTTTGTATTTGCTAATTGCTTAATATTTAATTTTTTTTAAGTATATAGTTTAAATTTGAATATAAGTATAATTTGGTATAAGTATAGAGTGTATTATTAAGTGTGTAATTGTAAGTCTTAAATGTATTAGAGTAGGGTGTTTTATATTAATAAAATTCATTATCGTTTTAAATTTATACTATATGACAGGTAGGGTAGTTTCGATTCGGACTTCTTTCAAAATCTTCTCAGTAGCTAATTTTTCTTAATTTTGCCAAAATCTCCGAAATATAACTATTAAAATTTTGATTGGGACTTGAAATTTTGCACCAAATTTTACATATAAACAAATTTGTAATATTGTGTAAAAATTTTCAATTTTCGGATCTAAAAGATCCGAAAGCAAATTGTATTCAGTTTAATGTACTATCGGTCTAGGTCTATTATCATAAATCTTGAGTAGCTACTTAAAAGAAATCTGTAAACTGAAGTTCTACTTATAATATTCACCAACAATCGAATTTGATCCCTTTTCTTCTGTGAAAGGTAATACAAATTTCCAATAAATTTTCTCACAAACTAAGGTTCTTCAAACTAAGGTTACTAGATAAATAATATTGATAAAAATAATATAAAAATGTACACTAAATGAAATTTGAATAAAAATAAGTCCTCACAAAACAGGAACAGCTTGAGGTTTCCTCAAACCGACAACTGGTGCTGTAAAGGACTACATTTTCAATGGTCAAAGTCATGTCCCTATGTCTTTAGCGTGATATATACCAACAGAGTCACTGTCCAAGTCATGTAATTCATAATTAACTTTTCCGATTTTTCGTAAAACTTTCGCCTTTATACCAACTGGTGCTAATTTAGAATTAAAATATTCAATCTTAGAACTTTGTCTAAAATTACGTCTTATAACTTTATAACTTCCTGTCCAACTAAATATCCTTTTGTCCGTGTCCGCAAATTATATAATCTTGCATTTTTGTCATAGGCTTTCATAAACTCGTCCTGTCTTTCAATTTGTAAATCCGTTTCAGCCAAAAGATTGAGTCTATCCAAAAGTTTATAATCTTTTCCGTGCGTTATCATGGTCTGTCCGAAAACGATTTGGTATGGAGTCTTCCCTATAGTTTGATGTATGCTATTACGAAGCGCACAATTTATACCACTTAGGTATAAATCCCAGTTTCTTTGGTCATTTCTAACATAAGATCTAAGTGCTTCGTTAATTGATCTGTTTACACGTTCGCTAGCATTTGCTTGGGGACTGTACACGGCGGTAAACATATGCTGCACCCCATATTTATCCAAGAACTTTTTTAAAATCCTTGCTTTTGAACTGTGTTCCATTATCTGAAACTATCACTTCCGGTACTCCATAACAATCAAAAATTTTGGTCCTAAGATAATCACTAATTACTTTCGAAATTGTTTTTCTTAAAGGTTCTAAAAACGTAAATTTTGAAAAATGGTCAAGTACAATTAAAACGTTCGTATTACCGTTCTTTGTCCTAGCTAACGGTCCAATTAAATCTATGTACAATCGTTGAAAGGGTCTTTCTGTCTTTACCATTTGGCCTAATGGTGGTCTCAAACTAGATGTAGGCGTCTTGGAGGTTTTGCATAAGTCACAATTTAAAATATAGTCCTTAACGTCCGTCACGAGTTTTGGCCAATAAAAGTATCGTCTAATCTTTTCTAATGTCTTACCAATTCCACCATGGGATGAATTTGGAATGTCATGTGCCGAATAAATAACGTCCTTTTGAAGTTCTCTCGGTACAAATAATTTCCATGAAGTTGATTCGTCCGATTGTCCTACAGAAAAGTCTGTCCGTTTATAAATGTATTTATCAATAATTTTGAAATCTGGTAAACCCGATGTCTGAAAGTCTTCGCGAAGTTTACGGTACTCATCGGAATCGAATGCATTCGAATCAAGATCAATAGCTGGCAATCTTTCCAATTCTAACGATTCTACAAAATCTTCGCCCTCATGTATCCTAGATAGTGTATCTGGAACAATATTCTGCCTTCCGCTACGATGTTCAATTGTAAAGTTAAACCCTTGTAACTTTAACGACCATCTGGCCAGACGAACTGAAAGATCTCTTTGGCCCATTAACCACTTCAGGCTCGCATGGTCAGTTACAACCTTAAACTCATGCCCCTCTATATAAGAACGAAATTTTTTAATGGCTAATACTACCACAAGACACTCTAGCTCAGTTATTGTATAATTTCTCTGAGCCTTGCTTAATTGCTGCGACATAAACGCAATAGGTCGCTCAGTACCGTCTTCGTCCTCTTGTGCTAATACCGCACCCACACCGTAAGTACTAGCATCACATTGTAAAATAAAACTTTTCTCATAAGTTGAATGTACTAGTAATGGTGCAGTGGTCAATTTGGTCTTTAGTTCGTCAAACCTGTGTTTGTTCCGTCCAAGTAAAAGTCTTTTTCTTCGACAAAAGCTCAGTCAATGGATAAGTCAAGTCCGAGTAATTATGTATAAAGCGTCGGTACCATCCTGTCATTCCTAAAAATCGTCGTAAGTGTTTAATTGATTTAGGTACGGGGAAGTCTTTAATGGCATTTACTTTATCGTCGTCAGTTTGCAGCGCTCCGTTTCCTACTATGTAACCAAGGTATTTCACCTTATTTAAACAAAAACTACTCTTTTTAACATTAATAGTAAGTTGAGAGGCTACCTCCAATAAATGTGATAAATGTTCGTCAAATGTCTGAGAAACTATAAGTAAGTCATCTAAATAAACAAAAACTCGGGATTTCAAATTGTACGGAATGACCATGTCCATCAGTCGGCACAACGTTTGCGGTGCATTGTATAGTCCAAACGGCATTCTTGTAAATTAATACAAGGGCCGATTAGGGACCGTAAAAGCAGTCTTCGGTTTCGAACTTTCCTCCAATTTTATTTGCCAGAAGGCATCTTTCAAATCTATTTTCGATATGAAATAAACTGGAGGAAGTCTTGCAATAAGTCCGTCAATGTTCGGTATAGGGTACGCGTCTTTCGCTGTCACTGAATTTAGCTTCCGACTGTCTACGCACATTCTTATCTTACCAGGCTTCACAACTACCACTGTAGGAGAGGACCAAGGTGAACTAGGTGCTTCCTCTATCACACCCAAAGACAACATTCTCTGTATTTCACCACTTAATTGTTTTTCAACAGCAGGTGAAATAGGGTAGTAACGCTGCTTTATCGGTTTCGCATTACCGGTGTCAATAAAATGTTCCAGAAGTGAAGTACACCCTTGACCTTCAACTTCTGAGTTCGGCAACGCTGCAATTACTCTGTCAAGTCTTTGTTGTTGGTCGTTATTTAATATTATCTTGTCTGGATTGTCTTCAGTACAGTTGATTTCACCTATATTATGTATGTAAATTTTGAGTCCGAAAGTCGTCCAAAAATCAAAGCCACATATCACGTCCTGTCGTATCGAAGGTACTACTAAAAATTCTATTGATTTTGTCTGTCCATTATATGTCATATTAGATAAAACTGTCCCCAATACTATTTGTCTTTGTCCGTCCGCAGTTCGTACATTGCCTTTACATCGCCGAAATTTTGTATTTTCCTGAACCAGAGTTGCCAATTTTCCACCAATCACACTTTTGTTGGCACCACTATCAAGAAGAGCAAAATACATTCTATCCTCTATCTTCAAATTAATGTAGGGCCTGCTATCCATATCCTTATTTACAACTGATGAAATTACACAAACTTTGTAAAATTTTAATTTTCTATAAAAATCCTGAATTCTTCTAGAAGATCTACTATTGGAAAATTTTGATTCACCGAAAATTCTATTAAGAGCCTTTTCATATTCCCTTATTCGTATATGATACGGTCTTTTCAGGATGTTATCGTTTATATCCTGTCCTTGTCCAAATATAGTTTGTTTATTGTCATGTATTTCAAATCCGGATGTCCGTACTACTTCCGTCGGATATCCTTCTGAGCGTTTCCCTGTTTTCTACTACAATTGGGGCAAGTTGGTCTATAAACATCTTTTACTCCACAGCCGTAACAAAACACTCTTCTGGTTTCCAAACAGTCGAAGTACGTATGTCCGAGTTTTTCGCAATTCCAACACTTTTTAATTGCACAAATTTCACTATCATTGTCCATTATTGTACTTATAGAGTCCTTTTCGTCATTTCCAACTATTTCCAAAACATGTCCTTTGGTGGTCCTTCGAGATTCTAATGCATGAACATCCTTCATAAAATTTTCGTGTTTTCTCACCTCGCGACGTAGTTGAGAAACACTGGTAACCTCTAAATGAAGTAGTTCATGTCTAATTTCGTTTTTTAAATTTCTCATTAAAATTTCGCACAAGTCCCTGTCCGAAATTGAAGTCCTTAATTTATCGGTCATTGCTGATATAATGTCTAAATAATCGTCAAAATTTTCGTTTGATTTCTGTTTTCGTCGCCTAATGTCTTCTAAAATGTCTAAATCATTGTAGTCAACTTTGTATTGTCTTCTCAAAGCATTTGTCAACGTTATCCAGTTTATGTCATCGTCATGTTGGCGGTGAAAACGCCAAAACCATACAAGCGCTTTGCCCTCAAACAAACTATGAGCATGTTTGCATAATAATTGAAAATCTCCCTTCAAATTATTGGAAGTCAAAATATTGACGCGGTAAATAAATTCGTCCACGTCATGTCATTATCATTACCACTAAATTTTAAACGCCAATTACGTATAATATTAAGAACCTTCTCTGCAAAGAAGTGTTCTTGCGTCGAATCAGAATTTGTCCTACTAGGTGAATTTGATGAAGGTCCATTTTCCCGTTCTGGTGTTGTCGTGTCTGAGTTATTTGTAATCGAAGAATTTGGAATGTTAGAATTTGGTTGAATATTTAAATTTTGTTGTCATGGTATCTTGAATGGGATTCAAATCTTTTGAGACGTTTTACACCGTAGTTTTAAGTTGAATTTAAAATATGCATTAATATCGTAATTATTACTTTACATATATAACATATTTACCTTTGTATTTGCTAATTGCTTAATATTTAATTTTTTTTTAAGTATATAGTTTAAATTTGAATATAAGTATAATTTGGTATAAGTATAGAGTGTATTATTAAGTGTGTAATTGTAAGTCTTAAATGTATTAGAGTAGGGTGTTTTATATTAATAATTCATTATCGTTTTAAGTGTATATTATATGAAAGGTAGGGTAGTTTCGATTCGGACTTCATTCAAAATCTTCTCAGTAGCTAATTTTTCTTAATTTTGCCAAAATCTCCGAAATACAACTATTAAAATTTTGATTGGGACTTGAAAAAAGTTCGCGTAAAAAAGGGCGTGGGATTAGACATATTAGCTCTCCAAATTTCATGTAAATCGGTTGAGTAATTTTGCCGTGAAAGCGTAACAAACAAACAGTCTGTTTTATATATATACTAGCTGTACTCAGTGTGCTTTGCTACTCTAAAAGCAATATAAATAAAAAAACCACTTACACATGGGAGATGCCACGCAAATTATTGCAAGTTCGCCAATTTTTCCGAACGCTAATAAAGATTTTAATGTAAGCTATGAAAAATGTGAATAATATTATATTGTATCTAACTCATATTTAACTCTGCCCATTTTTCTGTAAATGTCAAAGTTTTTTATGTAAAATTTGAAGATCCTAGCTTCTAGAGTATCTCAGATATACACATGTTCTATATAATTCGTATGGGGGTTCCAAGCCACCCCCTGATGGAAGTCCGCTTTAGGAATCTAGTTCTATTAGTTTCTTTTTTATTGTAAATACACTGTACACTTTATACACGAAACTTAAAGATATGAATTTTGAGAATTAGATTTAGATAAAACAAGTATCAAGCCATATTCAACATGTACATCAGGCCTGCTGTCAACGTTGGATAATATTATGGTGAGTTTTTATACCCTACACCACTTTAGTGGGGAGGGTATATTGGATTTGTGCTAATGTTTGTAACGCACAATAATATTAGTCCTATACCCTCCTTAAAGTATACCAATCGGTTGATTTAGCTATGTCCGTCCGTCTGTCCGTCCGTCCATGTAAACCTTGTAATCAAACTACAGGTCGCAATTTTGAAGATAATTCAATGAAATTTGGTACATGATCTTCTATTGTCCCAGGGACGAAGCCTGTTAAAAATGGTTAAGATTGTTCCATTATTTCACCTAGCCCCCATACAACTGAACCCCCAATAGGGCTTGTAATCCTTGTAATCAAACTACAGGTCGCAATTTTGAAGATAATTCAATGAAATTTAGTACATGATCTTCTATTGCCCATGGACAAAGCCTATTGAAAATGGTTAACATCGGTCCATTATTTCACCTAGCCCCCATACAACTGAACTCCCCAATAGGGCTTTTAAAACTTTTAATCAAACTACAGGTCGCAATTTTGGAGATAATTCAATGAAATTTGGCACATGATCTTTTATGGTACCGTAGACAAAGCCTATTGAAAATGGTTACCATCGGTCCATTATTTCACCTAGCCCCCATACAACTGAACCCCCGAATAGGGCTTTTAAAACTTGTAATCAAACTACAGGTCGCAATTTTGGAGATAATTCAATGAAATTTGGCACAAATGGCACGACAAAAAGCTGCAATAACCAAGTTGTATACAAGACTTGATGACCCCCACGAATTCCATAATAATAGGTTCTCATATGACCCTAGCCCCTATGAAAAGCCCCCATCAAAATTTCACTTAAATGTCCACAATTTTATTCAACAATAAAGGGCTTAAATATGTATATCTAAGGCAAGGTACAATTAAACTTAAATGCTTTACTATGGCAACTAAATCACATTATATTTTTGTCAAAGGTGTAGGGTATTATATGGTTGGCCTCGCCCGACTATAATTTCTTACTTGTTAAATAATATTAATAATAATATAATTCTCAATATTTAAATAACCATTAATACTACACTGATGCACTACCTAACAAATAATTAATTACACTTCATTATTAACTTTACATACTTTACAATTTAAAAAATGGTAACTTTAAAATTTGTTTTAATAAACATTGATTAATTTTGTATCTACATTATGTTAAATAAAACATTTTGTGTTATTCATTACCACGAAAAGTTAGGATAATAAATAGGGCTATCAAAACGATGACAATATGATAGCATGGTAGGGAGGGTAGAGAATGGGGAAGTAATACCATCTTCTTCCTCATTTCTAGTTTCAAACCGGTTTTAGTTTAGTTTTATTTTATTTTTGGTTAACATTGGTATACCTAGCTACCTTTTTAAATTAATTTTTTTTACGGATCTTATATATATATATATATATATATATATATATATATATATATATATATATATATATATATATATATATATATATATATATATATATATATATATAGTTTTATTTTAGTTTTATTTTATTTTTGGTTAACATTGGTATACCTAGCTACCTTTTTAAATTAATTTTTTTTTACGGATCTTACTTTCTGCAGGGACCCCATTGCCCTGAGCAATATATATATATATATATATATATATATATATATATATAGATTTGGGTGTGCTTTGCCACCGTAAAAACAGTATAAATAAAAACCACACTTTATGATTTTTGCAGATTCTAGTTGTGTTAGTTCCCAGTTATACGAATTTTTATTTTAATCCATATGGGAGGTCCCATAGCCCCTTTTGATAGTCCACAATAGGTGTATGGTACCTCCCATGTGTGAAAATTCTTTGTGCAAAATTTTTGGATTCTAGATTCAAATATTCACATGTTAGAGTTGTTAGCGCAAAATTTAAGGATTTTAACTGTAATAGTTTCTCAGATATACTAATTTAAGATTTGCTTTATATGGGAGGGTCCACGCCCACTATAGCTGGTCCGGCCACATTGTCCCTATATGTTCATGTGAATGTCAAAGTTGCCCATACAAAAAAGCACTCTAGCTGTTGCAGTTTCTGAGATATGTGATTTTAAATACTTATTATTTATGTGGGCGTGGCACTGTGCCCACATGAAATTTTAGAATAAAAAGTAGCCTATAGTTACGGTGACCATATTTTTTCAGCAAAATGCAGAACAGTAGAAAATAAAATACACTAACCACTATTTTCTAAATCAGGTCATTTTTATCACCATCAGTGGTGATAGTGATAACTTTATCATTCCGTATGCAACACCAAGAAATATTCATTTGAGAACCAACAAATGATATATACATATTCTGGGTCCTTATCATTGTAAAACACGCCTACGATAAAACGAAGCAATAGAATTTAACCAAATTCATCCAAAATGTTTTTAATTTCCCTAAATTGTTTGGTATTGAAAATGAGAAAAAACGGTTCACATCAGGAAAAGTTATGAATCAAAATTTAACAAGTTAGAGTGTTATATTCGGTTGTGCCGAATCTTATATACCCACCATCAAATCATTGCCGAAAAGGAATGCTTCTTTATTATACCCTCCACCACCATCAGTGGTGATAGAGGGTATATATAACTTTGTCATTCCGTGTGTAACACCAAGAAATATTAATCTGAGACCCAACAAAGTATATATATTCTGGGTCCTTATGAAATTCTGAGTCGATTTATCTATGTCCGTCTGTCCGTCCGTCCGTCTGTCTGTCTGTCTGTGTAAAACACGCTCACGTTAAAACGAAGCAATATAATTTAACCAAATTCACCCAAAATATTCATTATTATCCGGTACAGTTTGGTATTGAAAATGAGTAAAATCGGTTTACATCGACAAAAGTTATGAACCAAATTTAAAACAACTCCGAAAAAAATAAGCATTTTTTACACATTCTGATGCAATCTTCTCGAAAACTATGCAAGATAATTTCATGAAAGTCATCATACATTCGTTTCTACACAAGATATTGATTCCTGCTGAAAATTGCCAGAATCGGTCCATAATTTCATATACCTCCCATACAAAAGTACATATTCCCGGAAAATGAGTTTTTTGTTAATAACTTCCGTTAGAATGTTGATATTTTCACAAAATTTTACAAATTAAAATCCTATGTCAATAGAATTCATTGGGAGAAAACATTTTCTGGATCGGTCCATAATTGGACATAGCTCCCACACAAGGTCCCCTCCCGAAAATCACTTAAAAGCACATAACTCATTACTAAATTAAGATATCCATATAAAATTTGGAAGAAGTATTGCTCATATGCACAAAAATATTACTGTGAAAGTTTTTTCCGATCGGTCCATAATTGGTCATAGCTCCCATACAGGGTCCCCTCCCGAAAATCACTTAAAAGCACATAACTCATTACTAAACTAAGATATCCATATAAAATTTGGTACAGGTATTTGTCTCATATACAGAAATATTTTTATGCAATTTTTTTGCGATCGGTCCATAATTGCCCTGCCAGCAACTCAACTAACTTTAAATGCATTAAAAGCCGACTTTTCCATCAACTAGTTACGGTTGATTCTTGGATTATTTTTAATGGAGCCAACTGACTATTTTAACATGGCAATGTCCTACGCAGTAGTCAATTGTCCGACTCTGCATGACTTTTCAACTAGCTTAAAGTTAGTTACTAAAAAATTAGCTTAAAGGTAACTCTTTATTAACTAACTTAAAGTTAGTTGCAGAAAAGTCAAGTAATAGTTTTCTTTTGTATTCCCTACTGTATTAATTAATTACATTTTAATTGAATATATTTAAAATTTAACTACTAGTTATCTAAATTACATTTCGCTTTAATACAAGTTATGATATAAGTTCGTTAAAATTAATAGACATCAGTTTTCTGCAGGGGAACTAATAATAACACCGGTATTCATAAAATTATGAATGATTTGTTCATTATTTCCATGATTCCGATTGATCCAAATCTAAAATAAATTTTAAAATGTTATGTGTAATAGTTACTGTTAATGTATTATATTTACAGTAATAAACATCAGAATTTAGAATTTAGGGACCGAGTTTTGAAATATTTAATCTTTTATAATTAATTTTTCCAATTTACTGACTCTAATTTCACAACGTATACAAGAAAATGACAGAAATGTAAAACAAAATTCCAAATAATAAAGAAACATGAGAAAACATGTCGAAACAAAATTCTCTCCAGATAATTTTGGGGTACTCCCGCATTATATGATAGTTAGCTTGTAGCTAGTCTTTAAAAGTCGGTTGTTTACGTTAATAAATACCAAATTTTGGAACATTTCTGCATTACATTGTTGTTCGTTTATAGTCAGTCTGCTAAAGTTGACAAATAAAATCATAATATGTAATAGAGAAACAAGAGAAAACATGTTGAAATACAATTAATTCTCTCCAGATAATTTTGAGGCACTTCTGCATTAAATTATAGTTAGCCTGTAGTTAGTATTTAAAAGTCGGTTCTTTACGTTGCCAAATACAAAATTTCGGGACAGCTCTGCATTACATTGCAGTTAGCTTATAGTCAGTCTGTAAAAGTAAACTAGAAGTAAATTTTTCTCGTAGTCGACTACAAAATTGCTGGCAGGGTGGTCCTAGCTCCCATACAAGGACCCTTAACGAAAATCACTTAAACGCGCATAACTCATTACTAAATTAAGATATCCATATAAAATTTGGAATAAGTATTGCTCATATGCACAAAAATATTACTGTGAAAGTGTTTTCCGATCGGTCCATAATTGGTCATAGCTCCCATACAGGGTCCCCTCCCGAAAATCACTTAAACGCACATAACTCATTACTAAATTAAGATATCCATATAAAATATGGAATAGGTATTGCTAATATGCACATCAATATTACTATGAAATATTTTTCCGATCGGTCCATAATTGGTCATAGCTCCCATACAAGGTCCCTTCCCGAAAATTACTTAAACGCACATAACTCAATACTAAATCAAGATATCCATATAAAATTTGGTACAATACAGAAATATTACTATGAAATTTTTTTCGGATCGGTCCATAATTGGTCATAGCTCCCATACATGGACCCTTGCCGAAAATCACTTAAACGCGCATAATTTATTACTAAATTAAGATATCCATAACAAATTTGGTACAAGTATTGCTCATATGCACAGAAAAATTACTATGCAATTTTTTTCCGATCGGTCCATAATTGGTCATAGCTCCCATACAAGGTCCCCCCCCCCCCGAAAATCACTTAAACACACATAACTAATTACTAAATCAAGATATCCATATAAAATTTGGTATAATTATTGCTTACATATACAGAAATATTACTATGAAATTTTTTTCCGATCGGTCCATAATTGGTCATAGCTCCCATACAAGGTCCCCTCCCGAAAATCACTTAAACACACATAACTTATTACTAAATTAAAATATCCATATAAAGTTTGGTACAAGTATAGTTCTCACATATAGAAATATTACTATGAATTTTTTTCTGATCAGTCCATAATTTATCATAGCTCCCTTACAAGGTCCCCTTCCGAAAATCACTTAAACGAACATAACTCATTACTAAATTAAGATATTCATATAAAATTTGATACAAGTATTGCTCACATATACAGAAATATTAGTATGGAAGTTTTTTCCGATCGCACAGTGGTATAGGAAAAAAAAGAGGGAAATAATTCGGTAACTTCTAAATGGTTAATCCGATGAAATTTGGTATGCACAAATAGGAGGTGTTGTCGAGTTTAGGTTTTGAATTTGGACCTTATAGGCCAACCAGGGGCCCGGCGGGTGGTCCTCAAATTGGGACACCTCGGCTATGTTAAATTCGTAAAACTATCCTATTTCTTCATTTGAGTTCCGATTTAAAAAAAAAATCGTATATAGAATCTCATCATCGAGCACTATAGTTTAGGAGATATTCGCATTTGAAAATTAAAATTTTAAAATTTTTAGCGTCCTTACTTTAGTTTTTTGATAATAGCGATTCCAAATATTCCCGATTTTCGCCACAACAAGTTTATATATCAAGCAGTGAAAGAATTATGTAAAAATCATGACTGAGTCCAAAGTTATAGGCATTTTAATTTAAAAAATTAAAAAAAGGCGATTTTTTGCCATTTTTTTTTTGGGAAAAAAGTATATTTTTCTTTTTAAGTTATCTAAAAAGTTTCTAAGAAGATGTATATAGAATTTATACTTTTTGGAAAGCTGACTTTACATAAAATACGATAAATGAAACAAAACCTAAAAATTTACCGAGGGGACCAGGTCCATCCAAAAAAACCCTATTTTTTATGGAAAATTCAATTTTGAGCAAAAATTCTCAAATCGCATAGTCGATATCAAATTATAGTGACCTGTTTTATATGACCCAATATGTTCTTAATCATTTTGTAACGGGTTTCGATAACCCCGCCCCTGGTATGGATATAATAGGCAAAAAACCAAAAAATCCCATTTTTGGGATTTTTTAAAACTTTTTTGGGAATTCCGGGATTTCTAATAAGAAAATTCGAAATTTTTATTTAATTTCGGATTTTAAGTAAAAAAATCTACCTAACTGTAAAATTTCATCAAAAAATATTCATAAATAAAATTTTTATTGCAATTTGAAAAATTTGTATCTTCGCAAAAACTGAATAAAAAAGCATTTTTTAATTTTTCAAGAGTTATATACAGTTTTGAAAAATAGACAAAATTACCTTTCCATTGATATATAACATGCCTACCTAATGTTTTTTAAGTGACAAATTAATTAGGGAAAACTCAACAACTCAACATAAGGTTAACTCTTAAATTTGTTACATATATTAAAAAATGTTCAGGTATTATTTTTTAAACTGTAATGATTTTTACCCCTATAGGTCACTTTAATATGCAGCTTATTAAAGTGACCTATTGAGGAAAAATTCATTACATAAGGAAACGTTAGACATATTAGGTAGAATATCATAACCCTTTAAAAAATAATTTAATTTAAGTACCTGTAATTAATATATAAGACTATCTGTTTGTAATTATTTGTAATTTTCTAACCATGGCGATCGTACTAAAAAAATGATTTGTGCTCCATTTTATTTGAACACTCTTCAGCTCCTTTTCAAGATAAAGTCAACTTCTTATTGAAATATATTGAAACTGCACATAAAAATAAAGTGGATAAAACTGAAATATGTAAAATTGAAAATATTATAAATTCAGTTGATATAAAACTGAAGAGTGTTCGGTATTCCATTGCTAAATTTCGATCGGAAGGGTCGATTACTTACCCGAATTTTCTTTAGAAAATGACTTTAAAGCTCATGACTGAATTAAAGATACGAATACAGCTATTAAATAGTTATATAAAAAAAATTGACATAAACGGTTTGTTTTAAAAAATTAATATTTAATTCCGAAGAGTACGGTCCATACTTAAGCCCTCATTAAAGGCCCTCTTCCAAAAATTACCTTGATGTTTATATTAATATCGAATTATGATAGTAAAATTTAACAGAGATCTAATAAATTAAAAAATTGTTTCGATAATAACAAAAAGCAAAACAAAAACAAGTAAGAGTGCTATATTCGGCTGAGCCGAATCTTAAATACCCTCCACCAGCTACTTTTATATTAATACTTTTTTAATTGATCAAATATTTGTAGAAATAAGTTTTCTCATGTCTTAAATAGAAAAACACCAAGATTTAAACAGCTTAAATCTGTTACAATTCCAAGATTTGTTGAACATTACAAACCCCATTTTCTTTTATATTTTTATAGCGCCCTTAGTTATGCTTTAACGATATTTAATAATGTGCATGTATGCATGTGTATGAAAGATTTAAGGATTTTCAAAATACATATATATAATTTTGTTCTACACAAATTGTTTTTAGGGGCAGGACCTAGTATGGGAGATATGACCAATTATAGACCGATCGTAAAATATTCTTTAAGCAAAATTTCTGTACATAAAAACCATATTTCAGTCAAATTTTGTATCTATATCGTAATTTAGTAATAAGTAATGTGTGTTCAAGTGATTTTCTGAAGGGACACTTGCATGGTACCGACCGCACCCATGTTATAGACCGATCATGAAAAAATCTTGAAATATAATTTTTGTATACCAAACTAATATTTGTGCCAAATTATGTATCAATAGCTTTATTTGGTAATGAGTAATGTGCGCTTAAGAGATTTTCGTAAAATGACCTTGTATGGGAGCTAGGACCAATTATGTATATAAAGACAAAATTTCAAAATTCTGTATTTATATCATTATTTAGCAATGAATATTGTGCATTTAAGTGATTTTCGGGAGGTGACCTTGTATGGGAGCTGTGACCAATTATGGACCGATCCACAGTGGTATAGGAAAAAAAAAGAGGGAAATAATTCTAAACGGTTAATCCGATTTTAATGAAATTTGGTATGCACAAAGAGGAGGTGTTGTCGAGTTTAGGGGCCCGGCGGGGGGGGGTCCTCAAATTAGGACACCTCGGCTATGTTAAATTTTTAAAACGATCCTATTTCTTCATTTGAGTTCCGTATATAGAATCTCCTGTTTTATATGACCCAATATGTTCTTAATCATTTTGTAACGGGTTTCGATAACCCCGCCCTGGGGATCCCAAAAATCCCATTTTTGGGATTTTTTAAAACTTTTTTGGGAATTCCGGGATTTCTAATAAGAAAATTCGAAATTTTTATTTAATTTTGGATTTTGAGTAAAAAAATCTACCTAACTGTAAAATTTCATCAAAAAATATTCATACAAAAAAATTTTATTGCAATTTGAAAAATTTGTATCTCCGCAAAAACTGAATAAAAACATTTTTTAATTTTTTTTTAAAAAGTATTCCTCGAATTTTTTAATTTTAAAAATTATATACAGTTTTAGACAAAATAGACAAAATTACCTTTCCATTGATATATAACATGCCTACCTAATGTTTTTTAAGTGACAAATTAATTAGGGAAAACTCAACATCTTTTAGAGAATTTACCTAGTACTATTATTTTCATCCATACATTTGTTAGGCATGTTTTACTACCTAAATTTTATGAATTTTTACAGCCACTTTTTACAATAAATCTTTTATTCTTTATCCCTAAAAAAATTAACAAGTATTTATTTTATATAAATATAGTCTTTATTTATTTTTTTTTATAAATTAATATAATTTGTAAAATAATCGGTATCACAGTAGTCCATATCTAAAAGATAAAGTAAATCTTTAGATTCATGAATATTGTCAAATGCTAACGTTTTGTAGCAAATCCAACGTTTCCTTATAGTAGATAAAACAGGATCAGAAGATAGAATCAGATTATTAAAAATATCTTCATTTTGAGACTGCCTAGAACACTTCCTTGAGCTAAACTGATGAATATGCTTAAAGTCTCTATGCCTCGATTCTTGGGGTTCTTCTGTAAGCTCTCCTAAAGGCAGAATATTATGTTCTATGATGACCTTTCCATGACATAATATCTTGTGAACTGTAGGTGTCATTTCTTTCCAGGGATATAATTCCAAAAGTAATTTAGAAACTTTTGTAGAATACTCTCCAAATTTTGTTGCGTTCACTTTATGTTTGCTATTTATCGCCATTAGAATAATATTGACCTTTTGCAGTAAATCCATATTAATTCCGGTTATTTCGGAAGTAGTTTCAAAATGTTTGAAAAAACGTCTAGCGGTATTACCATCGTTTGTGCTTCCATATCCTGTGTGTGGTTTATCAATATTTAATCCCATCCGCTTTTTAAATTCCTCTTGAATTCTTCTTTTCTCACTGGCTCTCATTTCCATTAACTCCTTATTGTTATTTGCACTTTTGTTTGCATTTTCCGGTATGCTTCTGTACTTTAAATCATATGCTAAATGTAGAAAATGTTCCAGAAATCGTATGCGAGCATGTAGGGGGGATATTCCAAATTGTAATGTTTCCTCATTTATTGACCTTTGCTTGGAAATATTCGAAAATTCTGATTTTTTTATCACCACATATGTAGCAGTACCAAGTAGATGATGTTCCTGTAATGGCATTTCCAACTCTCCCATCAATCATTGTAAGTTTTAAATCATAGGACATGTTAAACGAATAATTTTCTATTTCGATTGTTATAGGTTCCAAGTTTTTAATTTCTGCTTCAATACGATTTATCAAATCTTGCGTTGTTGTTTTGGATTCCTTTATATACTCAAAGCTTATTGGCCTACAAAAAGCTTTGGATCCTGGAGTCGAATTCTTCCAAATATCATCCAAACTGGTTGATGGAGAATCGCTGTCAGCATACTTTCGAATTCTTAATGGAACTAGCGATGCCATAAATACACTTTTATACTCGGAAGATGATTCACTTGTGTTGATTTGTTTATATTCCGAGAGTGCTGATAATCCATCACATCCCCACTTACAAATGAGTTGAAGATCACAAGAATTTATTTTTTTTAGTTGGTTTGAAGAAAATTCAGAAGCAATCCTTAAAGCAGTATTTTCGAGTAGAGCGCCGAGTCCAATAACAGCCTTCCGATCAGTTATTTCAATAGGAGATGGTATAATGCTTTTCTTCTTTTCATTTATTTTGTCATATGATGGTAAAACATCCACTCCTTTTTCAGATAGCGCCTTTCTTAACGTTATGTAGTTATCACGACTTAATCCCAGCTGCAACATAAGCGCAATAGCTTCTTCCTCAGTGAACGTTATATCAGATGATGGTGTGGGTATACTCTTTACAATTCTTTTCAGTCGTCTTGGTGATGCGGTTGGAAGAATATTTGCAATTTTTATGGCATCCAAAGGCTGTTTTTCTTTTCTTAACATTGCTTTAAAAGTGTCCGAAACTTCTTCGTTAGATAAGGTTTCTAGTGAAGTTGATAACCTTTTCCTCTTTGATTTTGAGCTCAAATCCTCATACTGCTTACAGGGAGCACCAACAGTTGATACGCAAATAGCAACTTCTACACATTCATCCAGCCAATCAGAAAATTTCGATCGAAATTTAGCAATGGAATACCGAACACTCTTCAGTTTTATATCAACTGAATTTATAATATTTTCAATTTTACATATTTCAGTTTTATCCACTTTATTTTTATGTGCAGTTTCAATATATTTCAATAAGAAGTTGACTTTATCTTGAAAAGGAGCTGAAGAGTGTTCAAATAAAATGGAGCACAAATCATTTTTTTAGTACGATCGCCATGGTTAGAAAATTACAAATAATTACAAACAGATAGTCTTATATATTAATTACAGGTACTTAAATTAAATTATTTTTTAAAGGGTTATGATATTCTACCTAATATGTCTAACGTTTCCTTATGCAATGAATTTTTACCCCTATAGGTCACTTTAATATGCAGCTTATTAAAGTGACCTATTGAGGAAAAATTCATTACATAAGGAAACGTTAGACATATTAGGTAGAATATCATAACCCTTTAAAAAATAATTTAATTTAAGTACCTGTAATTAATATATAAGACTATCTGTTTGTAATTATTTGTAATTTTCTAACCATGGCGATCGTACTAAAAAAATGATTTGTGCTCCATTTTATTTGAACACTCTTCAGCTCCTTTTCAAGATAAAGTCAACTTCTTATTGAAATATATTGAAACTGCACATAAAAATAAAGTGGATAAAACTGAAATATGTAAAATTGAAAATATTATAAATTCAGTTGATATAAAACTGAAGAGTGTTCGGTATTCCATTGCTAAATTTCGATCGAAATTTTCTGATTGGCTGGATGAATGTGTAGAAGTTGCTATTTGCGTATCAACTGTTGGTGCTCCCTGTAAGCAGTATGAGGATTTGAGCTCAAAATCAAAGAGGAAAAGGTTATCAACTTCACTAGAAACCTTATCTAACGAAGAAGTTTCGGACACTTTTAAAGCAATGTTAAGAAAAGAAAAACAGCCTTTGGATGCCATAAAAATTGCAAATATTCTTCCAACCGCATCACCAAGACGACTGAAAAGAATTGTAAAGAGTATACCCACACCATCATCTGATATAACGTTCACTGAGGAAGAAGCTATTGCGCTTATGTTGCAGCTGGGATTAAGTCGTGATAACTACATAACGTTAAGAAAGGCGCTATCTGAAAAAGGAGTGGATGTTTTACCATCATATGACAAAATAAATGAAAAGAAGAAAAGCATTATACCATCTCCTATTGAAATAACTGATCGGAAGGCTGTTATTGGACTCGGCGCTCTACTCGAAAATACTGCTTTAAGGATTGCTTCTGAATTTTCTTCAAACCAACTAAAAAAAATAAATTCTTGTGATCTTCAACTCATTTGTAAGTGGGGATGTGATGGATTATCAGCACTCTCGGAATATAAACAAATCAACACAAGTGAATCATCTTCCGAGTATAAAAGTGTATTTATGGCATCGCTAGTTCCATTAAGAATTCGAAAGTATGCTGACAGCGATTCTCCATCAACCAGTTTGGATGATATTTGGAAGAATTCGACTCCAGGATCCAAAGCTTTTTGTAGGCCAATAAGCTTTGAGTATATAAAGGAATCCAAAACAACAACGCAAGATTTGATAAATCGTATTGAAGCAGAAATTAAAAACTTGGAACCTATAACAATCGAAATAGAAAATTATTCGTTTAACATGTCCTATGATTTAAAACTTACAATGATTGATGGGAGAGTTGGAAATGCCATTACAGGAACATCATCTACTTGGTACTGCTACATATGTGGTGATAAAAAAATCAGAATTTTCGAATATTTCCAAGCAAAGGTCAATAAATGAGGAAACATTACAATTTGGAATATCCCCCCTACATGCTCGCATACGATTTCTGGAACATTTTCTACATTTAGCATATGATTTAAAGTACAGAAGCATACCGGAAAATGCAAACAAAAGTGCAAATAACAATAAGGAGTTAATGGAAATGAGAGCCAGTGAGAAAAGAAGAATTCAAGAGGAATTTAAAAAGCGGATGGGATTAAATATTGATAAACCACACACAGGATATGGAAGCACAAACGATGGTAATACCGCTAGACGTTTTTTCAAACATTTTGAAACTACTTCCGAAATAACCGGAATTAATATGGATTTACTGCAAAAGGTCAATATTATTCTAATGGCGATAAATAGCAAACATAAAGTGAACGCAACAAAATTTGGAGAGTATTCTACAAAAGTTTCTAAATTACTTTTGGAATTATATCCCTGGAAAGAAATGACACCTACAGTTCACAAGATATTATGTCATGGAAAGGTCATCATAGAACATAATATTCTGCCTTTAGGAGAGCTTACAGAAGAACCCCAAGAATCGAGGCATAGAGACTTTAAGCATATTCATCAGTTTAGCTCAAGGAAGTGTTCTAGGCAGTCTCAAAATGAAGATATTTTTAATAATCTGATTCTATCTTCTGATCCTGTTTTATCTACTATAAGGAAACGTTGGATTTGCTACAAAACGTTAGCATTTGACAATATTCATGAATCTAAAGATTTACTTTATCTTTTAGATATGGACTACTGTGATACCGATTATTTTACAAAATTATATTAATTTATAAAAAAAAATAAATAAAGACTATATTTATATAAAATAAATACTTGTTAATTTTTTTAGGGATAAAGAATAAAAGATTTATTGTAAAAAGTGGCTGTAAAAATTCATAAAAATTTAGGTAGTAAAACATGCCTAACAAATGTATGGATGAAAATAATAGTACTAGGTAAATTCTCTAAAAGATGTTGAGTTTTCCCTAATTAATTTGTCACTTAAAAAACATTAGGTAGGCATGTTATATATCAATGGAAAGGTAATTTTGTCTATTTTGTCTAAAACTGTATATAATTTTTAAAATTAAAAAATTCGCGGAATACTTTTTAAAAAAAAAATTAAAAAATGTTTTTATTCAGTTTTTGCGGAGATACAAATTTTTCAAATTGCAATAAAATTTTTTTGTATGAATATTTTTTGATGAAATTTTACAGTTAGGTAGATTTTTTTACTCAAAATCCAAAATTAAATAAAAATTTCGAATTTTCTTATTAGAAATCCCGGAATTCCCAAAAAAGTTTTAAAAAATCCCAAAAATGGGATTTTTGGGATCCCCAGGGCGGGGTTATCGAAACCCGTTACAAAATGATTAAGAACATATTGGGTCATATAAAACAGGTCACTATAATTTGATATCGACTATGCGATTTGAGAATTTTTGCTCAAAATTGAATTTTCCATAAAAAATAGGGTTTTTTTAGGTTTTGTTTCATTTATCGTATTTTATGTAAAGTCAGCTTTCTAAAAAGTATAATTTCTATATACATCTTCTTAGAAACTTTTTAGATAACTTAAAAAGAAAAAGATACTTTTTTCCCCAAAAAATAACAAAAAATCGCCTTTTGTAATTTTTTAAATTAAAATGCCTATAACTTTGGACTCAGTCATGATTTTTACATATATAAACTTGTTGTTAAGAACAAAAAAAATGGCGAAAATCGGGAATATTTGGACCCGCTATTATCAAAAAACTAAAGTAAGGACGGTAAAAATTTTAAAATTTTAATTTTCAAATGCGAATATCTCCTAAACTATAAGAGATAATTTACTGCTACGACGACATTTTTTATAGTGCTCGATGAGGAGATTCTATATACGGAACTCAAATGAAGAAATAGGATCGTTTTAAAAATTTAACATAGCCGAGGTGTCCTAATTTGAGGAAACCCCCCGCCGGGCCCCTAAACTCGACAACACCTCCTCTTTGTGCATACCAAATTTCATTAAAATCGGATTAACCGTTTAGAATTATTTCCCTCTTTTTTTTCCTATACCACTGTGGATCGGTCCATAATTGGTCACAGCTCCCATACAAGGTCACCTCCCGAAAATCACTTAAATGCACAATATTCATTGCTAAATAATGATATAAATACAGAATTTTGAAATTTTGTCTTTATATACATAATTGGTCCTAGCTCCCATACAAGGTCATTTTACGAAAATCTCTTAAGCGCACATTACTCATTACCAAATAAAGCTATTGATACATAATTTGGCACAAATATTAGTTTGGTATACAAAAATTATATTTCAAGATTTTTTCATGATCGGTCTATAACATGGGTGCGGTCGGTACCATGCAAGTGTCCCTTCAGAAAATCACTTGAACACACATTACTTATTACTAAATTACGATATAGATACAAAATTTGACTGAAATATGGTTTTTATGTACAGAAATTTTGCTTAAAGAATATTTTACGATCGGTCTATAATTGGTCATATCTCCCATACTAGGTCCTGCCCCTAAAAACAATTTGTGTAGAACAAAATTATATATATGTATTTTGAAAATCCTTAAATCTTTCATACACATGCATACATGCACATTATTAAATATCGTTAAAGCATAACTAAGGGCGCTATAAAAATATAAAAGAAAATGGGGTTTGTAATGTTCAACAAATCTTGGAATTGTAACAGATTTAAGCTGTTTAAATCTTGGTGTTTTTCTATTTAAGACATAAGAAAACTTATTTCTACAAATATTTGATCAATTAAAAAAGTATTAATATAAAAGTAGCTGGTGGAGGGTATTTAAGATTCGGCTCAGCCGAATATAGCACTCTTACTTGTTTTTGTTTTGCTTTTTGTTATTATCGAAACAATTTTTTAATTTATTAGATCTCTGTTAAATTTTACTATCATAATTCGATATTAATATAAACATCAAGGTAATTTTTGGAAGAGGGCCTTTAATGAGGGCTTAAGTATGGACCGTACTCTTCGGAATTAAATATTAATTTTTTAAAACAAACCGTTTATGTCAATTTTTTTTATACAACTATTTAATAGCTGTATTCGTATCTTTAATTCAGTCATGAGCTTTAAAGTCATTTTCTAAAGAAAATTCGGGTAAGTAATCGACCCTTCCTCATCAAATTCGGTAGAAAGATTTCAGTTTCTATAAAACTTTTTACATCGAACTTCATCACTGTTCTCGTATTTTTAACCTGTGAGCGTTAAAGTTATTTTCTGATGTGGACCTTATATGGGGGTAGAGTAAATTTTAATTTCCTGAAGGTGACCTTAAATGGGAGGTAGGAACTGTTTTCGACCAATACTAATCGAAGTCGGTTTGAAAGTTTCTGTTTCCAAAAAAACTTGTTGGTGTCGAATTTAATAGATCTACTCGTATTTTTAAGCCAGTAATGACCGCTAAAAGCATTTTCTCAATGGGAAATGGGTCAATTATGGAGCGATCTTCGTACAATTTTGCAGCACGATTTTCTTTTATACAAAACTTGTGTATGTCTAATATCATCGCTGCACTAGTTTTTTAAACCAGTAATGAGCGTTAAAGTCATTTTCTGAAGGGGACCTTATGGAATGAGGATCGTAGGATGATTTTGGCTCATACAAAACTTGTTTATGTCGAATTTCATCGCTTTACACGTATTTTAAAGCCAGTAATGAGCGTTAAAGTCATTTTCTGAAGGGGTCCTTATATGGGGGTAGGGTCCTACTATACACCGATCCTCATAGAATTTGGTGGAGAAATTTTGACTCGAACAGATCTTATTCATGTTGAATTTCATCGCTTTACACGCACTTTTAATCCAATAAATCCAAACAATTTGCATCAACAAAAAGTATTTGTGGAAAATTTCAGCCCTCTAGCTCTCCTCTATCCTATTTTCAACAGACGGACGGACATGGCTAGATCGCACAGTGGTATAGGAAAAAAAAAGAGGGAAATAATTCGGTAACTTCTAAACGGTTAATCCGATTTTAATGAAATTTGGTATGCACAAAGAGGAGGTGTTGTCGAGTTTAGGTTTTGAATTTGGACCTTATAGGCCAACCAGGGGGGCGGCAGGGCACCTCGGCTATGTTAAATTTTTAAAACGATCCTATTTCTTCATTTGAGTTCCGATTTAAAAAAAATTTCGTATATAGAATCTCCTCATCGAGCACTATAAAAAATGTCGTAAATTATCTCTTATAGTTTAGGAGATATTCGCATTTGAAAATTAAAATTTTAAAATTTTTACCGTCCTTACTTTAGTTTTTTGATAATAGCGGGTCCAAATATTCCCGATTTTCGCCATTTTTTTTATTCGCTTAACAACAAGTTTGTATATCAAGCAGTGAAAGAATTATGTAAAAATCATGACTGAGTCCAAAGTTATAGGCATTTTAATTTAAAAAATTAAAAAAAGGCGATTTTTTGCAATTTTTTTGGGAAAAAAGTATTTTTTTCTTTTTAAGTTATCTAAAAAGTTTCTAATAAGATGTTCATAGAATTTATACTTTTTGGAAAGCTTACTTTACATAAAATACGATAAATGAAACAAAACCTAAAAATTTTTGATACCGAGGGGAACAGGTCCATCCAAAAAAACCCTATTTTTTATGGAAAATGAAATTTTGAGCAAAAATTCTCAAATCGCATAGTCGATATCAAATTATAGTGACCTGTTTTATATGACCCAATATGTTCTTAATCATTTTGTAGCGGGTTTCGATAACCCCGCCCGTGGTATGGATATAATAGGCAAAAAACCAAAAAATCCCATTTTTGGGATTTTTTAAAACTTTTTTGGGAATTCCGGGATTTCTAATAAGAAAATTCGAAATTTTTAATTTTGGATTTTGAGTAAAAAAATCTACCTAACTGTAAAATTTCATCAAAAAATATTCATAAATAAAATTTTTATTGCAATTTGAAAAAATTGTATCTTCGCAAAAACTGAATAAAAAACATTTTTTAATTTTTTTTAAAAAAGTATTCCGCGAATTTTTTAATTTAAATTAAAATGCCTATAACTTTGGACTCAGTCATGATTTTTACATAATTCTTTCACTGCTTGATATATAAACTTGTTGTTAAGCGAATAAAAAAAATGGCGAAAATCGGGAATATTTGGACCCGCTATTATCAAAAAAACTAAAGTAAGGACGGTAAAAATTTTTAAATTTTAATTTTCAAATGCGAATATCTCCTAAACTATAAGAGATAATTTACTGCTATATACGAAATTTTTTTTAAATCGGAACTCAAATGAAGAAATAGGATCGTTTTAAAAATTTAACATAGCCGAGGTGTCCTAATTTGAGGACCCCCGCCGGGCCCCTGGTTGGCCTATAAGGTCCAAATTCAAAACCTAAACTCGACAACACCTCCTCTTTGTGCATACCAAATTTCATTAAAATCGGATTAACCGCTTAGAAGTTACCGAATTATTTCCCTCTTTTTTTTTTCCTATACCACTGTGGATCGTCTTAGAATCTAATGAGGATCAAGAATATATATACTTTTCTGGGTCTTAGACCAATATTTTGATGTGTTACAAACGGAGTGACAAATACAATATACCCCCCATCTTGTTTGATTGTGGGTATAAAAATACTATAAAAACAAGTTAGAGTGCTATATTCGGCTATGCCGAATCTTAAATACCCTCCACCAGCAAGCTACTTTTTATTGAAACCCATTTAACTATCTAATTTTTAGATAACTTGGCAAAATTTTTGTTTCCGTATTGCGGGTACTAACATTTATGCATATGTCAAACTAATTTTAATTATGTCGAGATATATGTATATTAATAGGCCAGTTTGAAAACATTTTAATATATTGATTTATCTGTACACAGAACATACTCATTTTGAATTTTATCCGGATGTAATCATTTAATTACTAAATTAAGTGATTTTCAGAAGTATACCTTAGATCCGTACAGTGATTTATATATACAAAATACACATTTATGTCGAATTTTATCCCGATAACTTTGATCGTCAATGTGCATTTGAGTAATTTTCGGAAAGGGTCCTTATATGGGAGTTGTAACCAATTATCGACCGATAAGGAAAAAATATGCCAAAAAAATCAAGTCGAATTTTACTACAATAGATTTATTAATTAATTAAATATTTGCGTTTAGGTGATTTTCGGAAGTGGACTTTATATGTATTTGTGTAAGGTTTGGTAGAATTACAAAACATATTCAAGTCGTACTTTATCCCGATAGCTTTATTATTCAAAGAAATATATGCGTTTAACTGATTTTCGCAAGTGGACCCTCTATGGGAGCCTATCCGGAAAAAATTTGTTGATTGATTCATATAAAGACAAAACATATTTGTGTCGAATTTTATCAATATAACTTTATTTGACATTTAAATATGTGCGCTTAAGTGATTTTCGGAAGTGGGACTTATATGGGAGCTATGGTCAATAATGGATAGATCCGGGAAAAAATTGGTAGAATGATTTATATGTACATAGAATATATTCAAGTCGAATTTTATCCTTATAGTTTTAGAATTTAATGACTTTATATGGGAGCTAAGACCAATTATGAGTCTATCCGGAAAAAATTTCGTAGAGTGACTTATATTAAGACAAAACATATTTGTGTCCAATTTTATCAAGATTGCTTTATTTGACAATAAAATATGAGCTTTTAAATGATTATATGGGAGCTATGACCAATTGTGGACCGATACTAATCTACGTTGGTAGTATGATTTTTGTTGATATTTTATTTATATGTGCAAAACTTTGAGTTGATACCAATATATTTGAGGAAGTTAGTAACGATAAATCCATTTCCGGAAATATGTACCTTTGTATGGGGGCTACGAGAAATTTTGGATCGATTGTTTTGATTTTCAACATAATTGATCCCTGGGTAAAAAAATAATGTGTGACAAAATTCATCGAATTATCTTTTGTAGTTTCTGAGAAAACGACTTAAGAATTACGAAAAAAAAGTAATTTTTTTCGAGGTAGTCTGAAATTTTTGCTCATAACTTTTAACGTTGTGAACTGATTTTGCTGATTTTCAATACCAAACTGCTTAGGATAATAACAAATTTTTTTGGTGAATTTATGGTTTATTTCTTTTGCTTAGTTTTAACGTGAGCGTGTTTTAGGCAGACAGACAGACGGACTCAGAATTTCATAAGGATCAAGAATACTATATACTTTGTTGGGTCTCAGATGATTATTTGTAGGTGTTACACACGGAATGACAAACTTATATGTATATACCCTCTATCACCACTGTTGGTGGTGGAGGGTATAATAAGCATTTTTTGCGCGTTCTTATGTAATTTTTACGAAAACTATGCAATATAATTCCATGAAAATCATCATACATTCGTTTCTACCCGAGAGCTTGATTTGGCAGAAATATTACTTTTATACACAAAAAAGATACCGTTATTTTTTCGATCGGTCCATAATTTTGAGCTACGACCAAGGTTCCTTTCCTTAGCCAAAATTTTGCCTTTATATACATATACACATACTTTATATACATAATTGATCATAGCTCCCATACAAGGTCCTCTTCCGAAAATCACTTCAAAGCACATTACTCATTACCAAATACTGATATCCTTACTAAACTTGCTACAATTATTAGTTTTGTATACAAAAATACTATTTCAAGATTTTCACGATCGCTTCCTAATATGGGTGCGATCGGTCCCATACAAGGTCCCCTTCCGAAAATCACTTAAACACACATTATTTATATCACCAAATAACGATATAGATACAAAATTTTGTACAACAATTTGTGTACAACAATATATTTAAAATTCCTTAAATCTTTCACACACATCCATACATGCAAATTATTAACAAGTTAGAGTGCTATATTCGGCTATGCCGAATTTTAAATACCATCCACCATCAAGCTACATTTTATTGAAACCACCAGCAAGCTACTTTTTATTGAAACTATCTAATTTTTAGATAACTAGCCAAAATTTTTGTCGAACTAATTTTGATTAGGTCCAGAAAAATTTTAAATGATTTATCTACACTCAGAACATACTTATGTCAAATTTTATCCGGATATAATAATTTAATAACGAATTAAGTGGTATTAAGTGATTTTCAAAAGTTAACCTTATATGGGAGCTAAGACAACTTATGGACCGGTCCGGAAAAAATTCCGTATAATGATTTATATACATACACTATCGGACAAAATAAAGTGCAAAAGTGCTCATGCTACATTATTTTATCGAAAAATCTGTTAAATGATTATTGAATATGGAACTTTTTTTTAAATTCATTTAGTTTATATACAATGCTACAAAAATAACTATAAAACAAATTTATTCCACCTAAAATTTTTCTGTATAACATTTAAAATTAAAGTAAATTCACTTTTTTGTCGGACAAAATAAAGTGTAAATTTTATATATCATTATTTTAATTTTATGTATATCAAAATTTTTTATCTATTTTGGTTCTGATTTGAATATCTGGATCTACTCAAGTCATTTTTGTAATTATTTTACCATTATTATTCGCAATCGCTTTCACTTTCCCTTGCTTTCTCCCATACTATTATTTTCAAAAGAAATCCGCTTTTGTTCGCTATTTCAGCGGAATTTTGTGATCAATTGTGGTCAAATATTAATCTATTAGATTTAGGGCGATGCTCTGAGAAGGTCATTCAAATTTTTCAGTGTTTTTTTTTACAATAATGTTTTTAACCTTAGTCGTGTGTTTGAAGTCATGAATCGGTAGAGGCATTAAGTCTCCCAAACCCATTTTTACGGCATTTATTTCCAAATTTTTATTAAAGAAGCTCGTGAATTGCTCATTTGTTATTAGTTACTCCATTTTCACTAAGATTCTCGCTCTTAAAGTTGAATAATGTAACAATACCGATAGCCCTCCACCATAATATTTGAAACCTGGGGTATTGTTTTTTAAATTTTGTATATTGAAGGGCTTAATTCACACTCATTGTCGACATTTCAAAATGTTCGGTAGAAATTGGGACTCATCTGACCAACTACGTAAATTTGATCTAAAAAATATGAAATTAAATACTAAAATCGAAAAAAAATTTTAAGCTTTTAAATATGTTGGTGAAAGATTGAAGGTATGGGTCAGTTGACTCTTCGTAAGTGTCCAATTTTTAACGTTAGGTGTGGGGAACCTAGGTGAAATTTATTCAAAAAGCTCCAATGAACACTATATGAGCATATTGCAGTGAAATCTTAAGATCAGTGCCTTCGAAATGGACTTGGGCAACTTTATATTTCGGCAAGATAATAAGCTTAAGCACTTGATAAAGTTAAAAAATAACATTACTGTAGGAAAAATCACTGAAAATTGAAATAAGTTGCTCAGAGCACCGCCTTAAATCCAATAGATTAATTTTGGACCACAATTTATCAAAAAATTCCGATGAAATAGTGATCAAAAACGTATTTCTTTTGAAAATTATCATATGGGGATAGCAAGGGGAAGGGAAAGCGATTGCGAATAATAATGGAGAACAAAATTACCAAAATGGCTTAAATAGATACAGATATTAAAATCAGAACCAAAATAGATAAAAAATTTTGATATACAAGAAATTTAAATAATGATATATAAAATTTACACTTTATTTTGTCCGACAAAAAAGTGAATTTATTTTAATTTTAGATGTTATGCAGAAAAATTTTAAGTAGAATAATTTAGTTTTATTGTTATTTTTGTAGCATTGTATATAAACTAAATGATTTTGAAAAAAATTCCATATTCAATAATCCTTTAACCGATTTTTCGCTGAAAGAATATACATGAGTACTTTTGCACTTTATTTTGTCCGATAGTGTATATACAAAATACAAATTTTATACCTACATATGTATAAAATGTGTGTTTACGCAATTTTCAGAAATGGTTGTTATATGGGAGTTGTGACCAACTATGGACCGATCCAGAAAAAATTGTATGCCTATGTATAAAATGTGCGTTTAAATAATTTTCAGAAATGGTCGTTATATGGGAGTTGTGACCAATTATGCACCGATCAGGAAATAATTTCGTATAATGATTTATATGCAGAAAAAGATCAAGTCTAATTTTACTTCAATAGCTTTATTAATCAATGAAATATGTGCGTTTAGGTGATTTTAGGAAGTGGACTTTATATATGAGCAATTAAGGGCCTATCCGGAAAAAAATTTCGTAGAGTGATTTATGTAAAGACAAAATATATAAAAGTCGAATTTTCTCAAAATAACTTTATTTGACAATGAAATATGTGCGTTTAAGTGATTCTCAGAAGTGGACCTTATATGGGACCTATGACCAATAATGGACCGATCCGAGAAAAAAGTAATAAAATGATTTGTATGTACACAAAACTTATTCAAGTCGAATTTTATTCCTATAGCTTTATAATTCAATGAAATATATGCGTTTAAGTGATTTTCGGAAGTGGACTTTATATGGGAGCTATGACCAATTATGGGCCTATCCGGAAATAATTTCGTAGAGTGATTTATATTTAGACTAAACATATTTGTGTCGAATTTTATCAAAATAGCTTTATTTGACAATGAAATATGAGCTTTTAAATGATTTTCGGAAGTGGGCCTTATATGGGAGTTATGACCAATAATGGACCTATCCGTAATAAATTTGGAAGAATGATTTGTATGTACTCAAAACATATCCAGCTCCAATTTTATCACAATAGCTTTAGTCATCAATGAAATATGTGCGTTTAGGTGATTTTCGGAAGTGGACCTTATATGGTCATACTACGTTGCACAGTGGGGCTGAATCGAAATTTTTTTGAAATAAATCTGGCATTTTTAAACGGCTGATCCGATCGGGATAAAATTTGGCGTGAGTGTAGCCAAGGAGTATTCGAGTTTAAGTTTTGAAGATGAACCCTGCAGATGCCCCAGGGACGGCGCTGTGGCGGCTCAAAGTAGGGTACCTACGACATGTAAAATGCTTAAACTCGTGCCATTTTTTTGTTTTTCACCCAAATACAAAGATATATATATATTTTCTGAAAGCGCTCGACGAGATCTTGAAAAAACATGCTTGGACATACTACTTATCTCTTATAATATCCGAGTTATAGGCATTTAAAAATTTAGTGATACAAAATTTACCATACCTTGGTCCGCCTTTTTTTGAATACCGGACGTAATTTTGGACCAATTTTTTCTTGTTAGTTAGACAACAAAAATTCCAATAATATACAAAAAATTTCAGATCAATATCATTTACAGATCCAAAAATATACGTTTTTTAATTTAACAATTCAAAAAATTTTAGATTTTTGCCGTTTTTTTGCCAAAAATGTGTCTTAACTCTTTTATTAATAAAATAAAATTTTCTTTAAGAACATATAACAATTTTATAGTTTTATAAAAGGTATCTTTACGCAGAACGCTTTGGCGTAAAAAACTTGTCCTATTTTTTGAAAATGTTGCCACTGCGTCCTTCCGAATATGACCTATTTTTTATCAAAACTTCAACTTTGGGCGACATGTTCTAAAATCCCAAAGCTGGGATCAGAAAACTGAAAGCAGTTTTGGAAACCTCAATATGTTTTCTATTTACTCCAAAAGTATTTTCCCAGCCCTGAAAGAAATGTGGACCCTATGGGCAAAAAAGTAAAAAATCAAATTTTTGGGATTTTCATTCCTATTTTTGGGAATTGCGGGATGCCCTTTGACCTTTTCATTTTTTTTGCATTTTCTTATTTGAAATAACAAATTTAACAAGCGTTGAAAATTTCATTGAGTTTTGTTCATAAATAAAGATTTTGTCATATATTACATATTTGTTTAATTTCTAAAACTATGATTTATATCAAAATTTTAATAGGGTCGCAGATAGCTACAACAATTTAGTCCATATTTATCCCTTAATATCTTTTTTTAGTTAGATATGGAAATTCTCGATTCTTTACAAAAATTTTCAAGCCAATATCTCAATTACATTCAAAAATATGTTCATTTAAACCTGTATCCTTTAATTTCATATTTTTCATATTTTAGTATTAAATATGACAGAACATTTTTAAATCTTATATTTACCTATTTTCTATTTGTTTGCTTATCCTTATAATTGGAAGGTCCTATTATGCTTAAATTTTCAGAAATTTATAACTATTTTTTACCTAAATTTTTTCGACAGATCATTTCGTTCTGTTTCGTTTATGATCATGTAGGTAAAAATATACAGGTAATGATAATTTCGATTCATTCACTAATAAGAAATATCAATGACTGAATTACAGGTTATAGTAATATAGTCCTAAATGTTAATAGGTAGACAATTCGTAATTTTTTACTTTGGAATACCTGAATCGGAAATGACAAGAATTGGTATATAAGTAAACTTCTCAGATTTTAAGTACCATATTTAATAAATCTACAATGAAGATTACATTAAAGTACGAAGAGTTGTGTTCCGTTTTATGGAGTGTATCTTCAAAAGAGCCAGAAAGAATTGAAGACATTTCAAATTATATAAAAACTACATATAGTAGAAAAGTAGACAAAACAGGCATATCAAAAATTGAAAACTTTTTGATGTAAAAAGTAAGTCTGTGGATGGAAATCAAAAGAAATTTCGATTAAAATTTTGTAGTTGGATGGAAACTACTACGGAAATCTCAACTTACAACACATCAACAGGAGCGCCTTGCAAGTCATACGAAGACTTATGTTCAAGGTCAAAAAAAAAAGAGGGTCACACAAAAACTTTTTTCAATCTCAAATGAGGAAATTGCTGATACATTTAACGAAATGCTGAAAAAGGAAAACCAACCTATGGATGTCGTACATATTGCAACTATTCTTCCTAATGCATCACCAAAACGACTTAAGCGAATTGTGGAAAGTATACCAACTCCAACATCACAATCAAATTTTACTGAAGAGGAAGCAATAGCGCTTATGTTGGAACTGGGTCTCAGTCGAAATAAGTACCAAATATTAAGGAAAGCTCTGCATGAAAAAAGACACAATATTACCATCATACAAGGCGATCCAGGAAAAAAACAAACTATCCTACCATCACCTATTGCTGTTTATGATGTGGAAGCTTGTATTGATATATCATCTTTGCTCGAAAACACAGCATCAAGAATTGTGTCAGACTTTTCAGAAGACCAACTAAGGAAAATTCATAACTGTGATGTTGTCTTAATGTGTAAGTGGGGATGTGACTGTTTATCAGCACTTCAAGAATACAAACAAGCTTGTGGAAGTCGGACATTAGCAGACTACATTAGTGCCATTACGAATTCGTTCATATGCCCTTAATCCATCATCGTCAAGCATCGGAAATTCATTTGAAGATATATGGATCAATACAACTCCGGGTTCAAAAAATGTTTGTAGACCCATTGGATTTGAATATATAAAGGAGTCAAAGAAAACAACAAAAGATTTAGTGGAATATTTAAAAGATGAAATAAATGCACTGGAGCCCATTTGCATAAAAATAAAGGATTCTCTATTAACGTATCATATCAGCTAAGCTTAACAATGATTGATGGAAAGGTCAGCAATGCCATAACAGAAACTTCTTCCTTCTGGAGATGCTCAATATGTAATGAGAAAAAGTCGCAATTCTCAAATATAAACAAAAGCAGAAGTATTAATGAAGAAGTCCTGCCTTTCGGAATTTCACCACTTCATGCCAGAATACGATTTTTGGATTACTTTTTACACATAGCATACGACCTCAAATATAGAAGTGTGCCAGAGAATATTACTAAATCAACAAAAAATAATGAAGAATTGAAAGAACTGAGAGCTGCGGAAAAAAGCAGAATCCAAGAAGAATTTAAAGTTCAGATGGGATTAAACATCGACAAACCACTTCCAAGTTGCGGTAGTACAAATGACGGTAATACGGCGAGAAGGTTTTTTCGTGATTTTGAAATTACTTCAAAAATAACTGGAATCGACAAGGAGTTGCTTCGAAGAGTTAACATTATTTTAATGGCACTGAATAGTAAACATAAAATTAATGGAAATCGATTTGGGGAATATACATCTGAAATTTCTAAATTACTTGTATCTCTGTATCCATGGAGGGAACTAACACCAACAGTACACAAAGTATTGTGTCATGGTCAAATAATAATTGAATCGAATATTCTTCCACTTGGAGAGTTAACAGAAGAAGCCCAGGAAGCGAGGAATCGAGATTTTAAGCATGTTCAACTATTCAGCTCAAGAAAATGCTCCAGGCAATCACAAAATGAAGATATTTTTAATAGTTTACTTCTATCTTCTGATCCTGTTCTTTCAACTATGCGAAAAAGATGGATTTGTTATGAAACTCTATCATCTCAAAACAAGGAAGATTTAAAGGACTTATATTACCTTCTGGATATATATACCGATATGACAGATTATTTTATAGAAAATAAGTAGTGTTAGGAATTAACTATATAAACAGTTCAAATAAAAAAAGCTATTATACTAACTGATGATATTGTATTAAATTGTGTTTTATATTTCGGTGGGCGGGAAAGGTGGTTTGTGTGGGGTGATTTAGGTGTTGTTGTGCGTGGCTCATAATAAAATTATAATTTTTTTATTGTATATACAATGTTATAGTCTTTAATAAAATAATTAACTAAATAATTTTTAAAAATATTTTATTCAACACCAAATGATATTGGCTTGAAATTTTTTGTAAAGGGTCGAGAATTTCCATATCTAACTAAAAAATGATATTAAGGGATAAATATGGACTAAATTGTTGTAGCTATCTGCGACCCTATTAAAATTTTGATATAAATCATAGTTTTAGAAATTAAACAAATATGTAATATATGACAAAATCTTTATTTATGAACAAAACTCAATGAAATTTTCAACGCTTGTTAAATTTGTCATTTCAAATAAGAAAATGCAAAAAAAAAAAAAATGAAAAGGTCAAAGGGCATCCCGCAATTCCCAAAAATAGGAATGAAAATCCCAAAAATATGATTTTTTACTTTTTTGCCCATAGGGTCCACATTTCTTTCAGGGCTGGGAAAATACTTTTGGAGTAAATAGAAAACATATTGAGGTTTCCAAAACTGCTTTCAGTTTTTTGATCCCAGCTTTGGGATTTTAGAACATGTCGCCCAAAGTTGAAGTTTTGATAAAAAATAGGTCATATTCGGAAGGACGCAGTGGCAACATTTTCAAAAAATAGGACAAGTTTTTTACGCCAAAGCGTTCTGGGTAAAGATACCTTTTAGAAAACTATAAAATTGTTATATATTCTTAAAGAAAATTTTATTTTATTAATAAAAGAGTTAAGACACATTTTTGGCAAAAAAACGGCAAAAATCTAAAATTTTTTGAATTTTTAAATTAAAAAACGTATATTTTTGGATCTGTAACTGATATTGATCTGAAATTTTTTGTATATTATTGGAAATTTTGTTGTCTAACTAACAAGAAAAATTGAGTCCATTTGGTCCAAAATTACGCCCGGTATTCAAAAAAAGGCGGACCAAGGTATGGTAAATTTTGTATCACTAAATTTTTAAATGCCTATAACTCGGATATTATAAGAGATAAGTAGTATGTTTTTTCTTATGTTTTTTCAATATCTCGTCGAGTGCTTTCAGAAAATATAAAAATCTTTGTATTTGGGTGAAAAACAAAAACATGGCACGAGTTTAAAAATTTTACATGTCGTAGGTACCCTACTTTGAGCCGCCACAGCGCCGTCCCTGGGGCATCTGCAGGGTTCATCTTCAAAACTTAAACTGGAATACTCCTTGGCTACGCTCACGCCAAATTTTATCCCGATCGGATCAGCCGTTTAGAAATGCCAGATTTATTTCCAAAAAATTTCGATTCTGCCCCACTGTGGCGTTGGTAGTATGATTTGTGTTCATATTATATTTGTATGTACAAAATTTGGTGGTGGCTATGAGAAATATTGGATCGATTGTAAAGATTTTGAACATAATTGATCACTGCCCTAAAAAAATAAAGTGTGACAAAATTCATCGCAATATCTGTGGTAGTTTCTGAGAAAACTTTGAAAGAATGTTGACAAAAACGTAATTTTTTTCGAGGTAGTCTGAAATTTTTACTCATAACTTTTTACGTTGTGAACCAATTTTGCTGATTTTCAATACCAAACACTTAGGATAATAATAAATATTTTGATTGAATTTGGTTGATTTCCTTTACTTAGTTTTAACGTGAGCGTGTTTTACACAGACAGACGGACATGGCTAAATCGACTCAGAATTTCATAAGGACCAGAATATATATATATATAATTTTTTGGGTCTTAGATGAATATTTATTGGTGTTACACACGGAACGACAAACTATATGTACCCTCTACCACCACTGATGTGGTGGAGGGTATAAAAATCGCTAAAGCATATCTTAGGGCGCTATAAAAATATCAAAGGAAGTGGTATCTGTAATATTCAATAAATCTAGCAATTTTTACAGATTTATACTGTTTAAATATTGGGCTTTTTACATACTACATACATACATACATCATACATCATACATACATACATACATACATACATACATCAACATACAATACATACATACATACATACATACATACATACATACATACATACATACATACATACTCACATACATACATACATACATACAATACATACATGACATACATACATACATACATACATACATACATACATACATACTACATACATCTACATACATACCTACATAATACATACATACATACATACATACATACATACATACATACATACATACATACATACATACATACATACATACATACATACATACATACATACATACATACATACATACATACATACATACATACATACATACATACATACATACATACATACATACATACATACATACATACATACATACATACATACATACATACATACATACATACATACATACATACATACATACATACATACATACATACATACATACATACATACATACATACACAACGGCATACATATATAAATATTTTTTATAAAATTGTGAACTTGAAGAAGGGAAGAAATTACTTTTGTTACTGAAAATTGAGAATGTATAATAATACATACATATGTATGTAATTATGTTAAAAGCCCATACAAAAACAAGTAAGAAATTATAGTCGGGCGAGGCCGACCATATAATACCCTACACCTTTGACAAAAATATAATGTGATTTAGTTGCCATAATAAAGCATTTAAGTTGAATTTTACCTTGCCTTAGATATACATATTTAAGCCGTTTATAGTTGAATAAAATTGTGGACATTTAAG
Organism: Lucilia sericata; assembly: GCF_015586225.1. Lineage (NCBI taxonomy): Eukaryota > Metazoa > Arthropoda > Insecta > Diptera > Calliphoridae > Lucilia > Lucilia sericata. The sequence continues at coordinate 247,160 of NW_023994424.1, read as the reverse complement.
TGAAATTTTGATGGGGGCTTTTCATAGGGGCTAGGGTCATATGAGAACCTATTATTATGGAATTCGTGGGGGTTATCAAGTCTTGTATACAACTTGGTTATTGCAGCTTTTGGTCGTGCCATTTGTGCCAAATTTCATTGAATTATCTCCAAAATTGCGACCTGTAGTTTGATTACAAGTATTTACAAGTAAAAGCCCTATTCGGGGGTTCAGTTGTATGGGGGCTAGGTGAAATAATGGACCGATGGTAACCATTTTCAATAGGCTTCGTCTACGGTACCATAAAAGATCATGTGCCAAATTTCATTGAATTATCTCCAAAATTGCGACCTGTAGTTTGATTACAAGGATTACAAGCCCTATTGGGGCTTCAGTTGTATGGGGGCTAGGTGAAATAATGGACCGATCTTAACCATTTTCAATAGGCTTCGTCCCTGGGACAATAGAAGATCATGTACCAAATTATCTTCAAAATTGCGACCTGTAGTTTGATTACAAGGTTTACATGGACGGACGGACGGACATAGGAAAATCGACTCAGAAAATGATTCTGAGCCGATTGGTATACTTTAAGGAGGGTATAGGACTAATATTATTGTGCGTTACAAACATCAGCACAAACCCAATATATCCTCCCCACTAAAGTGGTGTAGGGTATAAATACGTTTTAGCATGGAGACAATTTTTTTATTTTTTGCACATTTAATTGTGACGAAATTAGAAACTGATGACTTGCATAAATATAGTTTTGGTAGTTTTTTTTTTTTTCTATGAGTAATGTAGAATAATTATTGGTGTGTAAATAAAAAACGGACAATTAATTTCCGTTGAATTTAACCTTGAATATAATAATTCAATGCAGCTGGGTTGTTGACCCAAATTTATTGCATACGCAAAATATTTGCAGGGTAAACTCTTTTAAACAAAATTAATCAAGAAAAATTGATTTATGCAAAAACTAAAAAATGTGGAGAAAGCAAAATTTATTAAATTTAACATACATGTATGTATGTATTGTATGTATCTATAGATTGTTGATCGCCTGTTGCTAAATTTTCAATTCAAGCATGTTCGTGCAAGATTTTAGAACCTGGTGACTTGCATAAATAGCGTTTTAGTATTTTTTAGTTTTGTTCAAAGTTTATTAACTTTAATGTGTAACAAAATTCTTTATTTACTTTTGTTGTGTATGGTCATGGTCAATTTCAAGAAAAATAATATTTATTTAAAAAGTGTTTAAGTGTGTGTGGATCGTGGGATTAAAACATCTTAGTTTATTTTATTTTTATTATTTATTTTTATTTAAAAGAAAATATTATTAAATAAACTTAAGACTAACGCTTGTATTTATAAAAAAAATCTTATTTTGCTTTTAATGCACTCAATAGTTAAAGCACACTTTAGCCTTAAAAACCATTAATAAAATATTCATAAACAAATAATAAACGTATATTAACTATTGTGCTGATTTATGTTTAAGTTGGCAGCACTGTAGAATATGGCTGTCATTTTATGTGTTAGTGTTGCGTACAATTAGGATAAAATATTCGTTGATTCGGTTTTCCTAATTTCATATTTTTGTTTATAATAGATTTTTGACAATAAAAACAAACTTTTAAGAAAAATAAATGTATATATGGCTTTAATAAATGTCTATTTAGTTCAGATGTATAAATATAACATATAATTTCTAATTATTATTAAAAGTATCCGAATAACGGATATTTTGCGACAAAATATACATCACTATGACACATTTTCTTATTTTTACTTATTTTCCTTGTAATTTTTGATAAATTTTTGCAAATATTGATAAATTTCTTTGATATTTGACTAATTTTAATGCCGGCGAATATATTTTGCATTAGTATAACACTAATCAATATAATTTACATGGTTAATTACTTTATGGCATTATATTTAACCAACAAACTTTAAAAAAGCCAAATCAAATGATTTTGTCCATCATTTGGTTGACAGACGGGCATTTCCAAATTGCCTAAAAATAGTGCTGGACAATTGGAATATTGTCAAATATTCATGCATTAATCCAATAATGCCTAGATTTGAGTTTTTTCCTCAAAATATAATCGTTTAAAAATTTTCTGGGATTTTATTTACAAATTTGTAAACGTTAAAATTAGAATTTTTAGATTTTATTTTAAAAGAAACCATAATTACTTTTCGCAATCAACCTAAAATTACCGGAAAAATCTTTATCTAAGAAAAAAATTGTTAAAAATCAAGTTATTGTTGGCTTAAAGAAGGGTCGAGCCTACAATAAAATTCTTCTAATTGTCAATGGTTTATTGAAGGTGTTTTAAGCTATTTCACGTTTATAAATACGATTTTTCTGAATTTTGCCTAAAATTGTTTAATAAACCTAAAATAAGTTTTTATAAATACAGCCGTAAGTTGTCATTTTTATACCCTCCACCACCATCAGTGGTGATAGAGGGTATATATAACTTTGTCATTCCGTGTGTAACACCAAGAAATATTCATCTGAGACCCAACAAAGTATATATATTCTGGGTCCTTATCAAATTCTGAGTCGATTTAGCTATGTCCGTCTGTCTGTGTAAAACACGCTCACGATAAAACGAAGCAATAGAGCTTAACCAAATTCACCCAAAATGTTCTTCATTTTCCTAAGTTGTTTGGTATTGCAAATGGGCAAAATCGGTTCACACCGGGAAAAGTTATGAATCAAAATTTAAAACAACCTTAACCAAATTCACCCAAAATGTTCTTCATTTTCCTAAGTTGTTTGGTATTGCAAATGGGCAAAATCGGTTCACACCGGGAAAAGTTATGAATCAAAATTTAAAACAACCTCGGAAAAAAATAAGCATTTTTTACACATTCTGATGTAATTTTCTCGAAAACTATGCAAGATAATTCCATGAAAATCACCTTACATTCGTTTCTGCACAAGATCTTGATCCTTGCTGAAAATTGCCAGAATCGGTCCACAATTTCATATACCTCCCATACAAAAGTACATATTCCCGGAAAATGGATTTTTTGTTAATAACTTCCGCCACAATGTCGATATCTTCACAAAATTTTACAAATTAAAATCTTATGTCAATAGAATTCTTTCAGAGGAAAAATTTTATGGATCGGTCCATAATTGGACATAGCTCCCATACAAGGTCCCCTCCCGAAAATCACTTAAACGCGCATAACTCATTACTAAATTAAGATATCCAAATAAAATTTGGTATAAGTATTGCCCATATGCATAGAAATATTACTGTGAAAGTTTTTTCCGATCGGTTCATAATTGGTCATAGCTCCCATACAAGGTCCCCTCCCGAAAATCACTTAAACGCGCATAACTCAGTACTAAATTAAGATATCCACATAAAATTTGGTAAAAGTATTGCCCATATACATAGAAATATTACTGTGAAATTTTTTTCCGATCGGTCCATAATTGCATAGAAATATTACTGTGAAATTTTTTTCCGATCGGTCCATAATTGGTCATAGCTCCCATACAAGGTCCCCTCCCGAAAATCACTTAAACGCGCATAACTCATTACGAAATTAAGATATCCATATAAAATTTGGTATAAGTATTGCCCATATGCATAGAAATATTACTGTGAAATTTTTTTCCGATCGGTGCATAATTGGTCATAGCTCCCATACAAGGTCCCCTCTCGAAAATCACTTAAACGCGCATAACACATTACTAAATTAAGATATCCATACAAGGTTTGGTACAAGTATTACTCATATGCACAGAAATATTACTGTGAAATTTTTTTCCGATCGGTCCATAATTGGTCATAGCTCCCATACAAGGTCCCCTCCCGAAAATCACTTAAACGCGCATAACTCATTACTAAATTAAGATATCAATATAAAATTTGGCACAAGTATTACTCATATGCACAGAAATATTACTGTGAAAATTTTTTTCCATCGGTCCATAATTGGTCATAGCTCCCAACAAGGTCCCCTCCCGAAAATCACTTAAACGCGCATAACTCAATACTTAATTAAGATACCCATATGATACAAATATTACTGATATGCACAGAAATATTACAGATAATTTTTTTTCCGATCGGTCCATAACTGGTCATAGCTCCCATACAAGGTCCCCTCCCGAAAATCACTTAAACGCACATAACTCATTACTAAATTAAGATATCCATATAAAGTTTGGCAGAAATATTGCTCATATACAGAGAAATATTACTGTGAAATTGTTTTCCTATCGATCCATAATTGAGCATAGCTCTCATACAAGGTCCCTTTCAGAAAAACACTTAAAGGCACATAACTCATTACCAAATAATGATATAAATAAATACTAGTTTTGTTCATAAATACTATTTTGTAATGCAAAAAGCATTTAATGCTATTTCAAAAATTTTTCACGATCGGTCTATATTTGGTCATATCTCTCATACTAGGTCCTGCCCCTAAAAGCGCTTTAACCGTATTTAACTCTTTGCATTATCAATTTGTGTAGAACAAAATTATATATATGTATGTATTTTTAAAATCCTTAAATCTTTCACACACATGCATACATGCAAATACGAGATATCGCTAAAGCATATAAAGCGCTATAAAAATTTAAATGAAAGTGGCGTTTCTAATGTTCAATAAGTCTTGGAATTGTAGTAGATTTAAGCTGTTTAAATCTTGGGATTTTTCTATTTAAGACATGAGAAAACTTATTTCTACAAATATTTTATTAATTAGAAATGTATTAATACAAAAGTTGCTGGTGGAGGGTATTTAAGATTCGGCTCAGCCGAATATAGCACTCTAACTTGTTATATAAATTAAAATAATTGAATAAATCTAAAAATTGTTTAAAAGATATATTTTTGGATCTTAAATAAATGAAAATGCAACAATAAACTCCACATAAAATTGAAGATTCGCTTTGTATTCGTCTTTTATTGTATATAAATGTTTTTGAATTTCTATTTAAAAATTTTTAGGAAAGTAAAAATCAACCCAGTGTTGTCCAGGCTTGTAAGATGGATCAGTATTAGCAATATAAAATGATGGTTTTGTAACAGTTTTGGGTAATTTATTACTAGCGAAAACGTCCTTCAATGCGAATTGTTCCTTGATTAACAAAATTGCCACAATTTGAGTTGTTATTATGATCTGGTGTTATATCAAAAGCTAGCAAAAAATATCCGTTATCAAATAGTTCCTTGGTTATTTGATGACTTTTATCAAAATGATGTATTCCAGTTCCTTTAAATAGTGTTTGATATCCGCGAGTACTTATTATTCCACCATTATTATAATTAAACTAGCTGCGTGTACCCGGCGTTGCCCGGGTTTCTTATTTATAATATTTTATATAATATTATTCTATCTGTAATGACTATACTTTTTTAAATAGATGTCAAAATTTAGCTTATAAAATTTAAGAAGCTTTTTTCCAGAAATTCACTGGTGGGGAACTAATTACACTTTCAAATTAGTTGTTTTAATTTTTCCACGTGCAGTAGATTATAAGAACTGTTCAGTTTAAATTTGGTCACACTTTACTTTGAATTGTAGTGCCCAAAAATACGTAGCATTAAGCATACAAAATTTCAAGCGATTTTCTTTTTTATCTCCAGTATATGCTTTGTTAGAAACCATACCAAAAATTAAAAAATTTGGTAATTGCCCAAGTATAATATTATCCAGAGATAATGAATGGTTTCCAGGATGAATAGTGAATGTCTTCATATTTACTCTTTTATATGGGTAAATTGCATTTTTGATTGTAATACATTATGATGTGCCATTAAAATATTATTATTATTAATAGCAAGGTGATTTATGTATAAGTTCGCTTGGTGTATTTTTATTTGACACTCATTTTTATCTCCAGCATCTAAAATATAGAATTCAGGTTTTTCTGAATTTAATGTCACCTTGAGATCTACATTATTTAGCAAATATTTTTGTTGATTAAATGCATCAACATGAACTTTTCCAAAAAGTTCTACTTTTTTCCCATCTTTGAATAATTTCTTTCTTTTGTCTAATCCAGGATTTTCTTTTTCAATTAATGAATTGATTTTATTCATATCTGTAGCCCATCCACATGATTCGAGATGTGTAGATCTTGCATCATTTCCATAATTTAGTAGTGTTTCCATATAAGCTCTAAAGTGATAATTGTTGTCAGGTTGGGATACATTTTTATTTGTAGCAAGTTATTAACAACACCTCCATTACCATTAAATTCAACCACTAATCTCAAGTAAATACTATTAAGATCTCTATATGTTTCACCATTTCCTAATGAAACAAATTCAATAGTACTAGAGTTATTCAATGAAGCGATTGGATTTTAACATATTTCTTATGTTTTGATGACACTCGTTTGAATTGGGGGAGATTCGAATAAATCCAATTCACTTTTCATACATTCTATAAATCCAGACATTTCAAGTTTCCAAAAATATCTTTAATGTGTTTTCTTCTACAACGCTTTGATTTATTCTGAGGATTTTGTTTTAAACGTTTAAGTTTTATATGCTTCCCTTTGCCTTTTTGCAATGTTTTTATTTTCTCCATAGTAGCCTCCTTAATATCATTTATAACTTTTCTTCCTTGATTTAATAAAATTTCTTTTACAGGCTTTGTCCCAATTTCTGTCAACATTTCCCTTCCAATATCTAGTGATTTATTTTTTAAAAAATTCAACCATGTTTTTATGAAAGGTTTCAGATGTGAGAATAATGCAGAAAAAAAAGATCCAATACCACGTCCATATTATACAATTCTTGATGTATGGTATATTTCACCAATATTTTGCACATTATTTCCAGATTGGTTAATGTAGTAATTTGTATACAACACATCCATGGTTATATTAATAATGACTTATTTTTTAAGTATATAGTCATTATATATTTTCTTGAAGTGTAGAACACAATAAACTGGAATGTATTTCTCTAAAGCAATATCTTTTCCTTCATTTCGAATCTGTATAGATATATCATTAATATTAAAAGTTTCAATAGGATAATAATCTATTCTATCAAAATTAATGTAATTTTTCAATGCTGATGTAGAAAATATTTTCAAACATTTATTTTGTTTACTTTCTACATATCGAGGTTTAATTATATCTGTATAAATTAATATTATTTCGTTTATATCTGGTGACTCCGCTTTATTAAAATAATGAGAAATATTATTGGAGAATTTATTTAAAGATTTTTCCAAAATATAATGTGATGATAAAATGGAATCTTCTGTATTATTTTCTTATTCGTTTGTAGTAACTTGAGCACGGCGTTCTTCATTTGTTTCAATTATATCTTTGTTGTCTTTTTCTTTTAATGACATATTACTTTGTGGAGTAATACTATTTAATTTATTTTATTTTTTTGAAGGCAAATTTGTAATATTAACATTGATTGCTTTGGGCTGATTTGATGTATCCATAAGTTCCATAAATTTTGATTTAATGTTGTCATGTTCAGTATTATTACTCAATTTTGATATTTTTGCTACTTCGTGTTTTGAAGACTTGTCTAAATTTGAAATATTTCGCTTTTTACGTTTTATAATATTTTTATTTATTATATCTTGTTTATTCAATAATGTAAATGAAATATCTGATAATCCAACAATCCATTATTTAAGTTTAGCGATTGTTTTAATAAGTTTGTAAATGTACTCGGAGAGTTTTTATAAATATCCATTGAATCATTACTTAATAAAGTAACATAACTATTATTTTCTTCTATACTTGAAGCCATCTTTAAAAGAAATGATTAAAATAGTTGTTTTACAGCAATATATATGTTTAAGTTATCTATTAATATCGTTTTGATTAATCCATGAATTATATTCCTTTCCAAAACCTAACCATTTTACAAATAATTTTTTGCCACGGCGTTTCAACACCTTTTCAACCAAAAAATGTTGGGAACTTTGGTTTTTAATAATTCTTCTTCATAAAATCCACCTTTTATTGTATTCCCATTTAGATCAATAAGCTTATAAGTTATGGGATTTGTAATATGAATTTTATTTATTTTAAAAATTTCTGAAGACCAATTTGGTGTATAGCCTTTCTCAAAAACATTTTTATATTTGCTTATTCGAACAAAATCATTTATTCTATATTTTACCTTTTTGAAAATTTTTATGTTGCTGTACACACTAAACATCTGCATGGGTACCCTTCAAACATTTAGAAGACAAAACTGTTGCGCATCACCCCAGACGCCACGTCAGAAACAGTTCTGGACGAAAAACATGAATGTTGAATTTTTTTCATCTGGAAGTATACGTTTTAGTACCTTTTGAATGATAGTTAGGTGAGAACACACATTTTACGATAACAAAATACATTGTTTCCGAATTTGTATCTTCTTGGTTTGTATGTTTATGTCACTTCTGGAAGACAGTTTGAAGAGTGTACACATTAATGTGGCATTTTAATCATCTGGAAGTGTACATTGTGGTCACTTCTGGACGATTGTCAGACGAGAGCACACATTTCACAAAAACAAAATACATTAATTTCTAGTTTACGACGTCTGGAAGTATACTTTTAGGTTACATCCGGATGATAGTAAGAAGAGTACAAAAACAAAAAATAAAAATACTCCATTTTTTCAGCGTAAACGCGAAAAAAATAATGCAGAAATTTTGCTAAGTTCAGTGATGTTTTGTGTTTTGTCCAGTCATGTTCAGTTTTAATTATTCATTGTAAAACTTAAATTAGTTATTGAATTTAATATTCATAGAAAAATAGTGTAATTTATATATGTATTGTGAATCTTAAGTAGTAAAAAACAAAATGACAGTGTTGTGTTAAAAATCAACTGTTAATAAACATTTAAGAAGATTTTGTTAATTGGTGAAATTTATTAAATAAATACCAAAAAGTAAATATCTTCAAGGATTATATAAATAAAACTAAAAAGTAAGTTGTCATATTTAACATTAAAATAATATTTTTGGAATAAGTTAACAACTCTAATTGGCTTCCATTTCCATAATTTTTAAACCAAGTCTAGTATGTTTAATTAAAAATGTTTTTATTTTAAATTTTGTCTCTCTCTTAATTGGTTTAGGAGTTATAAGCATTTAAAGATTTTTTCAAGTTGTACGTTTCGGCTTTCATTTGATGAACATTGCATTTTTAACCCATTTAGATTTATTTGAGTTAATTCTTAACTTTAAAAATTTTTTTAAACTATTTGCACGTTTAGGTCCTGTTTCTAGGTTACGTATAATCACTTTTAGCTAAAATTTTATTTGTACCTATTTCATTATCGTAACAAAAACAAAATACATTAAAATTTTTACTTAAAGTATTCAAACGCTATCTGGAATCATTATATTCAAGTTAATACTACTGTTTTATACATAAATTATTTAATTTTTACATGATGTAATAAGTAATGTGAGATTGTTTCGGCAACAAACACAATAGCTTTGTTCCTTTACTTGTCAAGTTTACAGGTTTTTACCAGAAATTGTTAAAGAGAACAAATTTGAGCAATTAAAAATATTTTCTCTTTGCCAGAACTTGCAGGCAGTGTGACCAGGTCTCCAAAAATGTTGCGGCTAAATCCCATCCAAAATAGTGCTAGAAAAAATGCTAAATTGATTTTAAAATGCCAAAAAAAATGCTAAAATTTTTTAAGTGTTTTTATGAACAATTCATATTAATTTGTAACTGAAATTTATAACAAATAACTAGTTCTCATGGTATAAAACATATATGTGTTTTCGGAAGGAAAAGTATAATATTTCTAGTTTTACTTTTTTTATATAAACAATTTTATTTGTCTTCCTCAAAACACTTTAAAAAGGTTTTTCTTGTCACAAAAATATTGAAAATTCCGTTGAAATAATTTTAAATCTCGGTGAATAGATGTCAGGTTTATAACTCATACTTCCAAGATTTTTCGGAAAAATATATATGAGAATGTATGAAATGAATTGAGAGATATATTCAAATCCGTAAGTTTGTAATTCTGGAATAAATTGTCAATAATATTTTCGAAATTTATGTATTTTTTTAATTAAAAAAAACGTGACAACAAAATTACTAAAAATTTGGTAAAAATAAAAAGAACAGAAAGTAGGATGAGAAAGTCTTAATTATATATTATTGATTTTTTCAATACTTATTTTCAATAAATTAACAAGAACTTCTGAAGGATGATAAAAATTAAAACCTCTTTATTTCGTATAGGAAAAAATAAAATTTGTTAATTAACCATCATACATAGCCTTTTCCAAAATTATATGTTTCATTCCATGAGCAAACAAAAAGTATTAGTTTGTAAAATAGCATACTGAACTGAACGTATTTGTAAAAATATATGAAATCTCTTGAATTATTTCTATCACCTCGAATTTAAAAAAGCATTGGGTTCCAGAAAAATATTTTAGAATACAACATTTTAAAGTATTCACTTGTATTGGCGTAATTTTATGTTATTTATCTTCATGAATCTTTTTGCATTATTTTGAATTACAGTGTAAATTATTACATTTCTCATATTTCTTGTTGCTTGTGTTTGGGTAGACATTTAATTCTGATTTTTTCCGGTTAAACCTATTTCCAATATAAATATTTTTTGCAAAAATTTGTCTTTTTTTGTTTATATACTAAAAATGCAAAAAAAGCTAAAAATGCTAAAAATATTTTATAAAAATGCTAACTAAATAAAATGCCAAATGCTAAATTAAAATTTTACAGCTAAATCAAAATAAAAAATGCTAAATCTAGCTGCAAAAATGCCAAAATGGTCACACTGCTTGCAGGTTTTAGCCAGAACATTTTTCCTGGCAAATAGAAAAAAAATTGTCAAATAAATTATTTGTTTAAATCAAGTAAATTATTTGTTGAAAACAAAAAATTTTTGATATTTTTGATTTGTTTTCATAAATAAGTATGTGTGATTGTAGTTTTTCAATTTTATTTTAATTTCAATAGAAATTAATAAGAATAAACTTTAATACAAATTTATTGAAAGAAAAATTTTGTTTTTTCTGTTCCCGTACTTTTTATAAGTACGAAGAGAAAATTCATTAATTCTCTTTAGCCAGAAAAGTTATTGAACAAAGCTAATATCTTTTGTTGTCTAGAGTATGGGTTTTGTCAAAATAAAATTTATAAAATTGTAAAACAAAAATGTTAGAACTAAATACATAATTTGATTTTATTTCACAATATTAACCGTAAACCCGTCGATATATTTAACTTCTATCAGCATTTTAATTCATAATTTTTGATTTGAAAAAATTTCGTTTGAAATTACAAATTAATTTTTTTTCAGAATAAATATATATAAATTAACTTTGACACAACCCATACACTTTTTAAATAAACAAATAAAAATCAGCCGCCTTGATGATTTCACCTTACTTAGTGCATCCTGAATTTTTAATTAAATTTTTTTTTATTTCTTTGAATTTGTTTATTTTGTTGAAAACAAAAAATTTTTGATATTTTTGATTTGTTTTCATAAATAAGTATGTGTGATTGTAGTTTTTCAATTTTATTTTAATTTCAATAGAAATTAATAAGAATAAACTTTAATACAAATTTATTGAAAGAAAAATTTTGTTTTTTCTGTTCCCGTACTTTGTATAAGTACGAAGAGAAAATTCATTAATTCTCTTTAGCCAGAAAAGTTATTGAACAAAGCTAATATCTTTTGTTGTCTAGAGTATGGGTTTTGTCAAAATAAAATTTATAAAATTGTAAAACAAAAATGTTAGAACTAAATACATAATTTGATTTTATTTCACAATATTAACTGTAAACCCGTCGATATATTTAACTTCTAGCAGCATTTTAATTCATAATTTTTGATTTGAAAAAATTTCTTTTGAAATTACAAATTAATTTTTTTTCAGAATAAATATATATAAATTAACTTTGACACAACCCATACACTTTTTAAATAAACAAATAAAAATCAGCCGCCTTGATGATTTCACCTTACTTAGTGCATCCTGAATTTTTAATTTATTTTTTTTTTTATTTCTTTGAATTTGTTTATTTTGTTGAAAACAAAAAATTTTTGATATTTTTGATTTGTTTTCATAAATAAGTATGTGTGATTGTAGTTTTTCAATTTTATTTTAATTTCAATAGAAATTAATAAGAATAAACTTTAATACAAATTTATTGAAAGAAAAATTTTGTTTTTTCTGTTCCCGTACTTTTTATAAGTACGAAGAGAAAATTCATTAATTCTCTTTAGCCAGAAAAGTTATTGAAAAAGCTAATATCTTTTGTTGTCTAGAGTATGGGTTTTGTCAAAATAAAATTTATAAAATTGTAAAACAAAAATGTTAGAACTAAATACATAATTTGATTTTATTTCACAATATTAACCGTAAACCCGTCGATATATTTAACTTCTATCAGCATTTTAATTCATAATTTTTGATTTGAAAAAATTTCGTTTGAAATTACAAATTAATTTTTTTTCAGAATAAATATATATAAATTAACTTTGACACAACCCATACACTTTTTAAATAAACAAATAAAAATCAGCCGCCTTGATGATTTCACCTTACTTAGTGCATCCTGAATTTTTAATTTAATTTTTTTTTTATTTCTTTGAATTTGTTTATTTTTTTAATGGGCCTTCTTTTTTGCTCAAACGAAAGCTTATACGATTTACTTTAAGATCTTTATAGTCGCTTAATGGGATGCGAGTGGGATATCTATCAAAAAAATAATTTTTTAACTCAAAACTGATTTGGACATGTTTTGCTAGGCCCAATAGGTGAAAAGTTACACTCATTTGAAAAAAACCCTGTATGACCTCTAACTCCGGCAGTTCTTGACCGACTATCTAATAATACTAACTTTGGTGCAAATTTCATCCAAATCGATTTTTTGACTTGGGTCACTTGACACGCAATTACCCATATAAGATATTTAATATTAAAATCAGATATTTTTAAAACCACATTTTAAATACAATTTTATTAATTTTCATATAGCTTTGGATCTAATTAATCTAATTATAGGTACTTTTTTAGTTATTAGCAGGTTATAACCAGGTCTTTCTATGAACTATCATATGATACTAATATTCTTAAAATTGAGTATGCCGTTAACAAAATATATTAAACTTAAGTAGAAAGTTTTTGAACGTGTATAATTCCTTAATTAAAAGAGAGCAAACAAAAAATAGTATTGTCAAAAGCAATATCCCGTTTAGGGTCGTTAAGGTGTTCCTATCGTTAGTCACTGTAAATAATTTCGAAAATAATCCATGACATAATAATTTCAGATCTTTATAGACGGTTAATTTCAAGTTATTTCAATGTTTTAATAAGTTTTCATGAATGGTAATGTTTTTATTGGTTCAAAACAATAAATAAATAAATAAATTTTTAATTATTTTAATTTTTTAGAAAACAGTAGCTAATATAAAAGGGATCTGATAAGTTATATACATAAGTCTTATTTCATTACGCGGTTCCATTAAAAATGTCGATTATTTGCAGAAAATGGTTATTTGCAAAAGAATGGATCTGACTGTTTAAACTTTGGTGGGAAATGTATTGGGCATAAGAGAATCCTATTTGTATTGTTTCCTTAAGTATAACAGGTAATTTCAATAAATGCATAAGTATGTATATTCAATATTAATTATAATATTATTTTTGTTTATTTCGTTGAAGGATTAATGCGTTCCAAAACATAACTCTTACAATTTGATTGAATGATCATAAAATTTATAAAGAACTACAAAAATATTTTAGAGTCCAACGTTTTAAAATTTTTGGAAGTGTACCAGTCAACACTTGGAAGATTAATACAGATTTCCTGAAAATTATCTGATTATAAGGTAATACTTAATTATAATTTTTTCATACATATATTACTTTTTTAGATTAGTTGTTAAATTAATTATTTTTTTTATTATTTAATTTCAATTATTTCAATAAAAACTATAAAATTTAATTTTATTTAGATTTATTTTTATAGATTTTATATTGGTGAGTATACAAATAGAAGAAGAGAAAACTCATCTTCTAGAAGAAGAGAATACTCATCTTCTAGAAGAAGAGAAAACGCATCTTCTAGAAGATAAGATAGGAACACTTCTGGAAGATACGATAAGAACACTTCTAGATGATACTAAGAAGTCACTCCAAGAAGTGACTTCCTAGTCACATCTAGAAGAGTCTTTGGCAATACCTTACTTCCAAGAGTCATCTAGAAGTTTCTTCTGCGGGTCTTAAAGAAGTATCTTCCACGTTACGCTTAGACGTTACCCAGCTCGGCATCAGTTCTTCCCGACTGGTGACAAGAATTCTTATAATTCCGCGATATCGCTGGCGAGCTTTTAGCACGTTTGGAAGTTTCACAAGGGTAACTTCCGCAATAGAAAATGTTTGTAGGGTGTACTTGTTCTTAAATTCACAGTACTGCATAGTATCAAAATACACGTACACTATTGTGAAAATATTAAACAAGCATGTGCAGGATCCCTACAAACATTTTCTATTGCGGAAGTTACCCGTGTGAAACTTCCAAACGTGCTAAAAGCTCGCCAGCGATGTTGCGGAAGTATAAGAATTCTTGTCACCAGTCGGGAAGAACTGATGCCGAGCTGGGGAACGTCTAATAGTAACTTGGAAGATACTTCTGGAAGACCCGCAGAAGAAACTTCTAGATGACTCTTGGAAGTAAGGTATTGCCAAAGACTCTTCTAGATGTGACTAGGAAGTCACTTCTTGAAGTGACTACCTAGTATCCTCTAGAAGTGTTCCTATCTTATCTTCTAGAAGATGAGTTTTCTCTTCTTCTAGAAGATGAGTTTTCTCTTCTTCTAGAAGAAGAGTATTCTCTTCTTCTTGAAGATGAGTATTCTCTTCTTCTAGAAGATGAGTATTCTCGTCTTCTAGAAGATGAGTTTTCTCTTCTTCTATTTGTATACTCACCAAAATAAAATCTATAAAAATAAATCTAAATAAAATGAAATTTTATAGTTTTTATTGAATTAATTGAAATTAAAATAGTAGAAAATATAATTGATTTAACAACTAATCTAAAAAAAGTAATATATGTACATTAGACCGACACACAAAAATAATATTCGCTGTTATGTAATATGATGTTACCCAAAATATTTTCGGTTAAGTGTTGTCCATTCGTGAGCTGGACAGTTTTAAAGAAAATATCGTATGGGAACACGATTCTTCATGTTAAATTCAATATTTTATCCAGCTTCAAAAAATCTTTGTTATGTTTTATAATGGTTCCCAAAATATTTCTAGTCTATCGATGGCCGTTCGTGAGCTGAACCGGTTACAAAAAAGTCCCTTTTTAGTTATTTTGTTTTAAATTATACAGCATTTCTTAAACTTTAAAATACCTTTTAAACGATACCCCGTATTGGATATTTTGTTTCAAAACAAACAAAAATTTAAAAAAAATAATTCCAAAATACCTTTTTTTAATTTGGTCCAGCGGTCACTTAAAATATTTTGGGAATCATCATAAAACAAAGCAAGGTAAATTTTGGGAGGGGTAACAAAAACACGTTTTTGCTTTCCATACAGAGTGAGTCGGTCTAATGTACATATGTATCAAAAATTTAGAATTATTACCTTATAATAAGATAATTTTCAGGGAATCTGTATTAATATTCCAACTGCTGACTGGTATACTTCCAAAAATTGTAAAACCTTGGACTCTAAAATATTTTTGTAGTTCTTCATCAATTTTATGATTAATCCATCAAATTGTAAGAGTTATATTATGGAACGCATTAATCCTTCAACGAAATAAACCAAAATAATCTTATAATTAATATTGAATATACATACTTTTGTATTTATTGAAATTACCAGTTATACTTTAGGAAGCAATAAAAATAGGATTCTCTCATGTCCAATACATTTACCACCAAAGTTTAAACGGTCAGATCCATTTTTTACATTTTCTGCAAATAATCGACATTTTTAATGGAACCACGTGATGAAATAAGACATATATAACTTACCAGATCCCTTTTTTATATTTTAATTTGGTTAGAAGTATTTTAATAGGGGGTACAATATTAGCTACTGCTTTCTAAAAAATAAAATAATTAAAAATTAATTAATTAATTTATTTATTGTTTTGAATCGATAAAAACAATACCTTTCATGAACATTTTTTCAATAACTTGGAATTAAACCGCCTATAAAGATCTGAAATTACTAAGTCATGGATTATTTTTTAAATTATTTACAGTCACTAACGATAGAAACACCTTAACGACCCTAAACGGGATATTGCTTTTGACACTAATATTGCAATACTATTTTTTGTTTGCTCTCTTCTAATACTTAGGTTCAATAACTTGGGAACGGCATGCTAAATATTAAGAATATTAGTATCATATGATAGGTCATAGAAAGACCTGGTGTTAATAACTAAAAAAGTACCTATAATTAGAATAATTAAATCCAAAGCTATATGAAAATTAATAAAATTGTATTTATTTAAAAAAGGTGGGTTTAAAACTATCTGATTTCAATATTAAATATCTTATATGGGCAATTTCGTGTCGAGTGACCCAAGTCAAAAAATAATTTATGTATAAAACAGTAGTATTAATTTCAATATAATGATTCCAGACCTAAATGCGCAAATAGTTTTAAAAATATTGAAAGTTAAGATTTAACTCAAATAAATCTAAATATGTTAAAAATGCAATGTTCATCAAATGAAAGCCGAAATGTACAACTTGAAAAAGTCTTTAAATGCTTATACCTCCTAAACGAATTAAGAGAGAGTCGAAATTTAATATAAAAAAATTTTTAATTAAACATATTAGACTTTTTTAAACATAATGGAAGCCGTTTAGAGTTGTTAACATATTCCTAAAATAGTATTTTAATATGACAACTTACTTTTTAATTTTATTTATATAATCCTTCCTTATACTTTTTGGTATATACTTATTACACTCCGCCAATTGAGAAAACCTTCTTAAATGTTTATTAACAGTTGATTTTTAACACAACACTGTCATATTGTTTTTTATTACTTAAGATTCACAATATTTTAATTACACTATTTTTCAATGAACATTAAATTCAATAACTCATTTAAGTTTTACGATGAATAATTAAAACTCAACATGACTGAACAAAACACAAAACATCACTGAACTTAGCAAAATTTCTGCATTATTTATTTTTATTTTTTTTTCACGCTAAAAAATGGAGTATTTATATTTTTTTGTTTTTGTACTCTTCTTACTATCATCCGGAAGTAACCTAAAAGTATACTTCCAGACGGCGAATACTAGAAATCAATGTATTTTGTTTTTGTAAAATGTGTGCTCTCGTCTGACAATTGTACAGAAGTGACTACAATCCACACTTCCAGATGAATAAAATACAACATTAATGTGAACACTCTTCAAACTGTCTTCCAGAAGTGACATAAACATACAAATCAAGAAGATACAAATTAGGAAACAATGTATTTTGTTATTGTAAAATGTGTGTTCTCACCCAACTCTCATACAGAAGTCACTAAAACGTATACTTCCAGATGAAAAAAATTCAACAGACATGGTTTTTTGTTTAAGCAAAATGGATGCACTCTTCTAACTATCATCCGGAAGTAACTTAAAAGTATATTTCTACAAGACGAAAATTCGAAATCAATGTATTTTGTTTTTGTAAAATGTGCGTTCTCGTCTGACAATCGTCCAGAAGTGTTTCTGACGTGGCGTCTGGGGTGATGCGCAATAGTTTTCTCTTTTAAATGTTTGAAGGGATGTGTAGGTTCGAACAAATGAGTTATAATCACACACAACTTGCTTAATATAGAAACGGAATATTACTCGTCTCGCTCGTTGAGAGTTGTGTAGTGTTTGATATAGTTAGGCAAAAACATCTTTATGATAGCAAAAACATCTCGAAACCTACGAGTGATCAGTGTGATCAGTTCGAACTTTTACGTACAAACAGCTTTCATGCTTTGTAACCATAGTACTGCGCTAGTATTGTTTTGAATGCGAAGATTTTCGGCAATTTACATGTGCACATCACGATCGTAAACGAACCTCTTAACAAGGGCGTAAAAAATACAACAATTTTATTTAGTTGTTTCAAAGCATTCAACAAAGAATGTTGATGTCGCTTTGTTTCAGAAATTACAATTTATTACAAATTATGGAATGCATATGAGTGAAAAAATTTAAAAAATATTTTACACCCATTGATTATTTGCGTTTTGTCGATTAAAAGTAAACTCTAAATTCTACTAATTGTATTTTATTCTTGTAACAAAGCGTTTTGTTTAAATTAACACAAAATCTATAAAATCACTCATAAGTTGTCTCGAAACATTTCGAAACAGATCATACATTATTCCGATTGGTTTTTCACTTTAACTCTATTGTCTCTATTTTTTTTGTATTTATTTGCTTTTACACTTTTATTGTTGTGTGTGGATGATCAACTGCTTTTTTAACTTCGGCCGCACTACAGACAGTATTCGTAAAATAAACGAGTGACTTGTAAGTCATTTTTAACGCACTAGTGCAGATGTCTAGTACACACTCCTTAAAAGCTTTTGTTCATTTTTCTTATTAACTGAATTGGGTGTAGTTTTTATAGAACGATGATAAGATGAGTTATATTCTATCAATAATTTACCTAATATATCTATCCATTTATAATTTCCTTGCATGCTAAATTGTTTCCACATTTTATTTTTTAAAGTTCTGTTAAATCGCTCTACTATGGATGCCTTCATATTGGAATAAGTATGGTAATGATTAACGTTCAGTTCTTTCATAAGAGTTTTAAAGTGTGTATTATAAAATTCTTTTCCTTGATCTGAATGTATATTTTTGGGAGATTTTCCTTTGTTTAGTTTTATAATATGTTTTCGATATTTCTATTCCTGTTTTAGTTTTTAATGGTAATGCATATGCATACTTTGAAAATACATCAATTACAGTAAGCATATATTTAAAACCTTTATTAAATTTTGCAAATGGTATCATTTCTACTAAGTCTATCTGCCATGTGTCTAAAATGCCCTTTTGAATAAATCGACGTCGTTTAAAGTTGTTTCTTGCTTGATGATGAAGCTCATTTATAAGAATTTGTTTACTCATATTTCAGTAAAGATGTAAAACTTCGGTTCATTCCTATATTGTTTATGAAAGTGTAAACATGTTTCAACAGTTTATATATCCATTCACAATGATGATTTGTGGACCCTCAGGATGTGGAAAATCTACATTTATTTTAAATTTATTAAAAAATCCATACCTTATATCCAAAAATATAGATCGAATTATATGGTGTTTTGCTGAAGAAAATTCACTACCAAAAATTGAAAATGTAGAGTTTATCGAAGGAATTCCGGACAGTTTTGTTACAAATGATAAAGAATCAACTTTATTAATATTAGATGATTTAATGCTTGAATCATCTAATAAAAAAGTGTGTGAACTTTTTACTAAAGGGTCTCATCATAGAAATTTAGCTGTGATTTTAGTAACACAAAACATTTTTCATAAAGGCGCTTATTCTAGAGATATTTCTTTAAATTCTAAATATATTGTAATGTTTAAAAATCCGAGAGACAAGTTACAATTTCAACATTTAGCTCGTCAAGTATATCCTGAAAATTCAAAGGCATTAGTTGATATATATAATAAATGTACTCAGCAAGCCCACGGTTATTTATTAATAGATCTTACTCAACAAGTACACAACGCTTTAAGATTTAGATCTGATATTTTCAATAAAGATTATTACACAATATTTGTAAATATAAATAATGAACTCCAAAGTAAAACTGTTAGAGGAGAACAAAAATATTATTTATGTTCTTAAAAAAGCAGAACCTAAACTACGAAAAATAATACTGAAACATGTTGATGAAGTTGTAATTAAAACTATATATGAAATTTTGTTTAATGTAATGAATAAAAATCATAAAATAACTAGAACAGTTTTTAATAACATAAAACCATATCAGAATACGATTAGAAAAGTTTGTTCCTCACAAACCTCTTTGAAACAAAAGAGGAAACATCTTATTCAAAAGGGATTATTTATAACATAGTTATAATTTCTTCAGTATTAGGTGGAGTCATTGGAAAAATTTTTGAAAATGTCAAATAATTTATCAAAACTTATCGTTCTCAATCCATCAACTTAGGATAAATTTAAAATAAAATATTCAGACTCTGATTTCTTAAAAAAAAAAACTTTTACCAATATACGCGTCGCATACACTTAAAGATATCAACAAATGGTTCTATATTAAACAAGAACTGTCAAAATATTTGATAGGAAAGCAAAAAACATCATATCAGAATACTATTAATGTAAAGAATAATTTACGCGATAATGAAACTCAAACAAGAAAAATATATAAAAAACATATTGAAACTCAAACAATGAAACCAGAATCCAGCAGTATTTGCCTGATGATGTTTATGCTAATAATGATATTGACGACCAAGTTGATATGGATACAACAATAGAAAAATTCAACCCTACTTCTGCATCTTCAGTAGCAAGACGACTTAAAGAGTTCTCTAATAAAGGTTCACCAAAAATAAGAATACTGTCAAAAGATGAAAATCATAAAAATTTGAAGCAATCAATTTTACCATACCAGTATTCACCTCGAGTTACTAGAAATCGAAAACAGTTAGATTATGAAAATTTATCATGGCAAAATATTTAAAATAAAACACATTTAACGATTAATATACATGAATAATAATATTTTATTTAATGGGATTTTTATACCCTCCACCACCATCAGTGGTGATAGAGGGTATATATAAGTTTGTCATTTCGTGTGTAACACCAAGAAATATTCATCTAAGACCCAACAAAGTATATATATTCTGGGTCCTTATGAAATTCTGAGTCGATTTAGCTATGTCCGTCTGTGTAAAACACGCTCACGTTAGAACTAACCAAAGGAAATCAACCAAATTCACCAAAAATATTTACTATTATCCTAAGCAGTTTGGTATTGAAAATCAGCAAAATCGGTTCACAACGTAAAAACTTATGAGTAAAAATTTCAGACTACCTTGAAATAAATTACGTTTTTTTCATAAGTTTTCTCAGAAACTACCAAATATATTGCGATGAATTTTGTCACACATTATTTTTTCATGGCAGTAATCAATTATGTTGAAAATCTTTAGAATCGATTTAATATTTCCCATAGCCCCCATACAAAGGTATATATTCCCGGATATTAGTTTATCGTTAATAACTCCCTCAAATATATCGGTATCAACACAAAATTGTGTACATGCAAATATAATATGAACAGAAATCATACTGTCAACGTAGATCTCAGTCGGTCTACAATTGGCCATAGCTCCCATACAAGGTTCACTTCCGAAAATCACCTAAACGCACATATTTCATTGATGAATAAAGCTGTTGTGACAAAATTCGAGTTAAATATGTTTTGTGTACATACAAATCCTTCTACCAAATTTTTTACGGATGAGTCATTCTACGAAATTTTTTCCGGATAGGCTCATAATTTGTCATAGCTCCCATATTAGGTCCACTTTCGAAAATCACTTAAACGAATATATTTCATTAAATTCTAAAGCTATAAGGATAAAATTGGACTTGAATATGTTTTGTGTACATATAAATCATTCTACCACTTTTTCCCCGGATCGGTTCATTATTGGTCATAGCTCCTATATAAGTCCCACTTCCGAAAATTACTTAAACGCACATATTTCATTGTCAAATGAAGTTATCTTGATAAAATTCGACGCAAATATGTTTTGTCTTCATATGAATCACTCTACGAAATTTTTTCCGGATAGGCTCCCATAGAGGGTCCACTTACGAAAATCACCTAAACGCACATATTTCTTTTAATAATAAAGCTATCTGGATAAAGTACAACTTGAATATGTTTTGTGAGCATATAAATCATTCTACCAAATTTTTTCCGGATTGTTCCATATATGGTAATAGCTCCTTCAAAAAAATCACTTAAACGCACATATTTCATTATCAAATAAAGATATCTTGATAAAATTCGACACAAATATGTTTTGTGTAGTAAGGACATAGCTCCTATACATATAAAGTCCACTTCCGAAAATCACCTAAACGCACATATTTCATTAATTAATAAATCTATTGTAGTAAAATTCGACTTGAATTTTTTTTGGCATATAAATCATTATACGAAATTTTTCCTTATCGGTTGATAATTGGTCACAACTCCCATATAAGGACCATTTACGAAAATTACTCAAATGCATATTAACAATCAAAGATATCGGGATAAAATTCGACATAAATGTGTATTTTGTATATATAAATCATTCTACGGATTTTTTCTTCCGGATCGGTCCATAGGTTGTCTTAGCTCCCATATAAGGTATACTTCTGAAAATCACTTAATACCACTTAATTCGTAATTAAATGATTATATCCAGATAAAATTCAAAATGAGTATGTTCTGTGTACAGATAAATCATTATATTAAAATGTTTTCAAACTGGCCTATTAATATACATTTTTCTCTACCTAATTAAAATTAGTTTGACATATGCATAAATGTTAGTACCCTCAATAAGGAAACAAAAATTTTGCCAAGTTATCTAAAAATTAGATAGTTAAATGGGTTTCAATAAAAAGTAGCTTGCTGGTGGAGGGTATTTAAGATTCGGCATAGCCGTATATAGCACTCTAACTTGTTTCTCTTTAGAATTGGGAGGAATTTTATTTTCACAGCAAAATGGAAGATCGTTGTGACTATCATGAATTTCTACTAGATATATTAAATCAACTTCCAATATGTATCCAATATCCGAATCAGTTGGAATTGTTTTCAAAGAAAAATTATCAATATCTGTAACCCATTCAAAATTGCCCTCTGGTAAAGCTTCAGACATAGCCCAACCATATAAATTATTTGCATCCAAATATATCAAGTATTTAGATGGTAGTTTCTCATTATAATCGGAGAGATATTTATTGTTGGCTATGGAATGTCTTTCAGAACATTGAACTATTCCACCCCTAATTCCTTTTTTGTATAAATAAAATCATTTCAATGTCAATAAGCAAATCCAATTTTATGTTTGTTATTTTTAACATAGCATCCCAAGATAGCCCAGGTGCTGTATAATAATGGCATGGATCTAAATTATGTTTTTACATACTAACCTGAAATTTTCAAAGACGTCTGCTAATAATAAGACATCACACTTGTCTTACATTCAAACTTACTTACTTCTTGTGCGTGTGCATAATCTTCTTTAGAACATACTGAATCAGTTAGTTTATTATAGAAGTCATCTTTCATTCTTCGAGTTTTTCTAAAGAATTTAAATAATTGTATGGGAAGACGGCCTTTCTTATTAATAAATGAAATTTATTTTTGTCTTCTGAATAAAAACCTTTAACAATTTTTAACTCATCTACTGTCAAATTTTTAACTAAATTATCAAGTTAAGATGGCATAAACCGGCATGAGTCCAAAAATCTGATTTCAATGTTATGACCGTTGTCGCTTTTTATTGTTTTTGAAAGGGATATATACAACTCCTTATTGAGTGGGATAATATTAATGGGACCATCATTGATATTATTGATCTCTTTCACAAATAAATGGCAATCATATGTCGAAAAATTGTGAAAAATAACAGGGATAAATGAAGGTAATTTGTTTAATCCATACATAATGACACACGGTATTATCTCTAACAGTTTTCTAAAGAAATAAAAGATTGATGTGTTTGGACTTTTCCTTTATTGTTTTGTAGAATGGGCCCACAACAATGTCTTTAGCGTCATCATATCCAAATACATTTATACTTATACATGGATTATTTTCTTCAAAAATGGTTATATCCTTTATTTTTAAAGGGAAGCTTAACACATTGAAATTTAAGCAATAGTCCTTCAGGTTAATATTTTTGGACAGAATATTCACCTTATAATTTGAGGTACGGTTTGCATTTGTTTCCAAATTAACTATAGCTGAAATCACGGCCCATTTAAAACAAAAATCATCATTATTTTTGATGTTGACACAGGCATTTTTCAATAACATTTTTTTTTGGTAGGGGTATAAAGGATGAACCCTTCCGTGGTTGATACTTGTTTATATTTAGAACTTTTATTAATTGCACTAAAGTCCAACCACTGTCTCTTTCCTGAAACTCTTCCATTTTTTGTAAAAGGCTTTCAATATTATTGTTAAAGTTGGTTTCAAATTCGCTGATGTCGAACATTTCTTTCATTTTTCTTTGAAAACTTTTTACATCTAATGGGGTGCTTTCTAAGTCGTCTAAGTTGGGCTTGGCATAAAGAGCATGGAGTGTTACATTAAACTTCAAACCAATGCACAGTGAGACATTTGGCCTTTATAGAACGACAAAAATAAAAAAATAAACGCTTTCCAATTGTCTTGCTTGTTATTATGGTTAACAGTAAACATTCCATATACTATAGAAAACTAACTAAAAATATTGCAGAGTTCCTTTAACCCGAAATATAGGTGCTCAAAGTTGCTCCTCTTAAAAATAAAATAATTTTCTTATAATATTCCTGAAGCGGCATATTAATTTTGAATGCGTTTATCTGGGTAAATATTTCAGATACTTATATAGTTTCTTCAGTGTATTATAATTTAATACTTCGGAATTATTCTGCAATGATTTTTTTAGACAAAAGTACAATTTTAAAGGTTTTATTTTTAACTCTAAGAAAAAATAATATTAATAATAAAAATATATTTCAAAATTAAATTTTTAATGGAATAGATCTAATGACTGCAGCCAATTGCAGTTATCTAATTAAAATCCTTGCATAGGAAAATTTCTATAGAGACATATATATGAAAATTGGCTGCGACCTTTTGCGATCTTCAGAGATATTCAAAAAAATTAGAGTGTCCTATAGGATTTAATATATTTTTTAAAATTATGTGTAAGCTCACGTTAGGGGAATACATAAATTTTTGGCCTTGGCACCGTGTATTAGCCCACAATTACTGCTTTTAAAAAACAATTACTTAAGCCAATCAGGGGTGACAGCTTTATTTAAAAAGTAATATTTTCTGTTTATTTCCAGTGTTAAATTCATTGATTATAAATTTATTTTTTTCTTTGTAAAAACCGCGGAATTTATATATTATTTTAAATTTTAATAATAGTATAAATCTTTTGTTAATGTTCTATTCAATTATATGCAAATATTTGTACAATTTGAGAAAAATTTCTAAAAATGACAACCCTAATATTTATTAGTGATGTTATATAAAGCATGTTTGTTAAAATTATAGAAGAGCATGCACTAAACCTGCAATGCAGAGCATTTGAGACAAATCGGATAATACCAACCCGTTTCAAATAGTATATAAACGTTGAAAATGTGTTTAAATAGGAAAATGGGTTTTATTAACTTTTTCTTATATATAAATAGCAATCTAAAAATATATAAAAATTCAAAATCGATAGCAAAAGTTTTGAGATATATGCGACCAAAAATAAAATTTTTATTCAATATATACTTGTAAAAAATGGGCGTGGCAGCAGTCTTATCGTGCTGATTATTATGTGGAGCGTTTGGGCAATTGTTTCCTAACTGTAACTAAAATTAGAACTCAATATCACTAAGATTTGATTAATGTCTTTCTAAAAGTGCCAAATGTCTCACTGTGCAATGTTAAGTTTTAAAAATTTATAGACTTCATCCACAAATTCTCTCCCAGCTTCGTTCAACAATATTTCTGGTATGAGGCATTCTTCATTATTGGTAATGTAAGATAATGTGATAATTCTGTTTTTGAAAGCACTCTTCTCCCTTTTAATAAAACCATTAAATATTGATTGTTCTGCAGCAGCACTGCTTGGAGTGGGTGTATGACTTATTTTATGCATTTTTTTATTACTGGTGGTGACAAAAGTTTTTAAATAAAGCACTTTTTTTAACAATCACTATTTATAATAATAATTACTATTTCACACCAAGCGAATATTGAAGTGTGATTATTGGAGTATGGATTGATAATAAACATACACTTAGTTCTTTTTAATTCAATAACTTCTTTTAGATAGACATACATACAAACATAGCTAAAGTAAATCGAATCGATTCAGACTTTAACGTTCACCTTATTTCAATCTAAAACTCTTGCACGAACGTGCTTGAAATTGTCAAATATAGCAACAGGCGATCAACAATCTATAGATACATACAATACATACACACATGTATGTTAAATTTAATAAATATTGCCTACTCCACATTTTTTAGTTATTGTATAAATCAAATTTTCTTGATTAATTTCGTTTAAAAGAGTTTACAGGGTAATTACAAATATTTTGAATATGCAATAAATTTGGGTCAACAACCCAGCTGCATGGAACTATTAAATTCAAGGTTAAATTCAACGGAAATTAATGTTCCGTTTTTTATTTATACACCAATAATTATTCTACATTACTCATATAAAAAAAAAACTACCAAAACTATATTTATGCAAGTCATCAGTTTCTAATTTCGTCACAATTAAATGTGCAAAAAATAAAAAAAAAGGTCTCCATGCTAAAACGTATTTTTTGTATGGGCTTTTAACATAATTACATGCTATATTCTCTCAGCGAAAAATCTGTTAAATGATTCTTGAATATGGAAAAATTTATCAAAATAATTTAGTTAATATACAATGCTACAAAAATATCAATAAAATAAAATTATTCCACCTTAAATTTTTCTGTATAACATCCAAAATTAAAGTAAATTCACTTTTTTGTCGGACAAAATAAAGTGTAAATTTTATATATCATTATTTAAATATCTTGTATATCAACATTTTTTATCTATTTTGATTCTGATTTCAATATCTGGATCTTAAGACATTTTTGTATTTTATTTGCCATTATTGTTCGCAATCGCCTTCCCTTCTCCTTGCTTTTCCCCATACGATTATTTTCAAAAGAAATCCGTTTTTGTTCTCTATTTCAGCGGAATATTTGATCAATTGCGGTCAAAAATTAATCTATTGGATTTAAGACGATGCTCTGAGCAGGTCATTCCAATTTTTCAGTGTTTATTTTTCTTACAGAAATGTTTTTATCTTTGTCGTGTGTTTGAATTCATGAATCTGTTGAGGCATTAAGTCTACCAAATCCCTTTATACGGCATTTATTTAAAAATTTTTATTAAATGTCGTGAGCACCCACCATTTTGCTTACCGAGGTTTCTCGGTCCCTAATGGCCAAAATGTCGGTCCTTTTTATTTCTTTTGGCTAATGAAGAAGGTGGAGCCCGTGGCCATCGACTACGTGATAAGAAAAAAAAACTGTTTTATTGTTAAACTACAATTGAATGCATTTTTAAAACTAAAAGTTTAAAACTACAGTAAAGTAAACTTTAAATCTGAATCAAAGAAAACTTAAAACTAAATAAAATTCAAATTAAAATAAGCAACACCAAGCCACGCCATCGCCAGCTCCACTCAACGGGGGACTTTCTTCGGCAGATTAGCACCAACAATCCGGTGGTGCTTCAGGTACCAGGTTTTCGACCAGGAAAATTTACTTTTACCTCGTACGACAGGACGAACTAGACGGTTAATTCCTTTTAGGTAATTTCTATAAAAAGAAAAAACAGATATTAGTTTAGACTTTAAATATATATATATATATATATATATATATATATATATATATATATATATATATATATATATATATATATATATATATAAACGTAAACAGAAATGGATTAAAAAAAATAAAAAAATATATAGTGAAGTATAAATTATTTAAAAGGTTTTTCTTGTAAAGTTTTTATCATTTTTTTACTTACCGAAACACCGAACGAGGACAGATAACGGACAGACTGAAAACCTACGCTACCCTTCTTCCAAATGATTGCCCTGTAAACACCCGATAGTCCAGATCTCAAATATGGAGAGCTGCTAAGTTTACAATGTAAGTGATTGGGGTGAAATTATTGTGAGTGGGTAGGGATAGTTAGGGACAGCTAAAATGACTAGGTTGCTACGGTTGTAGGTTCAGACCTCTGGGAGGGAAACAACATATTGGCAACTCCATCCGCCAATAATGATTATTCTTGGCCTGAAAAGGAATAATTTAGATAAATGTTTTGGTGTATTCGTCTTATGAATGTTTGCTCACTTCGGGTCCCTTTCAATTTAAATTCTTCTGTTTTTCTTTCAACTTAAACATAATGCTGGTATTTTATAGAGTTTTTGTATCCAGGAAAAGTTGCAGTGTCGGCAAGAACCACCCCATCCGGCGAGCCTCAGCCCGGCGTAAGCCATAATACCAGCGCCGCCGACATTTGGCAACACTGACCCGCAACAGATGTTTCGGCATTTGTTTTGCTTTCAATTTTCATAATCCTGGCCAGTACAGAATGGCGCCCAACGTGGGGCCCGAAGTGAGTACGTCCATACTTGTTAGTGTTATGTTTTTGCCTAAGTAGTGTAAGTCCCGTTCACGTCAAATAAGAGTCCGTAACGCGTTGCGACATCTTCTTGGCAAAAACATATCTTTTTGTTAGCTTTATTGTTAGACTCTTAAGCATTTAGTACATTAGAAGTATGGTTAATCGCCTAATATGTAAAGCCAACAAAAAGTTTCATTAAATTCCATAGCCCAAGTAAATTTCATTTATTATTTTCTACTTGTATTTACGATGTATAAGTCTTATATCTATTAAATTCTCAGGGGGATTAGATATAATAGCCATACATTCTTAAATCCAAGTACATATAAAATTTCTAATCCCAGAGTCTTAATTAGTTTTATGTTAAGTGGCTGATTTAACTGCTCAAGGGAGAAGAAAAGTAAAATTTTGTTTAAATAGTTTTGCTTACAGACTTAGGACTAGTCCTGGAAAAAGGTAAGAAAATAATATTTCAGTTTTCAGTCGCAGTACTTAAGTTTGTCCATATAGTAAATTTCAATCTGTAAAGGCCGTTAGGAAACACCAAAGTTTACAACTAAATTATACTTAACTTTACATAGATCAAGAATAATCGACAATTGTTTTGTAAACCTACTCACTCACGCTATGATTGAACCCCAATCACTTATGTATAGAAGTTTATAATACATTTTGAAATAGTTAATATTCGAAGATAGTTCGGTATTAGTGTGAATTCCGTTAGTACTGGAAATCTTTTGTTTTTATTAATCGCTGTGGTTATTATTTGGCATATTATTTTTTTTTTATTTTTTTGAATTTTCGTTATAAATATTTTTTGTTGTTATCTTCGGCGGTAGTTCAAAGAAAGGTAATAATTTGTCACGTTTTTTCTAATAATTTGAATTTTCGTTGAGTTTTTGGTGGATTATGGTTGTAACTCGTTCCGGTAGTAGAATTTCAAGTAATTTACCAACCAGCAGCAACATGGCAACTACTGAAGCAGGTGTAACTCGTACTACAGACGCTCTCACTGCAGGTGGGCCTACCACAACAGCCACGTCAACAGCACCAGTATTGCCTCACGAGGTCTCTATTAGTTCAGACGACTCGAATTCCACGATTAGGTCGCCAGAATACAGTAGCCTTACAGCTCAAAACGTTCGCCGCGAAGTCCGAGAGAGTCTGGCCAACCAGCGGAATCAAAGTGCCAACATACAGGAAGTGGTCAACGCTTCTATCGGTCTTTCCCAGGCGCAATTTATGAGGCAAGTAGATAATAAAATCAACGATGCTTTAATGGAAATTAAGCGGGCATTGGGTATAAACCACCAGCAACAACACGATGTCGCAGCAAGTTTAGATCCGACGGTGCCATTGCAGGTGGCTCAGGGTGGAGGTCCGGAATTCTTAACCGGCGCAGTGACACAAACAAACCCATTACCTCCAGTGACTAGGAGTCTAGTGGCACCTGTGGTGTCGCAAGTATCATATCCTCACGGTAATATGGGCGGAAGAGAAGTGACAGCCGTCATGTATACCCAAACACAGCCAGCTATAGCTCAGGGGCCTTGGTCAAATCCACCGCCACCTTTATTTCCAGCACCATATTATATGGCTAATGATATACAGCGGAGGAATCAGACAGATTTCCCAGAGCCTAATCTTAACCAGACCAGATATTTTGAACAACAGCCAATGAATCAGACTCCGATCAATACCCCGAGGGTTGGTCAACAACAAGCCTACACCCAACAACAACAAGCCTACAACCATCAACAGCAAGGTTACAACCAACAACAACAACAAGGGTATAGCTATCATCAACCACCACTACAACAGCAAAATAGCTTTGGACTAGCTCCTAATTATGCTTGGCCAGTGTCAATTGGTATGGAAAATCATCAGCGAATGAATTTGTCTAAGTGGGGTATGAGATTTGATGGAACCAGTAAGTCCATGAATGCTCAAGAGTTTATTTTTCGAGTAAACGAGCTGAAAAAAGATTACAACTGCTCGGACATGGATATTTTACGCCATTTCCATAACTTACTGGAAGGACCAGCTTTAGACTGGTATTGGAACCATCGCAAATTGGCGCAAATTAACTCTTGGCGGGACCTGGAAAGTGCTATCTTGTCCCAATATCAGCGTTTTGAGAATGAGTTTCAGGTACAAATGCAAATACTCAATCGCCGCCAGTTACCTCATGAGTCATTTGAAGAGTTTTATAATGTCATACTTAAGCTACGCCATCAGCAAAAAGTCCCGTATGATGAGAGATCGTTAATTGATATCATTAGGGGTAACCTTAAGCCAGCTTTGGCCCAGTTGATGTTTCCCATTCGAATAAACAGTTTAACCGAGTTTTGTCACGAGGTCAAGAGGGCAGAGAACTTGTTGGCTAACCAGAGGCAAAGTTATCAACAGCGTCCTAGTTTCACAAGGGTAAATGAGATTGAGATTACACCTTAACCGGCGCAGTGACACAAACAAACCCATTACCTCCAGTGACTAGGAGTCTAGTGGCACCTGTGGTGTCGCAAGTATCATATCCTCACGGTAATATGGGCGGAAGAGAAGTGACAGCCGTCATGTATACCCAAACACAGCCAGCTATAGCTCAGGGGCCTTGGTCAAATCCACCGCCACCTTTATTTCCAGCACCATATTATATGGCTAATGATATACAGCGGAGGAATCAGACAGATTTCCCAGAGCCTAATCTTAACCAGACCAGATATTTTGAACAACAGCCAATGAATCAGACTCCGATCAATACCCCGAGGGTTGGTCAACAACAAGCCTACACCCAACAACAACAAGCCTACAACCATCAACAGCAATGTTACAACCAACAACAACAACAAGGGTATAGCTATCATCAACCACCACTACAACAGCAAAATAGCTTTGGACTAGCTCCTAATTATGCTTGGCCAGTGTCAATTGGTATGGAAAATCATCAGCGAATGAATTTGTCTAAGTGGGGTATGAGATTTGATGGAACCAGTAAGTCCATGAATGCTCAAGAGTTTATTTTTCGAGTAAACGAGCTGAAAAAAGATTACAACTGCTCGGACATGGATATTTTACGCCATTTCCATAACTTACTGGAAGGACCAGCTTTAGACTGGTATTGGAACCATCGCAAATTGGCGCAAATTAACTCTTGGCGGGACCTGGAAAGTGCTATCTTGTCCCAATATCAGCGTTTTGAGAATGAGTTTCAGGTACAAATGCAAATACTCAATCGCCGCCAGTTACCTCATGAGTCATTTGAAGAGTTTTATAATGTCATACTTAAGCTACGCCATCAGCAAAAAGTCCCGTATGATGAGAGATCGTTAATTGATATCATTAGGGGTAACCTTAAGCCAGCTTTGGCCCAGTTGATGTTTCCCATTCGAATAAACAGTTTAACCGAGTTTTGTCACGAGGTCAAGAGGGCAGAGAACTTGTTGGCTAACCAGAGGCAAAGTTATCAACAGCGTCCTAGTTTCACAAGGGTAAATGAGATTGAGATTACACCAGAAGAAAAAGATGTGGTGCCTATTCTGGAAGTGGACGCAATGCGGAACACGAGTAAATACACCTGATGGAACTGCAAGATGGTTGGTCACGGTTTTTTTGATTGTCCTTCGCCCACGCGTAGAATTTTCTGTTTTAAATGTGGAATGGACAATGTAGTTACACCGAAGTGTCCTAGATGTCAGAGAAACCGGTCCCGGAACCCGTCTCGAACTGGGGAGGCGAGGTCAACGGAAGTTTAGGCCCAGTTAGTCAAAGATCTGCGGCAACGAGTGAAGAGAGAGAGCAAGATAAAATTTTGAAAAGGGTTGAAGCAAAAGTAGAGGCAAGTCCTGAGCCTCGGCTCAGAGAGATAAAACCTTTACATATTAGGGTGCAAGAATATAATCAGGCAAGATCGAGAATTTTCGGTAACGTTTCGAGTAGGATAAAGAAAGCACGCGAAAGGTATAAGCGAAAAAAAGTCTTAGGCGGGAAATTTCGGCCGCGTCGTTAATAGAGGGTGATGATTCGCGTTTTTATACTAGGATTTCTATAAATGGACAGGAAATCGAGGGATTGTTGGACAGCGTAATTGTATGAGTTTCATACAGAAGACCGGTCTAACCATCCACGATTTTCATACCAATATAAAAACGGCGGATGGAACAGAACACCCTATAGTCGGTCGTGTGAAAGTCAACGTTGTGTTTCGTGGTATGTCACATGATATCAATTTCTATTTAGTCCCTACTCTGAGTCGCGAGTTATTCTTGGGAGTCGATTTCATGAAGGCTTTTAATTTGTTCGCAAATATAGGAAGTCTCACGACGAATGGTATTAATCTTTGCGAAGATGAAGAAGAGACCCAAGATATTAAAACTCACAAGTTGGATGATGAACAGCGACAAAGATTGGATTTGGTAATTGCTATGTTCCCCTGCTATACTAAGAAGGGCCCTGGTAAAACGCATTTAGAAACGCATGCAATAGACACCCGTGATGCAATTCCAGTGAAAGATAGATATTACCCTGTATCCCCGGCGGTGCAAAAGTTAATGTATGCGGAGTTGGACAGGATGCTGGACTTAGGTGTTATTGAGCTTAGCGAAAGTCCATGGAGTCACCCGGTTACTCTCGTACGAAGGGGCGAGAAGAATCGGTGTTTACGCGCGTAAACACAATGCGCTGACAGTCAAGGATGCATATCCATTGCCGCACATTGAAGGTTTGCTCAGTCGATTGGGAGATACAATCTATATTTCGAGTGTCGACCTAAAAGACGCGTTCTGGCAGATACCACTAGAGTCATCTAGTAGGGAAAAAACTGCTTTTACGGTACCTGGACGACCACTTTATCAATTTACGGTCATGCCTTTTGGGTTGTGTAATGCAGCTCAAAGGTTATGTCGGTTAATGGATAAAGTGATGCCCGCGGCACTTCGTGAAAGAGTTTTCGTGTACTTAGATGATCTATTGATAGTATCTCCAGAATTCGAGACACATCTGGAATTGTTGAAGCGGGTATCTATTTGTCTAGCAGAGGCAGGTTTGACCATCAATGTTGCTAAATCCAAGTTTTGTTTTAAGGAGTTAAAATATCTTGGGTATATTGTTGGTGGCGGCAAATTAAAACCGGACCCGGCCAAAGTGGAAACGATTACTCGTTTTGTATACCATAAGACAGCAAGAGAGGTGAGGAGCTTCATGGGAGCAACAGGCTGGTATAGAAAATTTATACCAGACTATGCTACCATTGCGGTCCCAATCTTTGAAACGCTGAAGAAGGGTAAACAATTCAAGTTTACCGAAAAAGCTAAGGTTGCTTTTGATCGCCTCAAGAAAGCTCTGACTACGAGCCCACTTCTTAATCACCCAGACTTCTCCAAGCGTTTCTATGTTCAGTGTGACGCATCAGACTTAGGCATTGGAGCGGTTCTTTTTCAGAAAGATGATTCTGAGGGAGAGCACCCAATAGCCTATTTCTCGCATAAGCTGACCCCAGCGCAGAAAAATTATTCAGTCACTGAACGTGAATGTTTGGCAGTTGTCTTGGCGATTAAGAAGTTTAGGGCCTATATAGAATTGATGCCATTTACAGGAGTAAATTTACAGGCGTACGATTTCGAAATTGAACATAGGCAGGGGAAGGAAAATGTAGTACCCGATACCCTATCGCGTTATGATATGGACGAAATCTCACTAAAAGTATCTAAACTTGTAGATTTGAAGTCGGAAGCATTTCAGTCGGAAGATTACCTAAGCTTAATTGATACGGTCGAGAAGAATTCGGAGCAATTACCCGATTTGAAAGTGGTCGACGGTTTTGTCTACAAACGGACCAGGCATTATGACGGTGTAGCCATTAGTGAAGATTTCGCGTGGAAGTTGTGGGTACCTTCAGAGTTAACCCAAAATATAATTAATGAGTGTCATAATTCCCCACAAGCCAAATCAAAATGTTCAGACAAGAAATTTTGTGTTAAACTGCCAAATTTGTAAAGAATCGAAACCCGCGAATTCTACGCTCAGACCACCAATGGGTTCCGAAGTACAGTCAGAACGACCTTTCCAACGCATTTTTATAGACTTTCTTGGTCCGTACCCATGGTCGAAAAACGGAAACGTTTATATTTTTATCGTTTTAGATCATTTAACTAAGTTTGTTTTTTTGAAGGCCTTGCCTAAAGCCAGCACCAAGAATGTGGTAAAGTTTCTAATTGCTGAAGTTTTCCATAAATTTGGAACACCAGAAACTATCGTTTCTGATAATGGAAAACAATTTGTTAGCAAAGAGTTTGCCGACATGATTAGTAGTTTTGGGGTTAAACATGTTCGGACTGCAACCCACTCACCGCAAGCTAATGCGTCCGAGCGCGTCAAACAGTCCATATACGAGGTCGAGGATGTTCAGGGGAAATCGTTAGGGGTTTTTCACGCCAAAGATTTGAAGCAATAGCTTCAATATCTTTGGTGGTTCTAGTCCTAACATTTCTTCCTGAATATCTACCGGTTGACAGCGTCTAGTAGTCGTCCAATTTGTACCTAATGGTGTACCTATCTTTAAGTCTGTATTGTCGAGTCTTTATATTAATCTTAGTCTTTTCTTTATTGGCAGGGAATTTCTGTTTGGCATAGCTGTTGATATATCCTAAGCAGTACTGAGTTCTGTACATATCTTTCATTTATATCGTAGTCCAGTGAGATCCATAGCTACTTTGGAATGAGTAATTATTTGTTGGATCGACTTAAAGCCAACGTTTCTTAGCTGGTTACATGTGTAACCGGTCATTACCCTATTAGTAGGTGCAACCCCATCAAAGCCTTCTGGTACCGTGCCATCAAAAGCGTAAGGGTTATTAGTCACCTAGGGTAATAACACAATTCTGAGTCTGATCTTACAGCGAGCCGATACCAAAGTAAACAATTGGGACAATACAAGTTGGAAGATCAACATGTAGTTGTTCACTCCGTAAGCAGATTGTCACTAGCTGGGAAATAAATGATCGATAGTACAGATACGTCAGTTTTGGTTGGGATATAGTCCGTAACTATTCTAAACACAATTCTTTTGAGTTCAGTGGCAATAACAAGGAGTTTAGGACCTTGTTTCATAATTTTCTAAACTTTGTCTTGTTATTACCACCGAATTCTGCGCTAATATTGGAAATTAACCTATGAAGTCCGACTTAAACTAGCTGTCTAACTACCTTGACTTATATTCTAATATATATCTAGTATACATATATAAAAAATATTTTTATTTACTTTACACTCACTCGGATTGTCTGCTTCATCGCCTCATTTGTCTCTCACGATCTTGTTGTTGTAATCTGAAATAAAATCGAAAGACTTTAGTATACATTCAAGTGGTAAATAATTTTAGTTATTTCATTTTAAATACATAGTCGCCAATTCCATGAATTTCTCCGATTTTTTTTTTTTGCATTTCAGTGGTGTTTTCTTCCCTTCGGTTCGTCCTTCTCAAGGGCACTTGAATTCCAAGAACCTGTAGGGAAAAGAAACATTAGTTTTTGTATTATTTAAAGTAATAATAAAATTTTCTAAAAGAATTATATTTATGAATTGCTTTATAAAATTTCTGTTAGGATTTTCTTTTAGAAAGTTTTATTTTCAAACAACCCTAGGGTTGAACTAATAGCTTGTTTTTTTTGTTAGGTGAAAAGGTCAAGGGGCACTTCTCGCCAAAGAATTTTGGTGGTTTTGGTCCTTGTCATTTTCACCTATCTTTATCAG
Organism: Lucilia sericata; assembly: GCF_015586225.1. Lineage (NCBI taxonomy): Eukaryota > Metazoa > Arthropoda > Insecta > Diptera > Calliphoridae > Lucilia > Lucilia sericata. Next base: position 210,959 of record NW_023994424.1, on the reverse strand, counting down.
AAGACTTACCTGAGTCATCATTAAGGTCCAGGTCTTTTACTTCCGTTTTCCCAAAGGTTGGATGGATAATCTGTAAAAGGAAGCATTAGTAATTTAGTTTTTATTGTTGAATGTAATTACAAGGGGTATTTCCCGCCAAAGTCTCTAGAGTTTACTCTATGAGCTTTGGTGGACTTAGTCCTTGTATTACAAGGAATAGGATGTAACACTGTAATTAATATAATATTTTTTTTTTTTAACTTACGATTCCTTAACGGAAGCAAAGGCCTGTTGGAAGTTTAAGGTCCTTTTGAATTTTAATCCGAAAATATAGTAAATTAAAATAGAATTAGTAAAATTATAAAAAAAGGAATCACAAAAAAAATATGAAAAGAATTAAATAAAAATCTAAAAAAATAAATTTAGAAAAAATACATAGAAACTTTTATAAAAAAATTGGAAGAAAAGAAAATTTTTGTAAAAGAATTGGAAAAAAAACTGAATTATTTTTTTTTTTTTTTTAATTTTAGTTTTTTTACTGTAACTAAAATTTCACTGAAACTTTTATCTGCCACTGTATTTTCCAAAAGTTAGTTTCTACTACATTTCATTTCACCACACACTAGGAATTGTTTACTTAACACCATAGAATAATTTTTTGATTTTGTCACACCACTTTTGTCACACACTGTATTAATTTTTTTATTTTCCACCGGCTTAATTTTTTTTAGTCACTTCAGTTTTCAGCATCACTTTATTTTATTTACTTTTATTTTTTTAACACCGTACACTTTTGCTAGTCACTGTAATTTCCATTTAATTTTTTTTCGTTTGGCACCGTAAATTTTTCATTTGCACAATAATTTATTTTTATTCTCACTTTAAGTTTATTTTCACTTTATAATTTTTTTTTATACCACTTTTGTTTCACACTGTAAATTCCACTTTTGATTTTTATATACAGCCTTAATAGCAACAGTTTAAATTTATTTTTGTTAATACATAGTATTCTTTTAATTTTTTTTACACTTTAATTTTCGTCACAACATTTTTGGTCCGCACTGTAGTTTCTTAAAAATTTCTTATATTTAATTTTTTTTATCGACCGGCAAAATATTTTTTTCACTTTAATTTATTAATTATTTTTTTTTACATTCTGAGTCCGTCCGCGCACTTTTGGCACTCACTGTATTTTCTAATTTTTATTTTTTTTAATCCCTAACAACACTTTACATTCACTGTAAAACACTTTCATTTTAATTAATTAAATTTTGTTGGACACACACTTTTTACACTCACTGTAATTTCCAAAATTCCTAACATCACTTTTATCTTAATCAATACACTTTTATTTAAAATCTACGCACTTAAAATTCATTTTCACTTACCTTATTGTTGTCCAACATGAAAAATTACTCCACACACGCAATTGATAACGGTAGCCACATTCCTGAAAGAAAAAACAAAAAAAAATGCATTACAATTTTGACCTTCAATGAATTAAATAAATTTTTACTTACCATAATTCCACCAAAATCTCCAGCATCCTCCATCTTTTTCTGAAAAGAAGGAAGGGGAGGAGAGAGAATGCCGAAAATATGCATTTATTAATATTTTTCAATGGCGGTGGTCAACAAGGGTAAGTATTTGTTAATGAAATTTTTATTTTTGTATTTATTTATTTTTATTTAAAAATTTTAATAAAAATTTATAGCAAAATATTAATTTAATTAAATTTAATTGAATGCATTAAATTTAATTAAATTAATATTTTGCTATAAATTTTTATTAAAATTTTTAAATAAAAATAAATAAATTCAAAAATAAAAATTTCATTAACAAATACTTACCCTTGTTGACCACCGCCATTGAAAAATTTAATTAAATTAATATTTTGCTATAAATTTTTATTAAAATTTTTAAATAAAAATAAATAAATTCAAAAATAAAAATTTCATTAACAAATACTTACCCTTGTTGACCACCGCCATTGAAAAATATTAATAAATGCGTATTTTCGGCATTCTCTCTCCTCCCCTTCCAATTCATTCAAACAGCTGGTAGTAAATGCAGAGTCCGTCTGCGCGTGAGCAATTTTTGATGGCGACACAGAGTCGCACTTTTGTTCATGACTGAGTAAGGGTTGCCATAGGGATTTTTTATGTTGGGTATAGAAAAATACCCACGATCCCAAAAAAAAAAAATCTTTAAAATTAGGGAAGTTCATAATTTCAGGGCGCAAATTTTTCCACCCCATTCTGTATCCATAAATGGATTACAGAATGGTACGGTTTGTCGTGTGCACCCTGTAGTAGGGCAAAATTTAAAGAAAATAAAAGAAGAAGAGTAAATGGGAAGTTGGCAACGCGGTGATAAACAATTTGACATCTGGAATAACATAAACAAAACTAAGCTAGAAAAAAGAAAAACTATAGGGACTAATAGCTGAAATGAAATTAAATTAAAGGGAACCATTTTGCTTACCGAGGTTTCTCGGTCCCTAATGGCCAAAATGTCGGTCCTTTTTATTTCATTTGGCTAATGAAGAAGGTGGAGCCCGTGGCCATCGACTACGTGATAAGAAAAAAAAATGTTTTATTGTTAAACTATTTAATTTTTATTAAAAAAAAAAACAATTGAATGCATTTTTAAAACTAAAAGTTTAAAACTACAGTAAAGTAAACTTTAAATCTGAATCAAAGAAAACTTAAAACTAAATAAAATTCAAATTAAAATAAGCAACACCAAGCCACGCCATCGCCAGCTCCACTCAACGGGGGACTTTCTTCGGCAGATTAGCACCAACAATCCGGTGGTGCTTCAGGTACCAGGTTTTCGACCAGGAAAATTTACTTTTACCTCGTACGACAGGACGAACTAGACGGTTAATTCCTTTTAGGTAATTTCTATAAAAAGAAAAAAAGTAAAAAAAAAACAGATATATATATATATATATATAGGTATGAATTAATGAAATAAAAAAAACGTAAACAGAAATGGATCAAAAAAAAAAAATATATAGTGAAGTATAAATTATTTAAAAGGTTTTTCTTGTAAAGTTTTTATAATTTTTTTATTTACCGAAACACCGAACGAGGACAGATAACGGACAGACTGAAAACCTACGCTACCCTTCTTCCAAATGATTGCCCTGTAAACACCCGATAGTCCAGATCTCAAATATAGAGAGCTGCAAAGTTTACAAGGTAAGTGATTGGGGTGAAATTATTGTGAGTGGGTAGGGATAGTTAGGGGCAGCTAAAATAACTAGGTTGCTACGGTTGTAGGTTCAGACCTCTGGGAGGGAAGCAACAGTGAACACTATGTGGGCATATTACAGTCAAATCTTAAGATCAGTGCCTTGGGAAACTTTATATCTCGGCAAGATAATTAGCTTAAGCACTTGAAAAAGTTAAAAAATAACATTACTATAGGAAAGAATACTGAAAAATTGGAATAAGTTGCTCAGAGCACCGCCCTAAATCCAATAGATTAATTTTGGACCACAATTGATCAAAAAATTCCGATGAAATAGTGATCAAAAACGGATTTCTTTTGAAAATAATCATGTGTGGAAAGCAAGGGGAAGGTAAGGCGATTCCGAAAAACAATGGGGAAAAAATTACCAAAATGGCTCAAGTAGATCCTGATATTCAAACCAGAACCGAAAAAATAAAAAATTTTGATATACAAGAAATTTAAATAATGATATTTAAAATTTACACTTTATTTTGTCCGACAAAAAAATTAATTTACTTTAATTTTAGATGTTATACAGAAAAATTTTAAGTAAAATAATTTAGTTTTATTGTTATTTTTGTAGAATTGTATATTAACTAAATGATTTTGAAAAAAATTTTCCATATTCACGAATCATTTAACCGATTTTTCGCTGAAAGAATATAGCATGAGCACTTTTGCACTTTATTTTGTCCGATAGTGTATGTAGTATTATTATACATTCTCAATTTTCAGTAAAAAAAATAATTTCTTCCCTTCTGCAAATTCACAATTTTATAAAAAATATTTACAAAAAATAATTTCTTCCCTTCTGCAAGTTCACAATTTTATAAAAAAAAAAAATTACATCCTCAAATTTCATAAAAATATTTTCTTCTTCATTGAAAACAAAAACAACTATTGCTTTCCCATTTCATTTTCTTCTTCATTGAAAACAAAAACAATTATTGCCTTCCCATTTCATCCAAATATATTTAATTTAAAAAAAAACAAGTAAGAGTGCTATATTCGGCTGTGCCGAATCTTATATACCCTTCACCACAGTGTATTTAAAAATATCAATTCTATAAAATTTTAATTTATTTAATTTTCCCGTTTATATCATAATAATGATATAAACGCAATAGCAAAACGAACAACAACAACGCTAAACGAAATAAACACACAAAAAACAAAATACACAAGGCAGTAAAACCAACAGACATCCAAACATACGAAACGAAATACACAAAAAACAAAAACAAAATAGACAACGCAATGAAACCAACAGACATCCAAACATACGAAACTGAATACTAGACATCTGCACTAGTGCGTTAAAAATGACTTACAAGTCACTCGTTTATTTTACGAATACTGTCTGTAGTGCGGCCGAAGTTAAAAAAGCAGTTGATCATCCACACACAACAATAAAAGTGTAAAAGCAAATAAATACAAAAAAAAATAGAGACAATAGAGTTAAAGTGAAAAACCAATCGGAATAATGTATGATCTGTTTCGAAATGTTTCGAGACAACTTATGAGTGATTTTATAGATTTAGTGTTAATTTAAACAAAACGCTTTGTTACAAGAATAAAATACAATTAGTAGAATTTAGAGTTTACTTTTAATCGACAAAACGCAAATAATCAATGGGTGTAAAATATTTTTTAAATTTTTTCACTCATATGCATTCCATAATTTGTAATAAATTGTAATTTCTGAAACAAAGCGACATCAACATGCTTTGTTGAATGCTTTGAAACAACTAAATAAAATTGTTGTATTTTTTACGCCCTTGTTAAGAGGTTTGTTTACGATCGTGTTGTGCACATGTAAATTGCCGAAAATCTTCGCATTCAAAACAATACTAGCGCAGTACTATGGTTACAAAGCATGAAAGTTGTTTGTACGTAAAAGTTCGAACTGATCACACTGATCACTCGTAGGTTTCGAGATGTTTTTGCTATCATAAAGATGTTTTTGCCTAACTATATCAAACACTACACAACTCTCAACGAGCGAGACGAGTAATATTCCGTTTCTATATTAAGCAAGTTGTGTGTGATTATAACTCATTTGTTCGAACCTACACATCCTGCACATGCTTGTTTAATATTTTCACAATAGTGTACGTGTATTTTGATACTACCCTACAAACATTTTCTATTGCGGAAGTTACCCGTATGAAACTTCCAAACGTGCTAAAAGCTCGCCAGCGATGTTGCGGAAGTATACGAATTCTTGTCACCAGTCGGGAAGAACTGATGCCGAGCTGGGGAACGTCTAAGAGTAACGTGGAAGATACTTCTGGAAGACCCCCAGAAGAAACTTCTAGATGACTCTTGGAAGTAAGGTATTGCCAAAGACTCTTCTAGATGTAAATAGGAAGTCACTTCTTGAAGTGACTACTTAGTATCATCTAGAAGTGTTCCTATCTTATCTTCTAGAAGATAAGTTTTCTCTTCTTCTAGAAGATGAGTTTTCTCTTCTTCTAGAAGAAGAGTATTCTCTTCTTCTATTTGTATACTCACCAAAATAAAATCTATAAAAATAAATCTAAATAAAATGAAATTTTATAGTTTTTATTGAAATAATTGAAATTAAAATAGTAGAAAAATAATTGATTTAACAACTAATTTAAAAAAAGTAATATATGTATGTACATTAGACCGACTCACAAAAAATGGTGCCTCATAATATTCGCTGTTATGTAATATGATGTTACCCAAAATATTTTCTGTTAAGTGTTGTCCATTATAGTATGTAGTATCATTTGAAAGGTTTTTTGAAGTCAAGTCTAGTGGTGCGCAAAATTGTGCATACATTTTATTTTTTTTTAGTGAAAAACCTAACAATTTTAAATATTTTGGAATATGACAATTATAAAAAGACGGTTATTTATGATTAATACATCATTGGACGCGGTTTTAAAATACCTTTTAAACGATACCCCGTATTGGATATTTTGTTTCAAAACAAACAAAAATTAAAAAAAATAATTCCAAAATACCTTTTTTAATTTGGTCCAGCTCACGAACGGTCATCGCTAGACTTTAAATATTTTCGGAATCATCATAAAACAAAGCAAGGTAAATTTTGAGAGAGGTAACAAAAGCACGTTTTTGCTTTCCATACAGAGTGAGTCGGTTTAATGTACATATGTATCCACAATTTAGAATTATTACCTTATAATAAGATAATTTTCAGGAAATCTGTATTAATATTCCAACTGTTGACTGGTATACTTCCAAAAATTGTAAAACGTTGGACTCTTTTTGTAGTTCTTCATAAATTTTATGATCAATCCATCAAATTGTAAGAGTTATATTTTGGAACGCATTAATCCTTCAACGAAGTAAACAAAAATAATGTTATAATTAATATTTAATATACATACATACTTTTGTATTTATTGAAATTACCTGTTATACTTTAGGAAGCAATAAAAATAGGATTCTCTTATGATCAATACATTTCCCACCGAAATTTAAACGTTCAGATCCATTTTTTACATTTTCTGCAAATAATCGACATTTTTAATGGAACCGCGTGATGAAATAAGACATATATAACTTACCAGATCCCTTTTTTATATTTTAATTCGGTTAGAAGTATTTTAATAGGGGGTACAATATTAGCTACTACTTTCTAAAAAAATAAAATAATTAAAAATTAATTTATTTATTTATTGTTTTTAATCAATAAAAACATTACCTTTCATAAACATTTTTTAAATAACTTGGAATTAAACCATCTATAAAAGCCATGGATTATTTTTAAAATTATTTACAGTCACTAACGATAGAAACACCTTAACGACCCTAAACGGGATATTGCTTTTGACACTAATACTGCAATACTATTTTGCTCTCTTCTAATTAAGGAGTTATACACGTTCAAAAACTATCTACTTAGGTAATATCTTGGGAACGGCATGCTCAATATTAAGAATATTAGTATCATATGATAGGTCATTGAAAAAGACCTGGTGTTAATAACTAAAAAAGTACCTATAATTAGAATAATTAAATCCAAAGCTATATGAAAATTAATAAAATTGTATTTATTTAAAAAAGGTGGGTTTAAAAATATCTGTTTTCAATATTAAATATCTTATATGGGCAATTTCGTGTCGAGTGACCCAAGTCAAAAAATAATTTATGTATAAAACAGTAGTATTAATTTCAATATAATGATTCCAGATAGCGTTTGAATACTTTAAGTAAAAATTTTAATGTATTTGGTTACGATAATGAAATACAAATAAAATTTTAGCTCAAAGTGATCATACGTAATCTAGAAAAAGGACCTAAACGCGCTAATAGTTTAAAAAATATTGAAAGTTAAGATTTAACTCAAATAAATCTAAATAGGTTAAAAATGCAATATTCATCAAATGAAAGCCGAAACTTACAACTTGAAAAAGTCTTTAAATGCTTATAACTCCTAAACCAATTAAGAGAGAGACGAAATTTTATATAAAAACATTTTTAATTAAACATATTAGACTTCGTTTAAAAATAATGGAAATGGAAGCCGTTTAGAGTTGTTAACTTATTCCTAAAATATAGTACTATTTTAATGTAAAATATTACAACTTACTTTTCAATTTTATTTATTTAATTTAATAAACTTCACCAATTAACAAAACCTTCTTAAATGTTTATTAACAGTTTACTTTTAACACAACACTGTCATATTGTTTTTTTTTTCTTAAGATTTACAATATATTAATTACACTATTTTTCTATGAACATTAAACTCAATAACTCATTTAAGTTTTACAATGAATAATTAAAACTGAACATGACTGGACAAAACGCAAAACATCACTGAACTTAGCAAAATTTCTGCATTATTTATTTTTATTTTTTTCGCGTTCACGCTAAAAAAATGGAGTATTTATATTTTTTTGTTTTTGTACTCTTTTTACTATCATCCGGAAGTAACCTAAAAGTATACTTCCAGACGGCGAAAACTAGAAATCAATGTATTTTGTTTTTGTAAAATGTGTGCTCTCGTCTGACAATCGTCCAGAAGTGACTACAATCCACACTTCCAGATGAATAAAATACAACATTAATGTGAACACTCTTCAAACTGTCTTCCAGAAGTGACATAAACATACAAATCAAGAAGATACAAATTAGGAAACAATGTATTTTGTTATTGTAAAATGTGTGTTCTCACCCAACTCTCATAGAGAAGTCACTAAAACGTATACTTCCAGATGAAAAAAATTCAACAGTCAATGTTTTTTGTTTAAGCAAAGGGATGGACTCTTCTAACTATCATCCGGAAGAAACTTAAAAGTGTATTTCTAGAAGACGAAAATTCGAAATCAATGTATTTTGTTTTTGTAAAATGTGCGTTCTCGTCTGACAACCGTCCAGAAGTGTTTCTGACGTGGCGTCTGGGGTGATGCGCAATAGTTTTGTCTTCTAAATGTTTGAAGGGTATGCAGTACTGTGAATTTAAGAACAAGTATACCAATGCAGATGTTTACTGAATACACCAAAAAACAAAAACAATATACACAAGGCAGAGATTTGGATCTCGCCGATATCTGGGGTCCTCTAAAAACTGATTTCAACAAACACACAGACGGACATAGCTTAATCAACTCCGCTACCTATAAGGATCCAGAATATATATACTTTATGGGGCCGGAAAATTATATTATAGAAATTACAAACGGAATGACAAACTTATATATACCCTTCTCACGAAGGTGAAGGGTATAATAATGCTAAATTTTTGTGAATCAAACTTTGTGCGATCAAAATTATTTTTGTATTATTCACATTAAAATATCAATAGTTTTCACGAAATGCAATTTTAATTTTAAGTTCAAGTTAACCTAACTAAAATTAAGTTAATTTACAACTTTTCCCTTTTTTGACATGAAAAACTTCCCTTGTTGTGAATTTTTTATAGAATTTTCTAATCAATAAAAAGCTGTTACGAACAAAATCAACTGTTGTGGAATTTCACAAAATCAATTTTCCCTTAGAAGGGAATGAAAATTTAAGAAGAACCAAATTTCAATTGTTTTGGCGAAAGAGGTGAATATTTTTTATTTTAGTTTTAAAGTTTGAAAATACCTCATCACACTAAAAGATCTTTGAATTACTCATAATTTGGAAAGTTTAGAAAAAGGAACTTTAATAAATTTGTACAGCAGAGTACTGTCTAAAATTATTCTGTTTTATCTTTATTGTTAAACTAGAATAATTTTATATTATTAAAAAGATTTTTCATTTCTTGAAAAAAGCGCTAATTTAGCGCCTTTTTCCAAAAAAGCGCTAAGAGGAAAAAATGCGACTTTTGGATTGTTAAAAGGCGCTAAATCTAGCGCCAAAAGTGCTAAATTGGCAACGCTGCTAATACAAACAACTTACACTCAAAGAGAGGAAACAAAACAAACCACACAATTTACAAAAAGTATAAAACTCAAAATGAAATCTTCTCACACAAATTCTAAAAAAATTCCTCCCAAAAAATTCATCCCAAAAATTCATTCCATTACAAAAAATATAAAACTCAAAATCTTCTCACACTAATTCTAAAAAAAATCCTCCCAAATAATTCATTCCAAAAATTCATCCCAAATGTCTGCCATTAAAAAGTGTGCCGAAGCCCCATAAATATACTACTAACGATTATTACTGGCTTAAAAATACAGAATACAGAAAAGCGATGAAATTCGACACATATATATTTTAAACGAGTTAAAACCTCTCTACCAAATGTATTGAGGATCGGTCCATAAGAAAATTACTTTAACGATCTTTGCTGACTTAAAAATACGTGAACAGTTATGAAATTTTATAAAAGAAACATTTATAGGAACGTAAATCTTCCTACCGAATTTCATGGGAAAGTGTAGAGAAGTTTTATTCGAATATAACACTCTCACCTGTTTATTTTTGAATAGACAAATGACAATGAAATATAAGTTAGAAAATTTAATTGATTTTTTAAGCATTTTGGACATTTTCTAAATCTGTTTGGATGTAATTTTTTGTAATATTTCATAATATGTATTTTTAGCATCTATGTAGAAAAGATTATAATCTATATATATAAATTTCTAACGTTACTGACTCACTGACGGACTGACTGATTCATCATCGCACAACCTAAAGGTTGAAGCAAAAGAGCTGAAATTTGGACCGGAGAATGGTCTCCCACAAAAAAGATCCACTAGGACGTAATTTTTGGAAGTTCGAATGTTTAGGGTAAAAATTCGGTAACCTCATATCTCCTAAACTAGAAAAGATACAAAAACAGTTTAAAGTTATTGTCGTACAGTTAAAAAATAAGCAGACAGGTGTCTGGTACTTTTTCAAATTCGGCACCTTTAGGGAATAAACTGGTAAAAAAAGTACCAAAATACAGTTTTATTTTGGTACTTTTTTTTCACCCCATGTATCATTTAAACCAATGAACATACAAAAATATTTTTGACTCCTTCATATCCTAACGAAAAAATAAAAATACAAATTTAGTACTTTTTGGATACTCGGAGGGGTGAAAATTGTACCTATTTTTGGTACTTTTTGCATAAAACATTGTTTCCTATGTATTGATTTGTATTAACATGTGAATGAATACTTGATGATGGACTCCTACTACGATATTGCAACTTTCTTCAATAAGGAGAAAAAGTACCAAAAGGGTAAAAAACGGGAAATTTTATTTTATTCAAACTCACTGACCCAATTTTAATGAAATTGGAGAAATTGACAGATTTAGTAACTCTAAGGGCCAATATTTAGGTGATAAAATTAGCGATTAAATTAAAATTAATCCTCGAAAGATGTTTTTGAGTGCTCAATTAATTAATTTTGTTTGCAAGTTTAAGCGCCCAATGGAGGTGGTTTAAACTTAAGCATGAAATGCAAAAGTCTAAACAGCTGATGCAAAAAATAAACATTAATGTTCTATTTATTGATTAGTATAAATTATGGGCACTTCAAAATAAATTTTTTGTTTTAAATTTAAGTTTTCATTAATTTGCATATTAAATTTACAATTGTCTTCTTCTTTTTTATAAAACATGCATTGGTTTGATAACAAACAATGACGTTTTCTGTTGTTTTGTATGGCAACACTGCGAAGTTTAATCTTGTACTCAAAAACATCAAATGGAATTAACATCGGATTAAATTTATTTTTATATTAACTAATCTGATTATTAATTGGCATTTGATTGCCAACTCAAAAACCCGGTCTAAATATACCAATGGGGTGTTACTTGGAACTCCGGTACAAAGGACTATTTTTTGGTACTTTTTCGTTTTTTAACTGGTACTTTATAATGTGGTTTTTTATAATGTGATCCTATAATATGATCCTATAAATATGATTTTAAGCATGTGGAGCCTGGAGTTACTGAAAATCTATAAAAGGGAGTTTTTGGTACTTTTTCGTTCTTTAAAGGGTAATTTTTGAATTTTTTATAAGAACATTTTCTAAGAACATGAAATTAAGCATGTAGTGCCAAAGTAAGTAAGAACCAATAAAAGGGGACCTTTTGGTACTTTTTCATTCTCAAAAATGTACTTTTTGAAATTTCTTTAATATTGAACCTAGAAACATGAAATTAAGAATGTAGAGCTCAGAGAAAATAAGAATTTATAAAATGGGAATTTTTGGTACTTTTACGTTCTTCAAAATGTACTTTTTGAATTATCTATAATATTGCACCTAGAAACACGAAATTAAACATGTAGAGCCCGAAGTAAGTGAGAACGTATAAAAAGGGACTTTTTGGTACTTTTTCGTACTTCAAAAGGTACACAGAGAGAAAAATAAATAAACACGCCTGGTACCAAATTAACACCAAATTTATCGATAACATCCATTGTTAAGTATATACATACATACAACAACAACATGTAATGTAGACAACGCAACTTTGTCAACACTGCAACAATTCGTTGTCGCAATCTAAACTTTATGCACATCCGTTGTCTAAAAGTTAATAAGCGTGGTAAGCTCAAAATGCGTTGCCAATAGTGAGCTTACCACGTTTGTTAACATTTAGACAACGGATATGCATAAAGTTTAGATTGCGACAACGAATTGTTGCAATGTTGACAAAGTTGCGTGGTCTATGTTACATGTTGTTGTTGTATGTATGTATATACTTGACACTGGATGTTATTGAAAAATTTGTGCTTATTTGGTACCAGGCGTCTTTATTTATTTTTCCCTCTGTGTACTTTTTGAATTTTCTATAATATTGAACCTAGAAACATGAAATTAAGCATGTAGAGACCGGAGTAAATGAGAACCTATAAAAGGGTAATTTTTAGTACTTTTTCGTACTTCAATAGGTACTTTTTGAATTCTCTATAATATTGAACCTAGAGACATAAAATTAGGGATTTAGATCCCGGAGTAAAAAAGAACCTATAAAAGAGTTTTCAATTATATTAAACATAAAAACTCAAAACTAAGCATTCAGGGACTTATGTGAATGAAAATCTAAAATGGACTATTTTCTGGTACTTTTTCGTTCTTTAACTGTTACTTTTCGAATTTTCGATAATATTGAACATAGAAACATGAAATTAAATAAAAGATGTATTTGGTATGTTTTCGTCCTTCAACTGATACTTTTTGAGATTTCTAAAATATTGAATATATGTATAAACATAAAATGAAACACGTAGTGTCTAGTTGAACGAAAATATACAGTGAATCAACTAAGTTTTTTGCCTACCTTTTTTTTTAAGAGAATTTAGTTTTTTGTTCGAAAAAAAAAAACAGCTAGAAAGTAAATTTATGTTTTCCAATTAAAAATAGAGATTGTGTAAAATGGGAAAACCAAGAAAAAATATTAAAATACAAATTTTAGTGCATTTGTTGTTGCATTTTAATATTTTTCATCAGAATTTGCAGGTCAATAAAGTATTTTGGATTTTTAGAATTCGAGTTAATTTCGTTGGGTTTTTCAAATTATTTTTATTACTTTTTGGAATTTATTGTTTTATTGTTAAAAGGACGCGTGTTAAATATTTTTCAATTGCAATTTGCAAAAATCATATCCTCATTGTGTGAAACTGTGAAGTTATTTGCCTTAAAAATTTAAAGGAAAATAATGAGGCAATTTCAATATAAACAAGTCAGAGTGCTATATTCGGCTGAGCCGAATCTTAAATACCCTCCACCAGCTACTTATACATATATTAATACTTTTCTAATTGATCAAATATTTGTAGAAATAAGTTTTCTCATGTCTTGAATAGAAAAAATACAAAGATTTAAACAGCTTAAATCTATTACAATTCCATGATTTATTGAACATTACAAACACCATTTTCTTTATATTTTTATAGCGCTTAGCGATATATAGTAATTTGCATGTATGCATGTGTGTAAAAGATTTAAGGATTTTCAAAATAAATATATATAATTTTGTTCTACACAAATTGATAATGCAACTAGTTAAATACGGTTAAAGCCCTTTTAGGGGCAGGACATAGTATGGGAGATATGACCAATTATAGACCGATCGTAAAAAATTCTTTAAGCAAAATTTCTGTTCATAAAAGCTATATTTCAGTCAAATTTTGTATCTATATCGTAATTTAGTAATAAGTAGGGTAAAAGGGAGATCATACGCCATAAGGGCACATCTGCCAATAGCGAATAACTTGAAAACTGAGTAATCGATTTCATCACATTATCAAATTTTGTTTTCGTTTATCGATTATCTACCATCCCTGAAAATTTGAAACATTAACTTTACATATGATGGGAGGCAGACATGATTAATTGGTTTTCAAAGGGCTGTGAAAATATTTCACTGTGTGAACTTTTTGTGCTAACTTTTTTAGTTTTTGTGATAGAAAAAATATATTGGTCAGTATTAGAACGTCAATAATAGTGAACAATAAGACATAATAATATTTTCGATAATATAATTTGAAGCCCGAAAAAAATTGAAACTAAACCCCAGAACTGCCCGTGGGGCACATGCGCCAAATATATGTAATGCTTGTGATGTAGAACAAAATTTGGTTAAAATATAGAAAAAATCAGTAATAATTTGTTTTAATTTTTTTTTTCTTAAGTTTTGTTAAATAAACAATAAATATGTGCATTATTATACTTTGTTTAATGAATTAAAGTATAAAACAGCAAATAAGCAAAATAATTTTTTAAATTTTTTGGTTGATTTTACTAATGACAAATCTGCCCCATCCTCTTGGCGTATTTACCCCATGGATGGGGCGGTATCGCCGTTTTTGGTCAGTTCAGAAAAGTTAAAAAAATATCTACATTAGGATGACTTAGGAAAGATTGAAAGGGATAAAACTAAAGCCAACATATCTAAGTATCCGATCAAAGAAAAGAATAAAGAATATGTATTGTGGTTTTAATTTGAGGCCGCCTCAAAAAAAAAGTGGCGTATGGTCCCCCTTCTACCCTAAAGTGTGTTTAAGTGATTTTCTGAAGGGAACCTTGTATGGGACCGACCGCACCTATGTTATGAACCGATCGTGAAAAAATCTTGAAATAGAATTTTTGCATACAAAATTAATATTTGGGCCAACTTTTTTATCAATAGCTTTATTTCGTAATGAGTAATGTGCGTTTAAGAGATTTTCGTAAAAGGACCTTGTATGGGAGCTATGACCAATTATGTATATAAAGACAAAATTTCAAAATTCTGTATCTATCATTATTTGGTAATGAATATTGTGCATTTAAGTGATTTTCTGGAGGGGACCTAGTATAAGAGCTATGACCAAATATGGACCGATCGTAAAACAACTTTATAGTTTAATTTATGTATATAAGAGCAATATTTTTGCTAAATGTATGGATATCAATATTCTGTAATGAGTGATTTTCGGGAGGGAACCTTGTATGGGAGCTATGACCAAAGTTGGACCGATCATGAAAAAATGCTCAAATAACATTTCTGTGTACAAAAATAGTATTTATGCCAAATATTTTATGGGTATCACTATTTGATAATAAGTTATGTGCCTTTAAGTGTTTTTCTGAAAGGGACCTTGGGAGCTATGATCAATTATGGACTGATAGGAAAACAAATTCACAGTAATATTTGTCTGTATATGAGCAATGCTTGTGCTCAACTTTATATAAATATCTTAATTTAGTAATTAGTTGTGTGCGTTTAAGTGATTTTCGGAAGGGGACCTTTTAAGGGAGCTATAACCAATTATGGACCGATCGGAAAAAAAATTCACAGTTATATTTTCGTGCATATGTGGATATCTTAATTTTGTAATGAGTTATGTGCGTTGAAGTGATTTTCGGGAGGGGACCTTGTATGGGAGCTATGACCAATTATGGACCGCTCGGAGAAAAATTTCACAGTAATATTTTCGTGCATATGAGCAATACTTGTACCAAATTTTATGGTACAAGTATTGCTCATATGCGTTTAAGTGATTTTTCGGAGGGGACATTGTATGGGAGCTATGACCAATTATGGACCGCAGTAATATTTCTGTGCATATGAGTAATACTAGTACCAAATTTTATAGGGATATCTTAATTTAGTAGTGAGTTATGCGCCTTTAAGTGATTTTCGGGAGAGGACCTTGTATGGGAGCTATGACCAATTATGGACCGATCAGAAAAAACTTTCACAGCCAAATTTCCTTGCGTATGAGCAATGCTTATACCAAATTTTATATGGATATCTTAATTTAGTAATGAGTTATGCGCGTTTAAGTGATTTTCGGGAGGGGAACTTGTATGGGAGCTATGACCAATTATGGATCAATTGAACAAAAATTTAACAGTAATGTTTCTGTATGCGAGAGCAATACTAAGTTATTTTCGGGAGGGGACCTTGTATGGGAGCTATGTCCAATTATGGACCGATTCAGAAAATTTTTTCTCTGAATGAATTCTATTCACATAAGATTTTAATTTGTAAAATTTTGTAAAGATTTCGACATTGTGACGGAAGTTATTAACAAAAAACCCATTTTCCGGGAATATGTACTTTTGTATGGGAGGTATATGAAATTGTTGACCGATTCTGGCAATTTTCACCAGGACTCAAGCTTTTGTGTAGAAACGAATGTATTGTGATTTTCATGGAATTATCTTGCATAGTTTTCGATAAAATTACATCAGAATGTGTAAAAAATGCTTATTTTTTTCGAGGTTGTTTCAAATTTTGTTATTTTTTTCGTTAATTTTTGTTGCTTCGTGTTAAAGTGAGAATGTTTTATACAGACGGACAGACGGACGAACGGACGGACGGACATAGCTAAATCGACTCAGAATTTCATAAGGTCCAAGAATATATATACTTTGTTGGGTCTCAGATGAATATTTCTTGGTGTTACACACGGAATGACAAAGTTATATATACCCTCTATCACCACTGATGGTGGTGGAGGGTATAAAAATTAGTTTAGATTTCTAGAACAAGTGTAAATCAATGAAATATAATTATGAGCTGTTTAATCAATATCATTAAAAATATAAAATAGAGTAATTGATGAATGATCCAAAGAATTATTAGAAAAAACGCACTGAGTGATCTTTCAAAATCTTTAACTGCCAAGGGGAGGCGACTTGTATCCAAGGAAAACAATTGGACTCCTGAATTATCTTCTCCAAAATCCATATACGAACTAGGAGGAACACTATGTTCAAATTTAGACCTCTAAACAGACCTTAGGTTGCTTGGAACCAATGTAATGTGAACTGTCGTGCAGTACAGGAAAAATACTTGATTTAGATATTTTAAAATGGAGGTGGTTATCATCACCTAAGTTCAACAAAAGCAATATTTTTCAGCTAATACATACACTTATATATATTAAGAACCCAAATCAAGAATATCTATCCAGATCCAAATACGCCTACTGTATCTTATTCATAAAATAAAGCATTTAAAATATGTGGTTGAAAACCAAGATTTTAGCGTGCGATAGTTCTATAGTGGTTTATGGTGATGTCCCCATATTTAGAGTGGCTAGGATGGTACTTAGTGTTAGATCTATTGAATAAGAATCAATATTATACAATTCTAAATAAAATTTACACAGTACTCCCCAAATAGATGGGGTTTCCGTAATGTAATTTTTGTTTATCAATACAAAATGACCAAAAACCCAGATCATTTTTGTTATAATATATAGATTTATACCCCACTAAACATTTTTTCTAGGTCCAAATCCATTGATTATCGAATATATCATGTATCCAATTCAAAATTACTTATTATTTTCAAAATTAAATCAAAGAAATGATAGATTTCATGTTAAGTCAAATATTGATAAATTCATATAGGTATATAGGATAATAAATCGGTAAAGAAATGTCTATCTTTAGTCGTTCCACTACTAAAATATCTAAAAAAATGTTATTCTAATATATAGGAGTAATAAAAATATTAAATTTTATAAAATAATGCAGCAATATTAAAAAAAATAAACAAAAAACCTAAAAAGCAAAATACTTTATTGACCTAAAAAATTAACAATACGTTCACATTTTATCAAAAATCTCGTTAATTAATATCACGATTTTACTTTTTATGTTCAGATAAAGTTTTTTCTTAAAATTTATAAAATTTTACATAGGTACTTTTTTAATAATACTTTTTGAATTGGCTATTATATTGAATCTAAAAACATAAAATTGGACACGCAGCTTCCTGAGTGTATAAAAATCTGTGTGAGAGGAACTTCTGGTTTAAAATTTATCATGCACAATTCTTAATCAACTAAAATCTAAAAAGGGACTTTCTGTATATTTTCTGTATATTCTCTACATTTTCATTCTCCAACTGATATTTTTGAGTTTCCTGTAATAATGAAACTATAATCAATCATTATTGATTGAAAATCTATGAAATATTGACCCAGGAACCTGCATGAAAATCTATAAAAGGGGACTTTTTGATATTGCAGATACACATAAATGTATATTGGACTGACTGAAAATTTACAATAATATTTATTTTATTTCATTACGATGAGAGTAGCGAAGCACACTGGGTATAGCTAGTAAGGATATAAAATAATATGAAGGAAATGTGATTTTTATTATTGAAAAGTCACAGGTATCAAAAACTATTTTTAAAAAATGTACATGGCATTGAATCGTGAGCGAAGTTTTTATTAGGACCATAAAAATCCATTGCAGTTATTTTCAACGGGAAATCAGGTAGGTAGAATATATGTTTATACGTCCGAAATTTTGGACAATGTCTTTAATGTTAGCAAAAAACAAATAGTACTTAATTGACATCCGATCGAATAAGAAATAAAATGCCGCGACCAAAAAATATTTTTTTGCATAAATTGTTTGAAACAAATAGTCCTGTTGAAATAGTATATAATAATGGGAGTTGTGATAACAAAATTCTACGTGAACATTCATCAAATCGAAACTAGTGCATCCCGATTTGTATTCAGATTATGTAAAAAAGTGTGATAACAAAAATAAACCATCAAATTTAACAAGTAAGAGTGCTATATTCGGCTATGCCGAATCTTAAATACCCTCCACCAGCAAGCTACTTTTTATTAAAACCCATTTAGCTATCTAATTTTTAGATAACTTGGCAACATTTTTGTTTCCGTATTGAGAGTACTAACATTTATGCATATGTCGAACTAATTTTTATAAGTCCAGAAAAATTTATATTAATAGGCCAGCTTAACAAAAATAAACCATCAAATTTAACAAGTAAGAGTGCTATATTAGGCTATGCCGAATCTTATATACCCTCCACCAGCAAGCTACTTTTTATTAAAACCCATTTAGCTATCTAATTTTTAGATAACTTGGCAACATTTTTGTTTTTGCTTGAAAACATGTTAATAGAATGATTTGTCTATACACAGAACGTACTCATGTCGAATTTTATCCATATATAATCAGTTAACAACGAATAAGGTGGTATTAAGTGCTTTACTGGGAGCCAATACAACTTATGGACCGATCCGGAAAAAAAAATCCGTAGAATGATTTATATACACAAAATACACATCTATGTCGAATTTTATCCCGATAATTTTGATTGTAAATGTACATTTAAGCAATTTATAATGATTTATATGCAAACAAAAAAATCAAGTTTAATTTTACTCCAATAGATTTATCAATTAATGAAATATGTGCGTTTAAATGATTTTCGGAAGTGGACTTTATATAGGAGCTATGACCAATTACGGGCCTATCCGGAAAAATTTGTGTCGAATTTTAATAAGATATCTTTATTTGATAATGAAATATATGCGTTTAAGTGATTTTTTGAAGTGGACCTTATATAGGAACTAGTACCAAATATGGACCGATCCGGAAAAAATTTTGTAGAATGATTTATATGCTCACACAACATATTCAAGTCGTACGTTATCCCGATAGCTTTATTATTCAAAGAAATATATGCGTTTAAGTGATTTTTGTAAGTGGACCTTATATGGGAGCCTATCAGGAAAAAATATCGTAGAGTGATTCATAAAAAGACAAAACATATTTGTGTCGAATTTTATCAAGACAACTTTATTTGATGAAATATGAGCGTTTAAGTGATTTTCGGAAGTGGGCCTTATATGGGAGCTAAGAACAATAATGGACCGATCCGGAATAAAGTGGTAGAATGATTTATATGTACACAAAACATATTAAAATCGAATTTTATCTC
Organism: Lucilia sericata; assembly: GCF_015586225.1. Taxonomy (NCBI): domain Eukaryota; kingdom Metazoa; phylum Arthropoda; class Insecta; order Diptera; family Calliphoridae; genus Lucilia; species Lucilia sericata. The sequence continues at coordinate 191,091 of NW_023994424.1, read as the reverse complement.
TATAGCTTTAGAATTCAATGAAATATATACGTTTATGTGATTTTCGGAAGTGGGCTTTATATGGGAGCTATGACCAATAATGGACCGATCCGTAAAAAATTTGGTGAAATTATTTGAATGTACACAAATCATATTCAAGTCGAATTGAAATAGAGTGATTCATATAAAAACAAAACATATTTGTGTCGAATTTTATCAAGATAACTTTATTTGACAATGAAATATGAGCATTTAAGCGATTTTCGGAAGTGGGCCTTATATGAAAGCTAAGACCAATAATGGACCGATCCGGAAAAAAGTGGTAGAATGATTTATGTACACAAAAGATATTCAAGTCGAATTTTATCTATAGCTTTAGAATTCAATGAAATATATGCGTTTAAGTGATTTTAGGATGTGGGCCTTATATGGGAGCTATGACCAATTATGGGCCTATTCGGAAAAAATTTCGAAGAGTGATTTATATTTAGGCAAAACATATTTGCCTTATATGGGAGCTATGACCAATAATGGACCGATCCGTAAAAAAATTGGTAGAATGATTTCGAGTAGAATGAACTCGAATTTTATCTCAATAGCTTTATTTATCAATAAAATATGTGCGTTTAGGTAATTTTCGAAAGTGAACCTTATATGGAAGCTATGACCAATTGTGGACCTACTGAGATCTACGTTGATAGCATGATTTCTGTTCATATTATATTTGCATGTACAAAATTTTGTGTTGATATCGATATATTTGAGGGAGTTATTAATGATAAAATAATTTTCGGGAATATATACATTTGTATGGGGGCAATGGGAAATTGTGGATCGATTATCTTGATTTCCAACATAATTTATCCCTGGATAAAAAAAATAATGTGGGACAAAATTCATAGAATTATCTTTTGTAGTTTCCGAGAAAACGACTTAAGAATTACGAAAACACCTGTATTTTTTTTCGAGATAGTCTGAAATTTTTACTCATAACTTTTAAAGTTGTGAACCTATTTTGCTGATTTTCAATACGAATTTGCTTAGGACAACAGTGAATATTTTTGGTGAATTTGGTTTATTTTTTTTTTTTGCTTAGTTTTAACGTGAGCATGTTTTAAACAGACAAACAGACACACAGACAGACATACGAACATAGCTAAATCGACTCAGAATTTGATAAGGACCCAGAATATATATACTTTGTTGGGTCTCAGATTAATATTTCTTGGTGTTACACACGGAATGACAAACTTATATATACCCTCTATCACCACTTACGGTGGTGAAAGGTATAATTATGTTGTATTAAGTGGTTTTCAGATGTGAACCTTATATGGGAGCTAGTTATGAACCGATACTGAAAAATTTCCTTATATGGAAGCAGTAACCAATTATATATATATATATATATATATATATATATATATATATGAATTAGGCTTCTTTAAATGATTTTAGGATGTGGACCTTATATGGGAGCTAGTACCAATTGTGGACTGATCCGGAAAAAAACTCACTGAATGATTTATATCTATATACAAAACATATTCACCTCGAGTTCTACTCTGATAGCTTTATTTATCAATGAATTATGCGCATTTAAGTGATTTTCGGATGTGGAAATTATAAATAAATTTCGTAGAGTAATTCATATATACCAAAACACATTCATGTCGAATTTTATCCAGATAGCTTTATTTATCTATGAATTAAGCTCGTTTAAGTGATTTTCGGATGTGGACCTAATATGGGAGCTATGACCAATTATGAACCGACCCGGAGAAAAATTCCGTAGATTGATTTATGTATTCACAAAACATACTCATGTAGAATTTTATCCTGATAGCTATATTTATCAATGAAATATGTTCATAATAATAAAATATATTCGAAAGTGGACCTTATATTTGAGCTATGACCAATTGTGGGCCGATACAGATCTAAGTCAGTAGTATGATTTATGTTCATATTATGTCAATATGTACAAAATTTTGTGTTGATACCGATATATTTGAGGAAGTTATTATCGATAAATTAATTTCCGGGAATATGTACCTTTGTATGGGGGGTATGAGAAATTTTGGATCGATTGTTACAATTTTAAACATAATTAATCTATAGTTAAAAAAAATAATCTGTGAAAAAATTTGTCGAAATTTCTTTGGTAGTTTCTGAGAAAACTACTCAAGAATTAGGATGTGGACCTTATATGGGAGCTAGTACCAATTGTGGACTGATCCGGAAAAAAATTCACTGAATGATTTATACCTATATAAAAACATATTCACCTCGAGTTCTACCCTGATAGCTTTATTTATCAATGAATTATGCGCATTTAAGTGATTTTCGGATGTGGTCCTTATATGGGAGTTATGACCGATTATGGACCGATCCGGAATAAATTTCGTAGAGTAATTCATATATGCACAAAACACATTCATGTCGAATTTTATCCAGATAGCTTTATTTATCTATGAATTAAGCTCGTTTAAGTGATTTTCGGATGTGGACCTTATATGGGAGCTATGACCAATTATGGACCGACCCGGAGAAAAATTCCGTAGAGTGATTTATGTATACACAAAACATACTCATGTAGAATTTTATCCCGATAGCTTTATTTATCAATGAAATATGTTCATAATAATATAATATGTTCGAAAGTGGACCTTATATTCGAGCTATTACCAATTGTGGGCCGATACAAATCTAAGTCAGTAGTATGATTTATGTTCATATTATGTCAATATGTACAAAATTTTGTGTTGATACCGATATATTTGAGAAAGTTATTATCGATAAATTAATTTCCGGGAATATGTACGTTTGTATTGGGGGCATGAGAAATTTTGTATCGATTGTTACAATTTTAAACATAATTAATCTATAGATGAAAAAAATAATCTGTGACAAAATTTGTCGAATTATCTTTGGTAGTTTCTGAGAAAACTACTCAAGAATTAGGAAAAAAACTTAATTTTTTTCGAGGTAGTCTGAAATTTTCACTCAAAACTTTTTAAGCTATGAACCGATTTTGCTGATTTTCAATACCAATCTGCTTAGGAAAACAATGAATATTCTCGGAGAATTTGCTTAGTTTTAACCAGACGGACGGACATAGCTAAATCGACTTAGAATTTACTAAGGACCCAGAATATATACTTTGTTGGGTCTCAGATGAATATTTTTTGGTGTTACACACGGAATGACAAACTTATATATACCCTCTATCACCACTGATGGTGGTGGAGGGTATAAAAATAATAGTGTGTCCAGGATGAAATAAAATCCCGCCAGAGAGCCATCTATGAATAGAAAATTGAAATATTAATATACTCCATTACAGGTTAAATTAATACAGTACCAAAACATAGAATTGATAGTATCCAAGATTTAAACCCGTTAAAAAAAGAACAATTGTCCAATTCACAAGCCTCGTGTATATACGTATCGTGTGTATTTATAACCTACACCACTTTAGTGAGGACGGTATATTGGTTTTGTGCTAATGTTTGTAACATACAAATATACCCACCTTAAAGTATACCAATCGGCTTAGAATCGTTTTCTGAGTCCATTAAGCTATGTCCGTTTGGCCGATCGTCTGACTGACTGGCTGGCTGGCTGTCCATGTAAACCTTGTGCGCAAGGTACAGGATGAAATTTGGTACACACGCTTATTTGGCCCAAGGAAAAATGAAAATGGTTAAAATTGGTCCATTATTTCACCTAGCCCCCATACAACAGAACCCCCCAAATAGGGCTTCTGAGCTCATAATTATGTTAAATATACCTGTATATTGATAAAAAGCGGCACAACTAAGTTTTATACAAGCCTTGATGACCTTACCAAATAGAGATCGGGCCTCATTTGACCCTAGTGCCCATACAAAGTCACCTTCAGAAAATTACTTGAATGCACAAATTTAACTTATAAACACAAATATCGCGATGAAATTCAGCACAATAAAATATTATGTATATAAATATATTCACAAAATTTTAATGGGCTTGGTCCATATTTGCCCCTAGCTCCCATAAAAAGCCTCTTTCAGAAAATTAGTTTTTCATCCATAAATTGCTTAAATGTATCGGAACAATTACTTGAATGTCCAAAATTAACTTATAAACACAAATACCGCGATGAAATTCAGCACAATAAAATATTATGTACATATAAATATATTCACAAAATTTTATCAGGCTTGGTCCATATTTGCCCCTAGCCCCCACAGCCTCTTTCAGAAAATTAGTTTTTCATTCATAAATTGCTTAAATGCATCGGAACAAGGTAATATAAGTTAAATGCTTTATTATGAAAAATAAATCACATTTAATATTCATAACTGGTGTAGGGTATCATATGGTCGGTCACGCCCGACTATACTTTCTTACTTGTTTTGTATTAGTTTACACTTCAAAGTGGGGCAGAATCGAAATTTTTTGGAAATAAATCTGGCATTTCTAAACGGCTGATCCGATCGGTATAAAATTTGGCGTGAGCGTAGCCAAGGAGTATTCGAGTTTAAGTTTTGAAGATGAACCCTGCAGATGCCCAGGGACGGCGCTGTGGCGGCTCAAAGTAGGGTACCTACGACATGTACAATTTTTAAACTCGTGCCATTTTTTTGCTTTTCATCCAAATACAAAGAAAGCGCTCGACGAGATCTTGAAAAAACATGCTTGGACATACTACTTATCTCTTATAATATCCGAGTTATAGGCATTTAAAAATTTAGTGATACAAAATTTACCATACCTTGGTCCGCCTTTTTTTGAATACCGGGCGTAATTTTGGACCAAATGGACTCAATTTCTGTTAGTTAGACAACAAAATTTCCAATAATATACAAAAAATTTCAGATCAATATCATTTACAGATCTTTGGCGTAAAAAACTTGTCCTATTTTTTGAAAATGTTGCCACTGCGTCCTTCCGAATATGACCTATTTTTTATCAAAACTTCAACTTTGGGCGACATGTTCTAAAATCCCAAAGCTGGGATCAGAAAACTGAAAGCAGTTTTGGAAACCGCGATATGTTTTCTATTTACTCCAAAAGTATTTTCCCAGCCGTGAAAGAAATGTGGACCCTATGGGCAAAAAAGTAAAAAATCCCATTTTTGGGATTTTCATTCCTATTTTTAGGAATTGCGGGATGCCATTTGACCTTTTCAATTTTTTTATTATTTTCTTATTTGAAATGACAAATTTAACAAGCGTTGAAAATTTCATTGAGTTTTGTTCATAAATAAAGATTTTGTCTTATATTACATATTTGTTAAATTTCTAAAACTATGATTTATATCAAAATTTTAATAGAGTCGCAGATAGCTACAACAATTTAGTCCATATTTATCCCTTAATATCATTTTTTAGTTAGATATGGAAATTCTCGACCCTTTACAAAAAGTTTCAAGCCAATATCTCAATTACATTCAAAAATATGTTCATTTAAACCTGTGTCCTTTAATTTCATCTTTTTCATATTTTAGTATTAAGTATGACAGAACATACATTTGGTGTTGAATAAAATATTTGGACAATTTTTAAAAATTATTTAGTTAATTATTTTATTAAAGACTATAACATTGTATATACAATAAAAAATTATAATTTTATTATGAGCCACGCACAACAACACCTAAATCACCCCACACAAACCACCTTTCCCGCCCACCGAAATATAAAACACAATTTAATACAATATCATCAGTTAGTATAATAGCTTTTTTTATTTAAACTGTTTATCTTAAACATAATACAATTAATTCTTACAACCTACTTATATAGTTAATTCCTAACACTACTTATTTTCTATAAAATAATCTGTCATATCGTTATACATATCCAGAAGGTAATATAAGTCCTTTAAATCTTCCTTGTTTTGAGATGATAGAGTTTCATAACAAATCCATCTTTTTCGCATAGTTGAAAGAACAGGATCAGAAGATAGAAGTAAACTATTCAAAATATCTTCATTCTGTGATTGCCTGGAGCATTTTCTTGAGCTGAATAGTTGAACATGCTTAAAATCTCGATTCCTCGCTTCCTGGGCGAGGAATCCACTCTCCAAGTGGAAGAATATTCGATTCAATTATTATTTGACCATGACACAATACTTTGTGTACTGTTGGTGATAGTTCCCTCCATGGATACAGAGATACAAGTAATTTAGAAATTTCAGATGTATATTCCCCAAATCGGTTTCCATTAATTTTATGTTTACTATTCAGTGCCATTAAAATAGTGTTAACTCTTCGAAGCAACTCCTTGTCGATTCCAGTTATTTTTGAAGTAATTTCAAAATCACGAAAAAAACTTCTCGCCGTATTACCGTCACTTGTACTACCGCAACTTGGAAGTGGTTTGTCGATGTTTAATCCCATCTGAACTTTAAATTCTTCTTGGATTCCGCTTTTTTCCGCAGCTCTCAGTTCTTTCAATTCTTCATTATTTTTTGTTGATTTAGTAAGATTCTCTGGCACACTTCTATATTTGAGGTCGTATGCTATGTGTAAAAAGTAATCCAAAAATCGTATTCTGGCATGAAGTGGTGAAATTCCGAAAGACAGGACTTCTTCACTAATACTTCTGCTTTTGTTTATATTTGATAATTGCGACTTTTTCTCATTACATATTGAGCATCTCCAGAAGGAAGAAGTTTCTGTTATGGCATTGCTGACCTTTCCATCAATCATTGTTAAGCTTAGCTGATATGATACGTTAATAGAGAATTCCTTTATTTTTATGCAAATGGGCCCCAGTGCATTAATTTAATCTTTTAAATATTCCACTAAATCTTTTGTTGTTTTCTTTGACTCCTTTATATATTCAAATCCAATGGGTCTACAAACATTTTTTGAACCCGGAGTTGTATTGATCCATATATCTTCAAATGAATTTCCGATGCTTGACGATGATGGATTAAGGGAATATGAACGAATTCGTAATGGCACTAATGATGACATAAATACACTTTTGTAGTCTGCTAATGTCCGACTTCCACAAGCTTCTTTGTATTCTGGAAGCGCTGATAAACAGTCACATCCCCACTTACACATTAAGACAACATCACAGTTATGAATTTTCCTTAGTTGGTCTTCTGAAAAGTCTGACACAATTCTTGATGCTGTGTTTTCGAGCAAAGATGATATATCAATACAAGCTTCCACATCATTAACAGCAATAGGTGATGGTAGGATAGTTTGTTTTTTTCCTGGATCGCCTTGTATGATGGTAATATTGTGTCTTTTTTCATGCAGAGCTTTCCTTAATATTTGGTACTTATTTCGACTGAGACCCAGTTCCAACATAAGCGCTATTGCTTCCTCTTCAGTAAAATTTGATTGTGATGTTGGAGTTGGTATACTTTCCACAATTCGCTTAAGACGTTTTGGTGATGCATTAGGAAGAATAGTTGCAATATGTACGGCATCCATAGGTTGGTTTTCCTTTTTCAGCATTTCGTTATATGTATCAGCAATTTCCTCATTTGAGATTGAAAAAAGTTTTTGTGTGACCCTCTTTTTTTTTTTGACCTTGAACATAAGTCTTCGTATGACTTGCAAGGCGCTCCTGTTGATGTGTTGTAAGTTGAGATTTCCGTAGTAGTTTCCATCCAACTACAAAATTTTAATCGAAATTTCTTTTGATTTCCATCCACAGACTTACTTTTTACATCAAAAAGTTTTCAATTTTTGATATGCCTGTTTTGTCTGCTTTTCTACTATATGTAGTTTTTATATAATTTGAAATGTCTTCAATTCTTTCTGGCCCTTTTGAAGATACACTCCATAAAACGGAACACAACTCTTCGTACTTTAATGTAATCTTCATTGTAGATTTATTAAATATGGTACTTAAAATCTGAGAAGTTTACTTATATACCAATAATTGTCATTTCCGATTCAGGTATTCCAAAGTAAAAAATTACGATTTTATATTACTGTAACCTGTAATTCAGTCATTGATATTTCTTATATTTTACCTACATGATCATAAACGAAACAGAACGAAATGATCTGTCGAAAAAATTTAGGTAAAAAATAGTTATAAATTTCTGAAAATTTAAGCATAATAGGACTTTCAATTATAAGGATAAGCAAACAAATTGAAAATAGGTAAATATAAGATTTAAAAATGTTCTGTCATATTTAATACTAAAATATGAAAAAATGAAATTAAAGGATACAGGTTTAAATGAACATATTTTTGAATGTAATTGAGATATTGGCTTGAAAATTTTTGTAAAGGGTCGAGAATTTCCATATCTAACTAAAAAAATATATTAAGGGATAAATATGGACTAAATTGTTGTAGCTATCTGCGACCCTATTAAAATTTTGATATAAATATAGTTTTAGAAATTAAACAAATATGTAATATATGACAAAATCTTTATTTATGAACAAAACTCAATGAAATTTTCAACGCTTGTTAAATTTGTCATTTCAAATAAGAAAATGCGATTTTGGGATTTTTACTTTTTTGCACATAGGGTCCACATTTCTTTCAGGGCTGGGAAAATACTTTTGGAGTAAATAGAAAACATATTGAGGTTTCCAAAACTGCTTTCAGTTTTCTGATCCCAGCTTTGGGATTTTAGAACATGTCGCCCAAAGTTGAAGTTTTGATAAAAAATAGGTCATATTCGGAAGGATGCAGTGGCAACATTTCAAAAAAAAGGACAAAATTTTTACGCCAAAGCGTTCTGCGTAAAGATACCTTTTAGAAAACTATAAAATTGTTATATGTTCTTAAAGAAAATTTTATTTTATTAATAAAAGAGTTAAGACACATTTTTGGCAAAAAAACGGCAAAAATCAAAAAATGTTTGAATTTTTAAATTAAAAAACGTATATTTTTGGATCTGTAAATGACATTGATCTGAAATTTTTTTTATATTATTGGAAATTTTGTTGTCTAACTAACAAGAAAAAATTGAGTCCATTTGGTACAAAATTACGCCCGGTATTCAAAAAAAAGGCGGACCAAGGTATGGTAAATTTTGTATCACTAAATTTTTAAATGCCTATAACTCGGATATTATAAGAGATAAGTAGTATGTCTAAGCATGTTTTTTCAAGATCTCGTCGAGCGCTTTAGTTTAAAAATTTTACATGTCGTAGGTACCCTACTTTGAGCCGCCACAGCGCCGTCCCTGCAGGGTTCATCTTCAAAACTTAAACTCGAATACTCCTTGGCTACGCTCACGCCAAATTTTATCCCGATCGGATCAGCCGTTTAGAAATGCCAGATTTATTTCCAAAAAATTTCGATTCTGCCCCACTGTGTGGTGGAGGGTATAAAAACTCATTTTCCGGGAATATGTACTTTTGTATGGGAGGTATATGAAATTGTGGAACGATTCTGGCAATTTTCAGCAGGAGTCAAGCTCTTATGCATAGTTTTCGAGAAAATTACACCAGAATGGGTAAAAAATGCTTATTTTTTCGGAGTTGTTTTAAATTTTGATTCATAACTTTTCCCAATGTGAACCGATTTTGCTCATTTTCAGTACCAAACTGCCTAGGACAATAGTAAATCTTTTGCCGAATTTCGTTAATTTATTTAGTTTCGTTTTTACGTGAGCGTGTTTTACTCAGACAGACGGACGGACATAGCTAAATCGACTCAGAATTTGATAAGGACCCAGAATATATATACTTTGTTGGGTCTCAGATGAATATTTCTTGGTGTTACACATGGAATAACAAAGTTATATATACCCTCTATCCCCACTGATGGTGATGGAGGGTATAAAAAATCTCTATATTATATTGATTGGATGCTACGCACATTTTTATGTTCACTTTTTGAATAACAGCTATAACACCAAATTTCTAGGCTATAAATATATAAAAAATAAATTTGGTAACATATAGTGTATTTTTGGAATCAACTTTTTGATCTGGATTTTATGCTTCGCTAAATTTTTCATAACAATAGTTCTATCGTGGAAGGTTAGGTTAGATTGAGCAAGATCCGAATAAATACATATATAGCACCAATTCCGGGCCTGTGATCTTAATGAAATGCAATGACCTTTTTCCGGTCAAGTGGAAGAATATTCGATTCAATTATTATTTGACCATGACACAATACTTTGTGTACTGTTGGTGATAGTTCCCTCCATGGATACAGAGATACAAGTAATTTAGAAATTTCAGATGTATATTCCCCAAATCGATTTCCATTAATTTTATGTTTACTATTCAGTGCCATTAAAATAGTGTTAACTCTTCGAAGCAACTCCTTGTCGATTCCAGTTATTTTTGAAGTAATTTCAAAATCACGAAAAAAAACCTTCTCGCCGTATTACCGTCATTTGTACTACCGCAACTTGGAAGTGGTTTGTCGATGTTTAATCCCATCTGAACTTTAAATTCTTCTTGGATTCTGCTTTTTTCCGCAGCTCTCAGTTCTTTCAATTCTTCATTATTTTTTGTTGATTTAGTAAGATTCTCTGGCACACTTCTATATTTGAGGTCGTATGCTATGTGTAAAAAGTAATCCAAAAATCGTATTCTGGCATGAAGTGGTGAAATTCCGAAAGACAGGACTTCTTCATTAATACTTCTGCTTTTGTTTATATTTGAGAATTGCGACTTTTTCTCATTACATATTGAGCATCTCCAGACGACGAAGTTTCTGTTATGGCATTGCTGACCTTTCCATCAATCATTGTTAAGCTTAGCTGATATGATACGTTAAGAGAGAATTCCTTTATTTTTATGCAAATGGGCTCCAGTGCATTTATTTCATCTTTTAAATATTCCACTAAATCTTTTGTTGTTTTCTTTGACTCCTTTATATATTCAAATCCAATGGGTCTACAAACATTTTTTGAACCCGGAGTTGTATTGATCCATATATCTTCAAATGAATTTCCGATGCTTGACGATGATGGATTAAGGGCATATGAACGAATTCGTAATGGCACTAATGTAGTCTGCTAATGTCCGACTTCCACAAGCTTGTTTGTATTCTGGAAGTGCTGATAAACAGTCACATCCCCACTTACACATTAAGACAACATCACAGTTATGAATTTTCCTTAGTTGGTCTTCTGAAAAGTCTGACACAATTCTTGATGCTGTGTTTTCGAGCAAAGATGATATATCAATACAAGCTTCCACATCATAAACAGCAATAGGTGATGGTAGGATAGTTTGTTTTTTTCCTGGATCGCCTTGTATGATGGTAATATTGTGTCTTTTTTCATGCAGAGCTTTCCTTAATATTTGGTACTTATTTCGACTGAGACCCAGTTCCAACATAAGCGCTATTGCTTCCTCTTCAGTAAAATTTGATTGTGATGTTGGAGTTGGTATACTTTCCACAATTCGCTTAAGTCGTTTTGGTGATGCATTAGGAAGAATAGTTGCAATATGTACGGCATCCATAGGTTGGTTTTCCTTTTTCAGCATTTCGTTAAATGTATCAGCAATTTCCTCATTTGAGATTGAAAAAAGTTTTTGTGTGACCCTCTTTTTTTTTACCTTGAACATAAGTCTTCGTATGACTTGCAAGGCGCTCCTGTTGATGTGTTGTAAGTTGAGATTTCCGTAGTAGTTTCCATCCAACTACAAAATTTTAATCGAAATTTCTTTTGATTTCCATCCACAGACTTACTTTTTACATCAAAAAGTTTTAAAAAGTTTTCAATTTTTGATATGCCTGTTTTGTCTACTTTTCTACTATATGTAGTTTTTATATAATTTGAAATGTCTTCAATTCTTTCTGGCCCTTTTGAAGATACACTCCATAAAACGGAACACAACTCTTCGTACTTTAATGTAATCTTCGTTGTAGATTTATTAAATATGGTACTTAAAATCTGAGAAGTTTACTTATATACCAATTCTTGTCATTTCCGATTCAGGTATTCCAAAGTAAAAAATTACGATTTTATATTACTATAACCTGTAATTCAGTCATTGATATTTCTTATTAGTGAATGAATCGAAATTATCATTACCTGTATATTTTTACCTACATGATCATAAACGAAACAGAACGAAATGATCTGTCGAAAAAATTTAGGTAAAAATAGTTATAAATTTCTGAAAATTTAAGCATAATAGGACCTTTCAATTATAAGGATAAGCAAACAAATTGAAAATAGGTAAATATAAGATTTAAAAATGTTCTGTCATATTTAATACTAAAATATGAAAAATATGAAATTAAAGGATACAGGTTTAATTGAACATATTTTTTAATGTAATTGAGATATTGGCTTGAAAATTTTTGTAAAGAATCGAGAATTTCCATATCTAACTAAAAAAAGATATTAAGGGATAAATATGGACTAAATTGTTGTAGCTATCTGCGACCCTATTAAAATTTTGATATAAATATAGTTTTAGAAATTAAACAAATATGTAATATATGACAAAATCTTTATTTATGAACAAAACTCAATGAAATTTTCAACGCTTGTTAAATTTGTCATTTCAAATAAGAAAATGCAAAAAAAAAATTGAAAAGGTCAAAGGGCATCCCGCAATTCCCAAAAATAGGAATGAAAATCCCAAAAATGGGATTTTTTACTTTTTTGCCCATAGGGTCCACATTTCTTTCAGGGCTGGGAAAATACTTTTGGAGTAAATAGAAAACATATTGAGGTTTCCAAAACTGCTTTCAGTTTTCTGATCCCAGCTTTGGGATTTTAGAACATGTCGCCCAAAGTTGAAGTTTTGATAAAAAATAGGTCATATTCGGAAGGATGCAGTGGCAACATTTCAAAAAATAGGACAAGTTTTTTACGCCAAAGCGTTGTGCGTAAAGATACCTTTTAGAAAACTATAAAATTGTTATATGTTCTTAAAGAAAATTTTATTTTATTAATAAAAGAGTTAAGACACATTTTTGGCAAAAAAACGGCAAAAATCAAAAAATGTTTGAATTTTTAAATTAAAAAACGTATATTTTTGGATCTGTAAATGATATTGATCTGAAATTTTTTTATATTATTGGAAATTTTGTTGTCTAACTAACATTATTTTGTTGTCTAACAATTGAGTCCATTTGGTACAAAATTACGCCCGGTATTCAAAAAAAGGCGGACCAAGGTATGGTAAATTTTGTATCACTAAATTTTTAAATGCCTATAACTCGGATATTATAAGAGATAAGTAATATGTCCAAGCATGTTTTTTCAAGATCTCGTCGAGCGCTTTAGTTTAAAAATTTTACATGTCGTAGGTACCCTACTTTGAGCCGCCACAGCGCCGTCCCTGCAGGGTTCATCTTCAAAACTTAAACTCGAATACTCCTTGGCTACGCTCACGCCAAATTTTATCCCGATCGGATCAGCCGTTTAGAAATGCCAGATTTATTTCCAAAAAATTTCGATTCTGCCCCACTGTGTGGTGGAGGGTATAAAAACTCATTTTCCGGGAATATGTACTTTTGTATGGGAGGTATATGAAATTATGGAACGATTCTGGCAATTTTCAGCAGGAGTCAAGCTCTTATGCATAGTTTTCGAGAAAATTACACCAGAATGGGTAAAAAATGCTTATTTTTTCGGAGTTGTTTTAAATTTTGATTCATAACTTTTCCCAATGTGAACCGATTTTGCTCATTTTCAATACCAAACTGCCTAGGACAATAGTAAATCTTTTGCCGAATTTCGTTAATTTATTTAGTTTCGTTTTTACGTGAGCGTGTTTTACTCAGACAGACGGAAGGACATAGCTAAATCGACTCAGAATTTGATAAGGACCCAGAATATATATACTTTGTTGGGTCTCAGATGAATATTTCTTGGTGTTACACATGGAATAACAAAGTTATATATACCCTCTATCCCCACTGATGGTGGTGGAGGGTATAAAAAATCTCTATATTATATTGATTGGATGCTCGCACATTTTTATGTTCACTTTTTGAATAACAGCTATAACACCAAATTTCTAGGCTATAAATATATAAAAAAGAAATTTGGTAACATACAGTGTATTTTTGGAATAAACTTTTTGATCTGGATTTTATGCTCCGCTAAATTTTTCATAACAATAGTTCTATCGTGGAAGGTTAGGTTAGATTGAGCAAGATCCGAATAAATACATATATAGCACCAATTCCGGGCCTGTTGTGATCTTAATGAAATGCAATTACCTTTTTCCGGTCGCTTTTTGTTACATTTATAATGCTAAAGATCATGATATATAATTCTCATACTATATAAAAATTATTATTTTGTTAAATTTTCAATCAAAAATGTATTTTTATATGAAAACTCTAAAATGTTTGTAGATCCTTAACTAACTGTACGATTAGGTAAAATTAAAATCTGTATTCAAATTAATTTATTATCAAAAATCGATTTTCATCTAAAGCGTTTCCCACCGGAAAACTGTGTTTATTTTTAAACCTGTAATCTACTGTATATTCTCAGAAAATAAGTATTTTAAAACAGAATCTTTAATAGATATTGAATGAATGTCTACGATGCCATATTTGTATGCAGAATAAAAACTACTGAACAAAAACCGCTTCTAAAATAGGGAAAATAATATATTCATATTACATTTTCACTAAAATTCGAATTTTAAATCGGCTGTGGTTCCTTTTATAACAATATCTAGAAAATCATTCATATCTCCCCTTAAAATTTCTATTTATATAACTCTTAAAAATTTACTTTAAATAACTCTCAATTTTAGAAAACAAAATATTTTCCATACAAATCGAGTTTTATATTAAAATATAACGGCTGTATTTATAAAAACTTATTTCAGGTTTATTAAACAATTTTAGGCAAAATTCAGAAAAATCGTATTTATAAACGTGAAATAGCTTAAAACACCTTCAATAAACCATTGACAATTAGAAGAATTTTATTGTAGGCTCGACCCTTCTTTAAGCCAACAATAACTTGATTTTTAACAATTTTTTTCTTAGATAAAGATTTTTCCGGTAATTTTAGGTTGATTGCGAAAAGTAATTATGGTTTCTTTTAAAATAAAATCTAAAAATTCTAATTTTAACGTTTACAAATTTGTAAATAAAATCCCAGAAAATTTTTAAACGATTATATTTTGAGGAAAAAACTCAAATCTAGGCATTATTGGATTAATGCATGAATATTTGACAATATTCCAATTGTCCAGCACTATTTTTAGGCAATTTGGAAATGCCCGTCTGTCAACCAAATGATGGACAAAATCATTTGATTTGGCTTTTTCAAAGTTTGGGTATAAATTAAGCGTTCTGATCCAGCTGATTTTAAAACTTTTGTTTATACCACATGATAGTACTTGTTCTTGTGACTTCAACAAAGGAAAAAAATTTATCCGCTCTATTAAGGTTCGGGAGTTATGGGCCTCCAAAGGTCTGATATATAATTGGATATATCTAGATCACTGATAAACGGATATGGTCGATATGGGTATCATTGGAAAGGTCTTTGACAGAGCTTTCCACTGATGTGTTAGATGACAAATATTATTAACCCATTGAGAACCAGGGTGAATTTTTTTGTTTTTTCCTTTGACTTTTTTTAAAAAAGTACCGTTATCTCTAAAACATATCGATATAACGGTACCTCATCTTAGGTGAATGTTTGTAGACTACATTTGGGGCTTTCCTTTGATATAGGTTTGAAAGCTATAACCCATGAAATGCAGGAGTTATTTAAGTTTAAAATTTTATATTTTCATAAATTTTGATATTTATCATATGTAATTATAAATCTAAAGTGCATATTATTTGATATGGTCAATATGGGTATCAGTGGATAGGTCTCTGAAATACCTTTCAATTGATGTATATTGTAACTTATATCATTAACCCATTGAGAACCAGGGTGAATTTTTTTGTTTTTTCATTTGTCTTTTTTTAAAAAAGTACCGTTATCTCTAAAACATATCGATATAACGGTACCTCATCTTACGTGAATGTTTGTAGACAACATTTGGGGCTTTCCTTTGATATATGTTTGAAAGCTATAACCCATGAAATGCAGGTGTTATTTAAGTTTAAAATTTTATATTTTCGTAAATTTTGATTTTTATCATATGTTATTATAAATCTCAAGTGCTTATTATTTGATATGGTCAATATGGGTATCAGTGGATAGGTCTCTGAAATACCTTTCAATTGATGTATATTGTAACTTATATCATTAACCCATTGAGAGCCAGGGGCAATTTGTATATATTTTTATTTATTTTTCTTTACAGTACCGTTTTTTCAAAAATAAATCGATATAAAGGTTTATGTCACATGAAATCTTATAGACAACATTATAAGCTTTCATATGTTGTATGTTTGAAAGACCTAACTCATGAAATGCAGAAGTTAGATAACTTTAAAAATTAATATTTTAAAAAAATTTTGGTTTTTATGGAATGCATTTGTATAGATTGACTATTTATTATTCGATATGGATATCAATGCAATGGTATTGAAATATCTTTTGATTGATATATAATATGGTCCATATCATTTATATCAACCTATTAACAGCCAGTGCCTGTGTTTTGTAACTTTCGAATCGACAAAAAAAATCGAAAAATTTATAATCGTCTTGTTTAAAACAGGGTGAACACACGTAATTCAAATATATTTTGGTTAATTGTAATGTGTTCAGTTTAAAAATTATTTGAATCACGCAACTACATACATACATACATACATACATACATAAAAAATCGCGCGATTTTTTAAAATAATTTTTCCCCTGCGGCGGTATGCTGCTTTTTTCACAATTCAATCATTTCACCAAAAAGTGAAAAATTATTTCAAAAAAATCGCGCGATTTTCCATAAATAAAATAAATAGTGAATATTTTGGCTGAATTTCGTTAATTTCTATTGCTTCGTTTTAACGTGAGCGTGTTTTACACAGACAGACAGACGGACGGACAAACGGATATAGCTAAATCGACTCAGAATTTCATAAGGACGCAGAATATATTTACTTTGTTGGGTCTCAGATGAATATTTCTTGGTGTTACACACGGAATGACAAACTTATATATACCCTCTATCACCACTGATGGTGGTGGAGGGTATAAAAATAAATAACGAAAAGAAAGAAACTGGTAGGAACTTTAATAATAAACAACATTTTAATAAGAAATCTTCAAATAATTTTCAAACCAAGAACGTTCAAAACAAATATGCCGGTAACCCTCAGTCTCAATAATATAGAAATAATCCCATACCTATGGATATAGGAAATTTAGAAGACAATGCAGAAAATAAAGTAAATTTTCTTTCAAGCCCACAAAACGATTGCTACCGGCGCAGAAACTAGTATTATAAGACCAAATCTTTTCTCAAATGAATTTGAAACACAACTAAATAGGCCTTTCATGTTCCGAACATTAAATGGAATCAACTCAACGTTAAAAGGCATAGTAACTACAATGCCTAAAGAGTTTAATATTCCTGGTACACTTTCGTGGAAAATAATTAACTTTTCAGGCAGAAAATATTATGCCATTATTGGCCAAAATTTTCTTATTCCATTGAAAGACAAAATAGATTTAGAAAAAAAATATATTGGCATATTCGGAAAGAAAATCCTATTTGATGAGGAATCTCCATATCATATAAACAGTATCCAAACTATTAATGATGCTAAATTTCAAAATATCAACGAATTAAATTTAAGTAATTTAAATAACGAAGAATACTTATAAATAACAAAATTATTAAACGAATACAACGACTTATCTACAAAGATGGCGATATTTTAACTTGTACAGAAGAGGTACAACATGTAATCCCAACAACTATTAATACACCACTTTATTCAAAAATATATAGATACCCCCAAATTCACGAAAAGGAAATCTAAAATCAAATACAGGAGATGCTCTCTCAAAATATCATTCAGGAAAGTAGTTCTCCTTACAACAGTCCTCTATGGATAGTTCCAAAAAATCTACAATTCTGGTATCAAAAAGTGGAGACTCGTTGTGGATTATAGAAAACTCAACGAGTGTACAAAAACAGACAAATACCCTATTCCGCATATGGAAGCTATATTCGATAAATTAGACAGAGCACAGTATTTTTCAACCCTTGACCTCGCAAAAGGCTTCCACCAAATTTTGGTAGAACCGGAGGATAGGGAGAAAACCGCCTTTTCTACTCCATTCGGTCACTATGAATTCGTAAGAATGCCGTTTGGGTTGAAAAATGCACCATCGACCTTTCAAAGACTGATGAATTCCGTGTTGAAAGACTTTATAAATAAAATTTGCGTCGTATATTTAGACGGAAATTTATAAAGGATTATGCCAAAATCGCATTTCTAATGACAAAATTTTTAAAGAAAAATGAAAAAGTCAGTGTTAATGATCCTAATTTCATTGTAGCTTTTCAGAAATTAAAAGACATTCTTATAAACCCTCCCATATTAAGGTACCCAAATTTCAATAACAAAGTTAAATTAATAACAGATGCTAGCAATTATGCACTGGGGGATGTTTTAACACAAGATGGTCATCCAGTCAGTTATGCATCCAGAACACTTAACGACCACGAAAAAAATTACTCAACCATCGAAAAAGAGCTCTTAGCTGTAGTCTGGGGCACTCAGTATTTTAGACCTTATTTATATAGGGTAGAATTTGATCTCAGTACAGATCATCAACCACTTAAGTGGCTACAAGCCAAATATAGTGGCCAAAATATTAACCCCAGATTACAAAGATGGCTTGTCCTCCCTATGGACTATAATGCCAAAATTGAATACATTAAGGGAAAAGAAAATCATATTGCAGATTTTCTTAGTCGTATCGAAGAGAGGGATTCAGCTGAAAATATAAATGTAGGTGAAAATTTGGTAGAAAATAGATCCTCATCATCATTAGAAGTGGAAACAATGCATTCTCAAGAGGAAAATGTAAACGAGAATTTCAAAATTTTAACCACAGTTGTTAATCGCTTTAAATTTCAAATAATAATAATAATAATAAAATAATAACTGAAAGAAAAACTATGGACTCCATATGTATATTTGACAAAATCAGAATCTTTCTAGATAACGATGACCTAAATTCCCCGGAAATAGGTAATTATCTCAAACAATTTCCACTTAAGGGACAGGTTGCAGTGTTTTCAAATGTCAATGAAAGAAAATAATATCAATTTCAAAAAGTTATAGAAAATTTATACCAGAACAGAACCGATGTAAAATTCTTTAAATGTTCATATTTTGCTAAAGATATTGAAGATATTGATGAACTGAAAAAACAAATATCGTTGTATCATAAAAATGAAACAGGTCACTCCGGAATCAACCCAACATACGAAGGAATAAGACACAAAATATATAACCCCAAGTTAAAATTAACGATTCATGAAGTAATAAATGACTGCGATTATTGCTCATCCGCAAAATATGATAGAAACCCAATAAAACCGAAATTGCACCCTACCAAAAGTCCCCCCAACTACTAATGAAATAGTACATGTCGATACATAAGTAAACACGAAACAATTGGTCATTATTTTCATAGATAAATTCTCAAAGTTCGCAATTCATTTCCACCTTCCTGACAGAAACAATCAAACCATAATTCAAAAACTGAGAGAATTTCTAGCTATTAAAGGCAATGTAAAAAATTCGTATTCGACAACGAGTTCAACACAGTCAATGTTTGAAAATTTCTAGATGATAACAACATATTATATCATGCAACAAAATCAAATAGCCACACAGGAAATTCGGACATAGAACGACTTAATAATACCATAACCGAAAAAATTAGAGTATTAAACCTAGAAGACAATATACCAATTATATCACAAATGGCAAAAACAATAAGATTTTATAGTAATACTTACCATTCATCAATTAAATGTACTCCCTTGGAAGTGGAACAACATAAAATAGATCACAATATAATAAAGAAAAGAATTGATGCAAACAAAAAAAGAGTACTAGAAAAAGAAAACGAAAAAAGAGAAGAATATATCGAAAACGGAAGAGAGGGCTATATAAAAAACTATAGAAGCTTAAGGCATAAGAAAGTACCAAAGTACAGAAAACAAACACTAAATAATATACTTCCTACTAATATCAAACGCCCTTTTAAATTTTCAGAAATTCATATGGATAATTGCCCTGACAATCATCCCAACGACTAAAGGAACACTTCAAGTGAACACACTTCATCAGAACAAAGGATTTGAGATAATTAGAATTAGACCAGTGGAAATAATTAATCAAACCATTACTGTACTTCACTTAATAGACACTAATCAATATTATAAAATAATAGAAGATATTGAATTAAAAATAACAAATTTGCATATACCCCCAAATGGTCTTATCGAAAGTCAAACACAAAGACTAAAAACTAAAATTAAATCAATTAGCCCCCGAAACTCCACTCACAGAAAAAAGAGAGGATTACTAAATATTATTGGCTTAGCACAGAAATTTTTGTTTGGTACAATGGATAACGAAGATAGAAATGACATTTTAACCCATTTAAATTTGGTATCCGAAAATAATCACTATGCTATAGAAAACCTCGACAAACCAATCATAATAAATGATCACTTTCAGAAAAGTATCAATTTGCTTCAGTCTACTATGCATTCAGATCGCAAGACAATCAATACTGCCTTCGAAGATTTAAAAACGAAAAATAATCATATAGCAGTTCAAGTACTACATGCAGACATTATGCTAAAACTAAATTACATTGAAGATAAAGTTAATCAAATACAGAACAGCATTGCTTCAGCCAAGAAGCACATATTACACCCAAATATACTTACATCTGACGAAATCATGACTTACAACATTGACTTTTACAAACTTCAACTTATAAAACTAGACGTTATGTACTACAAAGAGGATTTATTAGTGAATGCCCTAAAAATACCTTTAAATTCTTATACCACTGATTTAAAGGCAATATTCCCAATGCCAAATTCAAACTTTTATGAAATAGACTAGCTGTACCCAGTGTGCTTTGCTAAAAGCAATATAAATAAAAAATAAATAAAAAGCAATATAAATAAAACAAGTAAGAAAGTATAGTCGGGCGTGGCCGACCATTTGATACCCTACACCACTTATGAATATTAAATGTGATTTATTTTTCATAATAAAGCATTTATCTTCAATATTCCCTTGTTCCGATACATTTAAGCAATTTATGGATGAAAAACTAATTTTCTGAAAGAGGCTTTATATGGCGGCTAGGGGCAAATATGGACCAAGCCCGATAAAATTTTGTGAATATATTTATATTTACATAATATTTTATTGTGCTGAATTTCATCGCGATATTTGTGTTTATAAGTTAATTTGGGACATTCAAGTAATTTTCTGAAGGGGACTTTGTATGGGAGCTAGGGTCAACTGGGGCCCGATCTTTATGAAATTCGGCAGGGTCATCAAGACTTCTATAAAACTTAGTTGTGCCGTATTTTATCGATATATCTGTATATTTAACATAATTATGAGCTTAGAAGCCCTTTTCGGGGGGTTCTGTTCTATGGGGGCTAGGTGAAATAATGGACCGATTTTAACCATTTTCAATATGCTTCGTCCTTGGGTCAAATAAAACGTGTGTGCCAAATTTCATTCAATTATCTTGAATATTGCGACCTGTACCTTGCGCACAAGGTTTACATGGACAGCCAGCCAGACGGACGGACGGACATAGCTTAATCGACTCAGAAAACGATTCTAAGTCGATTGGTATACTTTAAGGTGGGTCTATTACGAATATTTTTGTATGTTACAAACATCAGCACAAATCCAATATACCCTCCCCACTAAAGTGGTGTAGGGTATAAAAACACTTACACATGGGGACGCTAATAAGGATTTTAATGTAAGGTATGAAAAATGAGAATAATATTGTATTGTATTTAGTTAATCAATCCCCCCATTAAAAGTCCGCCCATTTTACTCTAAATGTTCACATGAATGTCAAAGTTCTTCATGTAAAATTTGAAGATTCTAGCTTCTATAGTATCACAGATATACAATTTTTTCTATTTAATTCATAAGGGGGTTCCAAGCCACCCCCTGATGAAAGTCCGCTTTTTCCCCAAAATGTTCATATGAATATGAAAGTTCTTAGTGCAAAATTTTAAGAATCTTGTTCTATTAGTTTCCAAGATAAAGATTTTTTGTATGTAATTCGTATGGGAGGTGCCGCTCCTCCCATTGGTAGTCCGCCAATTTATCACCCAAAATGTTTACAGATATGTTAAAGTTCTTCATGCAAAATTTGAAGATTTTAACTCTAATAGTTTCCAAGATAAACGAATTTTTGTATTTAATTAATATGGGAGGTGCCATGCCCCCTGCCCTAAATAATCATATTGAATCTTAAGTGGATCCGACAAAATTTGAGGACTCTAACTGTTATATTTTCTGAGATATACTGATTTCATATTTTATTAATATGGAAGGTGCCACGCCCACTATAGCCATTCCGCCCATTTTGTTCAAATATATTCTATGGTCCGTGCAAGATATACGACTTTTTTGTTATTTAGTAAGCAGGCGTGGCACCTCGCCCACTTGAAATTTCAAAATAAAAAGTAGCCCATTTTTCCTTCCATACGTACAGGAACACGCTGTGAAAAAAATCGGTTTAGCCGTTTAGGCGGCAAGAGAGTTCAGAAAAACATAACATACAGACATACATACATACAGACAGACATACAGACATACATACATACAGACATACATACATACGACATACAGACATACATACAGACAGACAGACAGACATACAAAACAGACAGACACAGACAGACAGAAACATACATACAGACATACATACAGACATACAGACAACAGACAGACAGACAGACAGACAGACAGACAGACAACAGACAGACAGACAGACAGACAACATACATACAGACAGACAGACAGACAGACAGACAGACAACATACAGACAGACAGACAGACATACAGACATACATACAGACAGACAACAGACAGACAGACAGACAGACATACAGACAGACAGACAGACAGACAGACAACATACAGACAGACATACATACATACAGACATACATACATACAGACAGACATACATACAGACATACAGACATACATACAGACATACAATACAGACATACATACATACATACATACATACATACATACATACATACATAAACATACATACATACATACATACATACATACATACATACATACATACATACATACATACATACCTACATACATACAATACATACATACATACATACATACATACATACATACATACATACATACATACATACATACATACATACTACATACATACATACATAAACGAATTTATGTATTTAATTTATATGGGAGGTGCCACGCCCCCTAATGCAAGTCCGCCTACTTTTTGTCCTAAATAATCATATTGACACTAAAGTGGCTCCCACAAACTTTTAGGACTGTAACAGTTATATTATCTCAAATATACGGATTTAATATTTTCTTAATATGGGCGTGGCTCCCCGCCCACTTGGAATTTGAAAATAAAAAGTAGCCCATTACCTATTCCAGACATGCAGGAATACGCTGTGGAAATTTGAAGAAAATCGGTTCAGCCGTTTAGTAGTCTATAACGTTTCAAACATACAAACATATAAACATACAAACACACATTCATTATACCCTACACCACTTTAGTGGGGAGGGTATATTGGATTTCTGCTGATGTTTGTAACATACAAAAATATTCGTCCTAGACCCACTTTAAAGTATACCAATCGGCTTAGCATCGTTTTCTGAGTCGATTAAGCTATGTCCGTCCGTCCGTCTGGCTGGCTGTCCATGTAAACCTTGTGCGCAAGGTACAGGTCGCAATTTTCAAGATAAGTGGCACGCACGTTTTATTTGACCCAAGGACGAAGCCTATTGAAAATGGTTATAATCGGTCCATTATTTCACCTAGCCCCCATAGAACAAACCCCCCGAAAAGGGCTTCTGAGCTCATAATTATGTTAAATATACAGATATATCGATAAAATGCGGCACAACTAAGTTTTATAAAAGTCTTGATGACCCTGCCAAATTTCATAAAGATCGGGCCCCATTTGACCCTAGCTCCCATACAAAGTCCCCTTCAGAAAATTACTTGAATCATTCATTTGGGACTCCCAAATTAATTTACAAACACAAATATCGCGATGAAATTCAGCACAAAAAATATTATGTAAATATAAATATATTCACAAAATTTTATTGGGCTTGGTCCATATTTGCCCCTAGCCCCCATATAATACCTCTTTCAGAAAATTAGTTTTTCATCCATAAATTGCTTAAATGTATCGGAACAAGGGAATATTGAAGATAAATGCTTTATTATGAAAAATAAATCACATTTAATATTCATAAGTGGTGTAGGGTATCATATGGTCGGCCACGCCCCACTATACTTTCTTACTTGTTTTTATATATATAGATGATAATATAGAATATTTTGTAAATGTTGATAACACAACATACAAATTCAGAGAAAATACTCCATTAAAATACATGGACATAAGTTCAAACTGTATACTCATAGGAAACTGCAAGTTAAGGTAAAACAAACAATTTCAAATAATAAATGTCGATGATGAAACAATAATAATAAAAATGCCATAAGCTAAAAATTGATTCAAAATTGTAACGATAGGGTATTTATTTTTATAATTGTGAAATCCAAATTGATAATTATGTATATCTTAACAAAAATGAAATGACATTTGACAAAAAATTTCAATATATCGTTTCAGAATATAACATATGAAAACAATTATCAAAATATAAAAGAATTGATGTTACATAAAAATATAAGCTATGGAATAACTTTTTCAATGATAATCATAATTATTATTATAATTATTGTACTAATTTATTTTCGAAAGAAAAATCAAGTAAAAATTAATATAAATGAACTCTCGCCTAAAATAAAAGAAATTGAAAAAAAAACAAGTTAGAGTGCTATATTCGGCTATGCCGAATCTTAAATACCCTCCACCAGCAAACTACTTTTTATTGAAACCCATCTAACTATCTAATTTTTAGATAACTTGCCAAAATTTTTGTCGGGCTAATTTTGATTAGGTCCAGAAAAATGTATATTAATACGCCAGTTCGAAAACATTTTAATAGAATGATATATCTATACACAGAATATTGGAGTTGTGACCAATTATGGACTGATCAGGAAACAATTTCGTATAATGATTTATATGCAGAAAAATATTAGGTCTAATTTTACTCCAATAGCTTTATTAATCAATGAAATATGTGCGTTTAGGTGACTTTAGGAAGTGGACTTTATATGCAATTAAGGGCCTATCCGGAAAAATTTCGCAGAGTGATTCATATGTGCACAAATCATATTTTATCAAGATATCTTTATTTGATAATTAAATATGTGCGTTTAAGGGATTTTTTTAAGTGGACCTATTACCAAATATGGACCGATCCAGAAAAAATTTGGTACAATGTTTTATATGCCTATCCGCAAAAAATTTCGTAGAGTGATTTATGTTAAGACAAAACATATATGTGTCGAATTTTATCAAGATAACTTTATTTGACAATGAAATATTTGCGTATAAGTAATTTTCTGAAGTGGGACTTATATGGGAGCTATGACCAATAATGGACCGATCCGTAAAAACTTTGGTAGAATGATTTATATGTACACAAAACTTATTCAAATCGAATTTTACCCCTATAGCTTTAGAATTCAATGAAATATATGCGTGTAAGTGATTTTCGGAAGTGGACCTTATATGGGAACTATGACCAATTATGGGACTATT
This sequence comes from Lucilia sericata, assembly GCF_015586225.1. NCBI lineage: Eukaryota > Metazoa > Arthropoda > Insecta > Diptera > Calliphoridae > Lucilia > Lucilia sericata. Next base: position 165,329 of record NW_023994424.1, on the reverse strand, counting down.
CGGGAAACATTTCGCAGAGTGATTCATATTTGGACAAAACATGTTTTTGTCGAATTTTATCAAGATAGCTTTATTTGATAATGAAATATGTGCTTTTAAGTGATTTTCGTAAGTGGACCTTATATGGGAGTTATGACCAATAATGGACATACATACATACATACATACATACATACATACATACATAAACGAATTTATGTATTTAATTTATATGGGAGGTGCCACGCCCCCTAATGCAAGTCCGCCTACTTTTTGTCCTAAATAATCATATTGACACTAAAGTGGCTCCCACAAACTTTTAGGACTGTAACAGTTATATTATCTCAAATATACGGATTTAATATTTTCTTAATATGGGCGTGGCTCCCCGCCCACTTGGAATTTGAAAATAAAAAGTAGCCCATTACCTATTCCAGACATGCAGGAATACGCTGTGGAAATTTGAAGAAAATCGGTTCAGCCGTTTAGTAGTCTATAACGTTCAAACATACAAACATATAAACATACAAACACACATTCATTATACCCTACACCACTTTAGTGGGGAGGGTATATTGGATTTCTGCTGATGTTTGTAACATACAAAAATATTCGTCCTAGACCCACTTTAAAGTATACCAATCGGCTTAGCATCGTTTTCTGAGTCGATTAAGCTATGTCCGTCCGTCCGTCTGGCTGGCTGTCCATGTAAACCTTGTGCGCAAGGTACAGGTCGCAATTTTCAAGATAAGTGGCACGCACGTTTTATTTGACCCAAGGACGAAGCCTATTGAAAATGGTTATAATCGGTCCATTATTTCACCTAGCCCCCATAGAACAAACCCCCCGAAAAGGGCTTCTGAGCTCATAATTATGTTAAATATACAGATATATCGATAAAATGCGGCACAACTAAGTTTTATAAAAGTCTTGATGACCCTGCCAAATTTCATAAAGATCGGGCCCCATTTGACCCTAGCTCCCATACAAAGTCCCCTTCAGAAAATTACTTGAATCATTCATTTGGGACTCCCAAATTAATTTACAAACACAAATATCGCGATGAAATTCAGCACAAAAAATATTATGTAAATATAAATATATTCACAAAATTTTATTGGGCTTGGTCCATATTTGCCCCTAGCCCCCATATAATACCTCTTTCAGAAAATTAGTTTTTCATCCATAAATTGCTTAAATGTATCGGAACAAGGGAATATTGAAGATAAATGCTTTATTATGAAAAATAAATCACATTTAATATTCATAAGTGGTGTAGGGTATCATATGGTCGGCCACGCCCCACTATACTTTCTTACTTGTTTTTATATATATAGATGATAATATAGAATATTTTGTAAATGTTGATAACACAACATACAAATTCAGAGAAAATACTCCATTAAAATACATGGACATAAGTTCAAACTGTATACTCATAGGAAACTGCAAGTTAAGGTAAAACAAACAATTTCAAATAATAAATGTCGATGATGAAACAATAATAATAAAAATGCCATAAGCTAAAAATTGATTCAAAATTGTAACGATAGGGTATTTATTTTTATAATTGTGAAATCCAAATTGATAATTATGTATATCTTAACAAAAATGAAATGACATTTGACAAAAAATTTCAATATATCGTTTCAGAATATAACATATGAAAACAATTATCAAAATATAAAAGAATTGATGTTACATAAAAATATAAGCTATGGAATAACTTTTTCAATGATAATCATAATTATTATTATAATTATTGTACTAATTTATTTTCGAAAGAAAAATCAAGTAAAAATTAATATAAATGAACTCTCGCCTAAAATAAAAGAAATTGAAAAAAAAACAAGTTAGAGTGCTATATTCGGCTATGCCGAATCTTAAATACCCTCCACCAGCAAACTACTTTTTATTGAAACCCATCTAACTATCTAATTTTTAGATAACTTGCCAAAATTTTTGTCGGGCTAATTTTGATTAGGTCCAGAAAAATGTATATTAATACGCCAGTTCGAAAACATTTTAATAGAATGATATATCTATACACAGAATATTGGAGTTGTGACCAATTATGGACTGATCAGGAAACAATTTCGTATAATGATTTATATGCAGAAAAATATTAGGTCTAATTTTACTCCAATAGCTTTATTAATCAATGAAATATGTGCGTTTAGGTGACTTTAGGAAGTGGACTTTATATGCAATTAAGGGCCTATCCGGAAAAATTTCGCAGAGTGATTCATATGTGCACAAATCATATTTTATCAAGATATCTTTATTTGATAATTAAATATGTGCGTTTAAGGGATTTTTTTAAGTGGACCTATTACCAAATATGGACCGATCCAGAAAAAATTTGGTACAATGTTTTATATGCCTATCCGCAAAAAATTTCGTAGAGTGATTTATGTTAAGACAAAACATATATGTGTCGAATTTTATCAAGATAACTTTATTTGACAATGAAATATTTGCGTATAAGTAATTTTCTGAAGTGGGACTTATATGGGAGCTATGACCAATAATGGACCGATCCGTAAAAACTTTGGTAGAATGATTTATATGTACACAAAACTTATTCAAATCGAATTTTACCCCTATAGCTTTAGAATTCAATGAAATATATGCGTGTAAGTGATTTTCGGAAGTGGACCTTATATGGGAACTATGACCAATTATGGGACTATTCGGGAAACATTTCGCAGAGTGATTCATATTTGGACAAAACATGTTTTTGTCGAATTTTATCAAGATAGCTTTATTTGATAATGAAATATGTGCTTTTAAGTGATTTTCGTAAGTGGACCTTATATGGGAGTTATGACCAATAATGGACCGACAGGTAAAAAATTTATAGAATGATTTGTACGTACACAAAACATATTCAAGTCGAATATTCTCCCAATAGCTTTAGATTCAATGAAATATACGCGTTTAAGTGATTTTCGCAAGTGGACCTTATATGGGAGCTATGACCAATTATAGGCATATCCGGAAAAAATTTCGTAGAGTTATTCATGTTTAGGCAAAACATATTTGTGTCGAATTTTGTCAAGATAGCTTTACTTGACATTGAAATATGTGCTTTTAAGTTATTTTCGGAAGAGGGCCTTATATGGGAGCTACGACCAATAAGGGACCGATCCGTAAAACAAATGGTGAAATGATTTCAATGCACACAAAACATATTTCTGTCGAATTTTATCCCGATAGCTTTAAAATTCAATGAAATATATGCGTTTAAGTGATTTTCGAAAGTGGACCTTATATGGGAGCTATGACCAATTATGGGCCTATCCGGAAAAAAATTCGTAAAATGATTCATGTTTAGGTAAAACATATTTGTGCTGAATTTTATCAATATAGCTTTACTTAGCATTGAAATATGTGTTTTAAAGTGATTTTCGGAAGTGAGCCTTATATGGGATCTATGACCAATTATGGACCGATCCGTAAAAAATTTTGTAGAATGATTTGTATGTATATAAAACAGATTTGTGTCGAATCTTACCCCGATAGCTTTATAATTCAATGAAATATATGCGTTTAAGTGATTTTCGGAAGTGGACCTTATATGGGAGCTATAACCAATTATGGGCCTATCCGGAAAAAATTTCGTAGAGTGATTTATATTTCGACTAAACATATTTGTGTCGAATTTCATCAAAATAGCTTTAGTTGACAATGAAATATGAGCTTTTAAATGATTTTCGGAAGTGGGTTTTATATGGGAGCTATGACCAATAATGGACCGATCCGTAAAAAATTTGGTAGAATGATTTGTATGTACACAAAACATATTCAACTCGAATTTTATCACAATAGCTTTATTCATCAATGAAATATGTGCGTTTAGGTGATTTTCGGAATAGGACCTTATATGGGAGCTATGAGCAATTGTGGACCGACTAAGATCTACGTTGATAGTATGATTTCTGTTCATATTATGTTTACATGTACAAAATGTGTTGATACCGATATATTTGTGGGAGTTATTAACGATAAACTAATTTCCGGGAATATATACCTTTGTATGGGGGCTATGGGAAATATTCGATCGATTGTAAAGATTTTGAACATAATTAATCACTACTCTGAAAAAATAACGTACGACAAAATTCATCGAAATAGCTTTGGTAGTTTCTGAGAAAACTTCAAAAGAATTATGAAAAAAACGTAATTTTTTTCGAGGTAGTCTGAAATTTTTACTCATAACTTTTCACGTTGTAAACCGATTTCGCTGATTTTCAATACCAAACTGCTTAGGATAATAATAAATATTTTGGGTGAATTTAGTTTATTTCCTTTGCTTAGTTTTAACGTGAGCGTGTTTTACACAGACAGGCAGACAGACAGACGGACATAGCTAAATCGACTCAGAATTTGATAAGGACCCAGAATATATATACTTTGTTGGGTCTTAGATGAATATTTCTTGGTGTTACACACGGAACGACAAACTTATATATACCCTCTATCACCACTGATGGTGGTGGAGGGTATAAAAAAAAGTAATTTTTTTCGAGGTAGTCTGAAATTTTTACTCATAACTTTTTACGTTGTGAACCCATTTTGCTGATTTTCAATAGCAAACTGCTTAGGATAATAATAAATATTTTGGGTGAATTTGGTTAATTTCCTTTGCTTAGTTTTAATGTGAGCGTGTTTTACACAGACAGACAGACTGACGGACATAGCTAAATCGACTCAGAATTTGGTAAGGACCCAGAATATATATACTTTGTTGGGTCTTAGATTAACAAATTTATATACACCCTCTATCACCACTGATGGTGGTGGAGGGTATAAAAAGAAAACAATAAAAGTTTGATCTGGTAAAAGAGAGAACAGAGAGAAGGCAAATGTGAGAAACAACAAACTCACAACAATAAATAAACATTTCATTTTTGGGGGAAATCTGCATAACATTGTAGTTAGGTTATAGTTAGTCTAAAGGAGTTATTTGAAAGTGTGTTATTTTCGTAATGTATCACCAAATTTTGCGGCAGTGCTGCATTATATTTTAGTTAGCTTATAGCAATAGCTAACTAATAGTGGATTATCTCCGTAGTCGACTACAAAATTGCTTACAGGGATATTATGAAAGTTTTTTACAACACTGAAGCAACAACTCGATTCGTTTCGTATTGAGTAACATCATGAGAAAATTATGCACTATCGAAATTAATTTCGATTCGAATTTTATTTCGATCACGACTGCGAGAATTACCCCCACGTCTTTCTGGGATCTATCGTATGATACTAATATTCTTAAAATTGAGCTTTGCCGTTCCCAAGTTGCGAATTTTGCCCGTCCCCCCTCTAGAATTGTTTTTTGGGTTGTAAAACTATGTCATACAAAAAATTAGGCTGATAACGTTAACAGAATTTAGTAATAAATTTTGAACTTTATTGTAAAGGAACGTAATGTGCACAGAATAAGCATTTCGGAAAGATATAAAACACAAAAATTGCTTAAAAACAAACAGCAAATAAATTCGAAATGTGACAAAAAAATTTACTTTTTTGGGATATTTTAAAAAACATTTTGTTACTTAAAATATATCTAGAATTACTCGAATATTAGTTTCTGCCCTTATAAGATAACGCTAACTCGTTCTTAGCTATGGTCAAAAAAGTCTGATTTTTTCAACGGCCGTATCAAATTTCCAATTTCATTCCTTTTAAACTTTGTTAAACAAATTTGAAAATTTTTAGGAGTTCTCATGGGGATTTATGGTCAATAGATAGGCTATTAAACGGTAAAAAAATTAGATCAATATTTCTTACAGTTTAGCTGTACCTGCGATTTGAACTTGGATTATACGGAGAATACGTATTAATTTTGTATTGTTGCACATTTTACATAAAGTGTTATCAGAATATTATAGTACAGATAATACAAAATATATATTCGAAGTTTTATTAAAATCGGACATTCTTAACCCATAAACTGTGGAGTTCAAAAGTCAAATTTTGTAATATTTGGGAATTTTTAGTGTACCATATCGAAATAATATTTATTTGTCGGCCATATTTACCAAAAATGACTGGAATTTATCGTATGTAGTCCGATATTTAAAATAGAGTGAAAAAAGGTAGATTAACCCTTTAAGGTACTTGGGAATAATTTAACACCAAAGTTAAAAAATTCGAAAAAACACTATCTATTTGAATAATTAGAGGAATAACAGAAATAAAACAAAAAATTCTATATTAAGTATAAAAAATTATACTTTAACCCTTTTTGACTATGAAGTAAACTTGAGGTGCTCATTTTTAAAAGAAAAATTTTGTTTTTAAAACTGATAATATACGTAATCCTTTTTTACGGTCGATTTTCAATCTAATATGTCTAAAAATACAAACTTTATATGGTCAAAAGGGGTTAATTCATAAGTTTTTATACTTAATATAGAATTTTTCGTTTTATTTCTTTTCTTCTTTGAACTTTGGTGTTAAATTGTTCCCAAGTGTCTTAAAGGGTTAATCTACCTTTTTTTCACTTTTTAAATATCGGACTATATACGATTAATTCCCGTCATTTTTTGGTAAATATGGCCGACAAATATTATTTCGATATGGTACACTAAAAATTCCCAAATATTGCAAAATTTGACCTTTGAACTCCACAGTTTATGGGTTAAGAATGTCCGATTTTAATAAAACTTCGGATATATATTATTTGAACTATAATATTCTGATAATACTTTATGTAAAATGTGCAACAGTAAAGAATGAACACGTATTCTCTAAAATATTACAAAAAATGGGATTTTCATGAAATCCGCCGAGTTCAAATCGCAGGTACAGCTAAACTGTAAGAAATATTGATCTAATTTTTTACCGTTTAATAACCTTATCTGTTGACCATAAATCCCCATGAGACCTAAAAATTTTGAAAATTGTTTAACAAAGTTTCAAAAAAACTGAAATTGGAGATTTGAAACGGCCGTTGAAAAAATCAAACTTTTTTTGACAATAGCTGAGAACGAGTTAGCGTTATCTTATAAGGACAAAAACTAATATTCGAGTAATTATAGATTTATTTTAAGTAACAAAATGACTTTTTAGAATATATCCCAGAAAAAGTAATTTTTTTTTTTGTCACATTTCGAATTTATTTGTTGTGGGACACGTTAATAACTTATAAAGTTTTTAAGCAATTTTTGTGTTTTATATCTTTTCGAAATGCTTACTTACATTACGATTTCTTTACAATAAAGTTCAAAATTTATTACTAAATGGCCAAATTTTAGCAAAAACTGAAAAAAAATCGACATTTCCCCCTTGTGAATGCACTTTGAAACTTCAGAGCCGTTGCGGCAACTGTTAACGTTATCCCATCAGCCTAATTTTTTGTATGACATAGTTTTACAACCCATAGAAAAATTCTAGAGGGGGGACGGCCTGTCAGACAAACATTTTTTTCCTTCATACAGCCTTGAATCACTCTAATGTACATATTAGTGTTAAAAGCAATATCCCATTTAGGATCGTTAACGTGTTCCTATCGTTAGTCACTGTAAATAATTTTAAAAATAATCCATTACTCAATAGTTTTAGATCTTTATAGACGGTTTAATTCCATGTTATATTAATGTTTTAAAAAATTTTCATGAAAGGTAATGTTTTAAGTGATCTAATACAATAAATAAATAAATTAATTAATTTTTAATTAGTTGAATTTTTTAGAAAAGAATAGCAAATTAAAATACTTCTAGACGAATTTAAATATTAAAAGGGATCTGGTAAGTCTCTCATTCATTACGCGAAAATCATTTGCGGAAAATGTAAAATATGGCTCTTATCGTTTAAACTTTGGTGGGAAATATATTGGGCATAAGAGAATCCTATTTTTATTGCTTCCTAAAGTATACCAGGTAATTTCAATTGTCCAATTCACAAGCATCGTGTATCTACGTATCGTGTGTATTTTTGTATTAATTTACACTTCATCGCCACAAAGTTATCTTCACGTATCTCCAGAAATTTTTTTTGGGAAATTGAAGTTAAAGTTTCAACAATTTATATACAAAAATTGAGCCGAAAAATGTGGCTAAATTTTTATACCCTCCACCACCATCAGTGGTGATAGATAGGTATATATAAGTTTGACGTTCCGTGTGTAACACCAAGAAATATTCATCTAAGACCCAACGAAGTATATATATTCAGGGTCCTTATCAATTTCTGAGTAATTCTGAACACCAAGATATATTCATCTAAGACCCAACAAAGTATATATATTCTGGGTCCTTATCAAATTCTGAGTCGATTTAGCTATTTCGATGAATTCACACATTATTTTTTTAGGCCAGTGATCAATTATGTTCAAGATCTTTACAATCGATCGAATATTTCCCATAGCCCCCATACAAAGTTATATATTCCCGGAAATTAGTTTATCGTTAATAACTCCCTCAATATATCGGTATCAACACAAAATTTTGTACATGCAAATATAATATGAACAGAAATCATACAGTCAACGCAGATCTCAGTCGGTCCACAATTGGTCATAGCTCCCATATAAGGTCCACTTCCGAAAATCACCTAAACGTACATATTTCATCGATGAATAAAGCTATTGTGATAAAATTCGAGTTAAATATAATTTGTGTACATAAAAATCAATCTACCAAATTTTTTACGGATCGGTCCATTATTGGTCATAGCTCCCATATAAGGCCCACTTCCGAAAATCATTTAAAAGCTCATATTTCATTGTCAAATAAAGCTATTTTGAAAAATTCGACACAAATATGTTTAGTCTAAATATGAATAACTCTACGAATTTTTTCCGGATAGGCCCATAATTGGTCATAGCTCCTATATAAAGTCCACTTCCGAAAATCACTTAAACTAATATATTTCATTGAATTATAAAGCTATCGGGATGAAATTCGACACAAATATGTTTTGTCTAAATATGAATCATTCTACAAATTTTTTTACGGATCGGTCCATTATTGGTCATAGTTCCCATATAAGGCCCACTTCCGAAAATCACTTAAATGCATATATTTCATTGTCAAATAAAGCTATCGGGATACAATTCGACACAAGTATGTGTTGTATACTACAAATTTTTTACGGATCGGTCCATTATTGGTCATAGTTCCCATATAAGGCCCACTTCCGAAAATCACTTAAATGCATATATTCATTGTCAAATAAAGCTATCGGGATACAATTCGACACAAGTATGTGTTTTATACTACAAATCATTCTACAAATTTTTACGGATCTGTCCATTATTCGTCATAGCTCCCATATAAGGCCCTCTTCCGAAAATCACTTAAAAACGCATATTTCATTGTCAACTAAAGCTATCGTGATAAAATTCGACATAAATATATTTTGTCTAAATATGAATTGCACAACAAAATTTTTTCCGGATGCCCATAATTGGTCATAGCTCCCATATAAGGTCCACTTCCGAAAATCACTTAAACGCATATATTTCATTAAATTCTAAAGCTGTTGGGATAAAATTCGACAAAAATATGTTTTGTGTAAATTCAAATCATTCCACAAAATTTTTTACGGATCGGTCCAATATTGGTCATAGCTCCCATATAAGGTCCACTTCCGAAAATCACTTAAACGCATATATTTCATTAAATTCTAAAACTATAAGGATAAAATTCGACTTGAATATATTTTGTGTGCATATAAATCATTCTACCACTTTTTGCCCGGATTGGTCCATTATTGGTCATAGCTCCCATATAAGTCCCACTTCCGAAAATCACTTAAACGCACATATTTAATTGTTAAATAAAGTTATCTAGATAAAATTCGGCACAAATATGTTTTGTCTTTATATGAATCACTCTTCGAAATGTTTCCGGATTGGTCCATATATGGTAATAGCTCCTATATAAGGTCCACTTCAAAAAAATCACTTAAGCGCACATATTTCATTATCAAATAAAGATATCTTGATAAAATTCTACAAAAATATGTTTTCTGTAAGGTCATAGCTCGTATACATATAAAGCACTTCGAAAATCACCTAAACGCACATATTTCATTAATTAGTGAATCTATTATAGTAAAATTTGAATTGATTTTTTTTGGCATATAAATCATTATACGAAATTTTTTCCTTATCGGTCGATAATTGGTCACAATTCCCATATAAGGACCATTTCCGAAAATTACTCAAATGCACATTGACAATCAAAGTTATCGGGATAAAATTTGACATATATGTGTATTTTGTATATATATATCAATCTACGGAATTAATATACACTTTACTCGACCTTATTAAAATTAGTTTGACATATGCATAAAGGTTAGTACCCTCAATACTGAAAATTAGATATTTAAAAGAGTTTTAATAAAAAGTAGCTTGCTGGTGGAGGGTATTTAAGATTCGGCATAGCCGAATATAGTACTCTAACTTGTTTTATATAATGTAGTGCTTGATTTTTCTACATCGATTACTGTAAAAATATCCAAAGTCATGGAGTAAATTTTTCAATATATGGTCATTTTTAGCTCAAGAAGAATTTCCCAAATTTGTTGTATAAACCACTTTTTGAGAACTATTTATACCCTACACCACTATAGTGGGGAGGGTATTATAAGTTTGTGCTGATGTTTGTAACACACAAAAATATTGGTTCTACACCAATGTTGCCCAAAATCGCGATTCCCTATCACGCGAGATAGGGCAAGAAATTTCTGCTGACGTTGCGTTGACTCACCTACACTATAAGCTTACTTGTGTATTTTTTTATTTGAGCATGTGTTAGTTGATTATCTCTCAACCAAGATATATTAATTATAAGGTAGTGTTATCAGAACAGCTGATCGTTTTTTGCTATTATGTTCATTTTTCGCCGTGGTGTATAATTAATGTCAAACTTTGTTTACATTTTGTAAATGTCAAACTTTGTTTTCATTTTGTTAATGTCAAACTGGTTTCATTTTGTATATGTAAATTTTGTGATTAAAGTGAAATTGTGTGATTAGGGTATATTTTTGTGTTTTTAATATTTAAAAGTTAAAACATCAAAATAAATTATAAACAGATTCAAATTTATAAACATTTTTTGTTTAATTTAAATTCGCTTTGATGTATTTGTCAGCTGTTTTTGAAATTTTTCCCTTACAGCTAATTCGCCTTCAAGTGCAGGCACAATGTCAAACTACATATAAAAAAATATAACCAATTCGCTTGGTATTCTGAATTCGCCGATGACACTACCTTATAAAATTAATATACCTTGCTCTCAACTTGCAAAACAAAATCAACTCAGTTGCTGATCAGCATTTGTCGCAGTGAGATCTGTACGCAACTTTTTTAAAATCCACACAGAAATACAACAACAAAATTTTGAGACAAATTTATGTAGATCAGTCATCTACATTGTAGATGAATGAGAGAGCACAGCTGATATATGAACTTTAATGTACGCTGTCTGTCAAAATCCATAATATCAATTTGACAGTTAGAATCAGGGTACAGATTTAAATAATTCATTTTCCGGCGAATAAATCTATTCGACTCGCGAGTTTAATTTTTAAACTCGCGATAAGAGTTAAAAATTTAAAGAGCGTAAAATAGAACTCGCTCGCGATTCGAGTCAAAACGAGTTAATCGCGAGTTGTATAATTTTGTAAATGGAATAAATTTAAATTTATAAGGCATAATCAATTTATATATAAATATGACAACCAAATAAGTTTCCCATTAAAATTATGTACACAAATACATATGTATGTACATTATTTGCTGCGAAGTAGTAGACACTTCGTACATACATACATACATACATACATACATACATACATACATACATACATACATACATACATACATACATACATACATACATACATACATACATACATACATACATACATACATACATACATACATACATACATACATACATACATACATACATACATACATACATACATACATACATACATACATACATACATACATCATTCAACACGTGTTTTATTATCTTCATTATACAATTTTCCAAACCATTTGATTCACAATCAATAACCTAACTGCCTTCATAACTACAGATAAAAAACATACACATTTAAATAAAATGGTAGACAATATATTTCTCATACTTTCCCACTTTTGCTTTGTCAGACCGTCATAAAACCTACGGCTACACAATCACACATACATACATAATTATTTCCCATACTATTGGTTCTATTTTACTACCACAACAGAACCTGTTTCTTGCACACACACTTTGCTGTTTTGCGGCTCGAATTTAACTCGAATTCAACTCGTTTTCCACTCGCTCGTAAGCGAGTTGAAAAAACAAAAATATGTAAATATCGCTTACGAAGCGAATACAAAACACATAAAACTCTAATTAAAATTGTGCTCGCGTGTTGAAAAATAAAACTCGCGATTTTGAATTTTAAAACGAGCGATATAAATAAAATAGCGATCGCGAGCGATATTTTTACCTACCCTGGTTAGAATATACTTTTTAGTTTGCAGTCATTTTATTAGTATAGTTTTATTTTGGGTTAGATTTTGTTCTCTGCTGCTTTACCAATACAAATTGATGTGTAACAGTATGTGTATGGGCAGCACTGTTCTACACCCACCTTTAAGTATACCGATCGACTCAAAATCACTTTTCGTGTCGATTAAGACATGTCCGTCCGTCCGTCTGTCCGGCTGGCTGGCTGTCCATGTAAACCTTGTGCGCAAGGTACAGGCCGCAATTTTCAAGATAATTTGATGAAATTTGAACCAAGAATGTTTTTTGGCACAAGGACGAAGCCTATTGAAAATAGTTGAAATCGGTCCATTATTTCGCCTAGCCCCCATACAACCGTACCTCCCGATTTGGGCTTTTTATGCCATAATTACGTCAAATATACTATTATCTCTCGAAAAATTGGCAAAATAAGTTTAATATAAATATAAATGACACTGCAGATTTTGGTAATGATCGGCCCTTATTTGACCCTAGCCCCCATACAAACCCCCCTTCAAAAAATGTCTTAAACGTCTAAAATTGACTTGTAACCATTTGTATCGCAATGAAACTCAACATAACTAACTATTACTTAAAAATATATCCTTTTCCCAAATTTAATGAGGATCGGCCCATGTTTGACCTATACTCCTATATAAAGCCTCATTTAGAAAATTTGTTTTTTATCAATAAATTGCTTAAATACTTTGGAATTAAGGTAAAATTAAACATAAAAGTTTCTTTGTGAAAAATAAAAATTTTTAAAATATACTCATGGTGTAAGGTAGTATATGGTCGGCCAGGTCCGACTATACTTTCCTACTTGTTTTTTAATTTATTCGTGCAGTAACAAAAATTGTTATTTATTAGTTAAGTTAATATACACTAATTTAGTTTATGTTTATTTTTATTTATTCTAATACAATATGCATAATTTTTAAGTTGATTCACTCCCAAACGCAGATGTTTATCTAACTTCCCAAGAAAAACTTACATTGAAAAGTAATGAGTTAAAAAGCTAATAAACCTGTTTTCATTAGCATTTTAACTCAATATATTAACACGGTGGTGTCATTGGAGGCAAGTACTTACCGCATCGCTTACAAATAGGGAATTAAAGAAGTACTTGCAATTTCACTTACAAAGAAGTTCTTGAGGAAGATGTTTTGTTTTTAATAATAAAAAGAGCCTGCGAGTATACGAGCCAATGACTTCTGTTTGTTAGTCAAATATTCTAATCACTGCACCTCTGCTTAGCTATTTTATTGCTCGTCAAATAATGGTTTTTACATACACATTTAATTTTGTTCTAAGTAAGGCAAACGGAAAGTAGTTGTCATTGAAAAGTATGTTGTTTAGTAACTACAAGTCATTTTCAGATTTTGCTGGATTTGTATACGAAATCTGTAATCGCATTTTGTAATTGCTATTGTTTAAAAAATTTTAATACAATCCAGTGTCGTTTTAAAGGACTTCAAAGTTTTAAAGAAGTACATTTTTCAAAAAAAAAAAATTCTTCTACTGCTCAAACAATGCCAAATTTGTTGTCAAAAGAACAAGAAGATTTGGGAAATATTTTGTATTATTTTTATTTTTTACTGTCAGGATAAGAAGATGTCAAAAATGACTTTTAACATTTTTTCCTCTAATATCTATTTAGGTTTTCAGTATTATTTTTTCAGAAAAAATTTTGAAGGCATTTTTGACATATTTTGATCCTGGAAGAATAAAACCAAAATAGCACAAAATATTTCCCAACCCTTCTTGTTATTTTGACATCAAATTTTGCAAAGTAGGGTAAGCAGAGGTATTTATAATTTTTAAAGTCCTTTTACAAGGAAACAGGATCACAAAATAAACAAGTAAGAAAGTGACCGACCATATGATACCCTACACCAGTTATGAATATTAAATATGATTTATTTTTCAAAATAATTCATTGTTCAGATACATTCAAGCAATTTATGGATGAAAAACTAATTTTCTGAAAGAGGCTTTATATGGGGCTAGGGGCAAATATGGACCTAGCCCGATAAAGTTTTGTGAATATATTTATATTTATATAAAATAATTTTTTGTGCTGAATTTCTTCGCGATATTTGTGTTTATAAGTTTATTTTGGACATTCAAGTAATTTTCGGAAGGGGGCTTTGTATTGGAGCTAGGGTCAAATGAGGCCCGATCTTTATGAAATTTGGCAAGGTCATCAAGGCTTGTATAGAACTTAGTTGAGCCGCTTTTTATCGATATACAGGTATATTTAACATAATTATGAGCTCAGAAGCCCTTTTCGGGGGGTTCTGTTGTATGGGGGCTAGGTGAAATAATTGACCGATTTTAACCATTTTCAACAGGCTTCGTCCTTGGGTCAAAAAAAGAGTGTGTGCCAAATTTCATCCAATTATCTTAAAAATTGCGACCTGTCCATTTACATGGACAGCCAGCCAGACGGACGGACATTGCTAAATCGACTCAGAAAACGATTCTAACGATTGGTATACTTTAAGGTGGGTATAGAACGAATATTTTTGTATGTTACAAACATCAGCACAAACCAAATATACCCTCCCCACTAAGGTGGTGTAGGGTATAAAAACAGTGAAAGCAGTTTAGCATCATTTAATCTCTAGTTTCAGACTTATATGTAGACTATTTCCAGTATTTTTATCTTTTACACATGCGTGAAGATAACGCATCTTTTCTTTATTTCAATAATTTCATACAATTTTTGTTGTATATCCACAAAAATGACATATACGGTAAGATAACACATTAAATTTTTAAGAAAAGTGGATATACAATAAAATAACTATTGAATATATGATTAGATCGATAGATCTTAATATTTTACCCCAAAAAATTACCCAAACTCATTTTTGTGGGGATTTTGTGATATACGTGAAGATAATTCCAGGACGACGACTTGTGTATAAATGTTGTATAACTTTACGTTTGTTATACCCTACACCACTATAATGGGGAGGGTATTATACGTTTGTGCTGATGTTTGTAACAAACAAAAATATTGGTCCTACACCCACCTTATATACCGATCGATTCAGAATCACTTTTTGAGTCGATTAAGACATGTCCGTCCGTCTGTCCGGCTGGCTGTCCATGTAAACATTGTGCGCAAGGTACAGGCCTCAATTTTCAAGATATTTTGATGAAATTTGGACCAAGCATGTTTTTTGGCACAAGGACAAAGCCTATTGAAAATGGTTGAAACGGGTTCATTATTCCACTTAGCCCCCATACAACCGTACCTCCCGATTTCAGCTTTTTATGCCATAATTACGTCAAATATACTATTATCTCTCTAAAAATTGCCACAAATAAGATTTATATAAGTGTAAATGACACTGCAGATTTTCGGAATGATCGGCCCTTATTTGACCCTAGCTCCCATACAAACCCACTTCAAATAATGTCTTAAACGTCTAAAATTGACTTGTAACCATTTGTATCGCAATGAAACTCAACATAACTAACTATTATTTAGAATTATATCATTTTCCCAAATATCAGGATCGGCCCATGTTTGACCTATACTCCTATATAAAGTATCATTTAGAAAATTAGTTTTTTATCAATAAATTGCTGAAATACTTTGGAATTAAGGCAAAATTCAACATAAAAGCAGTGTTTACTTTTACTAATATATTAGTCAGCATTTGCCGCAAAATACACATTTTTATCACTAGTCATACTAAAAATATTTAAACTTTTTCAGATTTAAAAAACATTGCTACTAAAAATTGCGACGTTACACTGCAATCTCTAGCAGCACGAATGAACAGTATTAATCTCTTGTTTTTGTACAAGAAAAAAATATATTTTTGTGCTATAGCAGCGCACACTCAAATCTGTTAAACGAATATGGCTAGTATTGATGATATTTTTATTTACGCTGAGTTTTTCATAGCAGCAATTAAATTTTATTTTGCAACTGCTAGCTGAAAATTTATTTATTGTTTTTTATATTTTATTTTATGAATAAACAGTTACACCAGTGTTACCACAATCTTTAATTAAGGATAATTATTTTTCGCAACATAAAAAATAGTTTGTAAAATATACATAGTGGCAACTCCCATATGAATTAAATACAGAAATCGTTTTTCTCGGAAACTATTAGAGTCAGAATCTTCTTATTTTGACGAAAAACTTTAACTTCATTATAAACATTGGGAAAAAATGGGGAGACTTTTATTAGGGGGCTTGGAATCTCCATATGAATTAAATAAATATGTATATGTTATTGAAAATATGGCTACCCCATAAAACACAACTCAAATTAAAAGCATTCTTTAGATGTTTTTATTATTTTGTTCTAATGAATAAACATTTTTGAGCAATGTAGGTGTAAGATAATATGCTTATACTTATAACAATTTTATAACCAAATGATAGTTTTAAATATTTTTTGTTGTAGAAATTAATAAATTTATAATCACTTTGTATAAAACAGGGTAAACACACATAATTAAAATATTTTTCGTTGAATTCTAATGAGCTTACTTTACAAATTATTCAAATCACACTGTTTTTGAAGAAATTTAGTTAATATTATTGTGTAATACATTAAGGAAAACAACAAACAAATATCAAGGTAGTATTTTCTGTATTATATCATACAGAAACTATGAGAATATTTAAACTATATTTAATAATTAATATGTCAATCAGTACATAATATTATAGGTCGAATATCATCGATATATGGATGATAATAATATACATATTAATATCGGCATACATACATACATACATACATACATACATACATACATACATACATACATACATACATACATACATACATACATACATACATACATACATACATACATACATACATACATACATACATACATACAACATACATACATACATACATACATACATACATACATACATACATACATACATACATACTACATACATACATACATACATACATACATACATACATACATACATACATACATACATACATACATACATACATACATACATACATACATACATACATACATACATACATACATACATACATACATACATACATACATACATACATACATACTACATACATACATACATACATACATACATACATACATACTACATACATACATACATACATACATACATACATACATACATACATACATACATACATACATACATACATACATACATACATACATACATACATACATACATACATACATACATACATACATACATACATAATACATACATACATACATACATACATACATACATACATACATACATACATACATACATACATACATACATACATACATACATACATACATACATACATACATACATACATACATACATACATACATACATACATACATACATACATACATACATACATACATACATACATACATACATACATACATACATACATAACATACATACATACATACATACATACATACATACATACATACATACATACATACATGCGTACAAATGTGAAGTGTAATACTGAATTTAAGCTCATGAAATGTCATAAAACTGTCAGTGTACTTACATATGTATATATACCTACATATGTTTATTTACAAATTGCAGCATCAATATTGCCAAAAAATAATAAATAAAACTACAACTGGCAGTAGCAAAACTAAAATAAGGTTACATTGCTGCTAGGAAAAACTAAACGCAAACAAAAATAACATCAATACTCGCCATATTAGTTTAACAAATTTGAGTGTGCGCTGCTAAAGCACAAAAATATATTTGTGTTGGCCTACAATTATGTCTACCTGCTACTAGAAATTGCAAACACGAGTTGCAATTTTTATATTAATACGAATATATATGACTGCAATTTTTAGTAGCAAAGTGATACAAAAATGATAAACTTTCATATTTATTTTATAGTCATATACAAGAGAGGCGGTGCTAGTGCTGCATATTTAAACGCTGCATAAAAGTTTATTTATGAAAAATAAAATTTTTAAAATATACTCATGGTGTAGGGTGTTATATGGTCGGCCATGCCCGACTATACTTTCCTACTTGTTTTTCATATGTTAATTTATTTCGTATTCAATGTCAAACTATCATTCTCATGTGAATGCCCAATTTTAAAGAAGATAAAACAGAAGAAGAATAATTTCATAAAGTAAACTTTTTAAAAAGTGCTTTAAAGTGAAATAAAATGAAAAATAATTCATATTTGTGCTATAATTAATTTAGTTTTTTAATTTAATTGTATTTTTATATATTGAAGTGCTTTTTCTTTCTTTTTTACAACATGGCTGTTCACAAGCAGATATTGGAATTCTGTATTTTAATAAACGATACAAAATACAAAGACCAGTTATGAATTGGTCAAATAAATACATAAGTTTGTATGTATATTCAGTATTATTTATAGCATTATTTTTCTTCATTTCGTTGAAGGATTAATGCGATTGATCAAAAAATTTATGAAGAACTACAAAAATAGTTCAGACTCCAACGTGTTACAATTTTTGGAAGTGTACCAGTCAACAGTTGGAATATTAATACAGTACTTTTTGCTTATAGTCCATTCCGCTTAAAGGTCAAACACGGATGTAAACCAAAACAACCCTATTCACTTGCAGGTTTTTTTCGAAGTCCACTTCGCCTACAGTCCATTTTCGTTTAAAGGCCAACTTTTCTTTCATTGCATAACTAATATTGTATAGAAAAAATATTTCATATAGTCCACCCTGTGTTTTTATACCCACCACCACCATCAGTGGAGATAGAGGTTATATATAACTTTGTCATTCCGTGTGTAATACCAAGAAATATTCATCTGAGACCCAACAAACTATATATTCTTGATCCTTATGAAATTCTGAGTCGATTTAGCTATGTTCGTCCGTCTGTCTGTCTGTGCAAAACACGCTCACGTTAAAACGAAGCAATAGTAATTCACGAAATTCACCCAAAACATTCTATATTATCCGGTACAGTTTGGTATTGAAAATCAGTAAAGTCGGTTCACGACATAAAAAGTTATGAGTAAAAATTTCATTTCAAATATAATATGAATAGAAATCATACTACTAACGAAGATCTAAGTCGGTCAGCAATTGGTCATAGCTCACATATAAGATCTACTTTCAAAAGTCACCTAAACGCACATATTTCATTGATAAAGTTTTTGTGATAAAATTCGAGCTGAATATGTTTCGTGTACATACAAATCATTCTACCAAATTTATTTTCGGATCGCTTCATTATCAGTCATAGCTTCCATATAAAGTCCACTTCAAAAGTCACCTAAACGCACATATTTAATTGTCAAATAAAGCTATCTTGATAAAATTCGACACCAATATGTTTTGTCTATATATGAATCACTCTACGAAATTTTTTTCGGATAGGACCATAATTGGTCATAGTTCCCATATCCGAAAATCACTTAAACGCATATATTTCATTGATAAATAAAGCTATCGGTATAAAATTCAACTTGAATATGTTTTGTGTACATATAAATCATTCTACCAAATTTTCCCCGGATCTGTCCAGTATTGGTCATATCTCCCATATAAGGCCCACTTCCGAGAATCATTTAAACTCACATATTTCATTGTCAAATAAAGCTATCTGCATCAAATTCGACACAAATATGTTTTGTGTACATACATATGTATCACTCTACGAAATTTTTATGGTCATAGCTCCTATATAGAGTCCACTTCCGAAAATCACTTAAACGCACATATTTCATTATTTAATAAATCTATTGGAGTAATATTCGAGTTGAATTTTTTTTTGCATTCGGTCCATATAAGAATCATTTCTGAAAATTTTTGGTATATATAAGTCGTTATACGGAATTTTACTTCTGAAAATCACTTAATACCACTTAATTCATAATTAAATGATTATATCCAGATAGAATTCGACATGAGTATGTTTGTGTATAGATAAATCATTATATTAAAATGTTTGCAACAGGCCTATTAATATAAAATTTTATGAACCTAATCAAAATTAGTTCCACATATGCATAAATGTAAAGTTATCTAAAAATTTGATAGTTAAATGGGTTTTAATAAAAAGTAGCTTGCTGGTGGAGGGTATTTAAGATTCGACATAGCTTGTTTAGTAATACTTTTTGAATTTTCTATAATATTGAACCTAAAAACATAAAATTGGACACGCAGCTTCCTGAGTATAAAAATGTATATTAGAGGAACTTCTGGTTGAAAAATAACATGCACCATCCTTATTCAACTAAAATCTAAAAAAGAGACTTTATGTTACATTTTCATTCTCCAACTGATATTTTTTGAGTTTCCTGTAATATTGAAACTTGAATCAATCATTATTGATTGAAAATCTATGAAAAATTTAACCTAGGAACCTGTATGAGAATCTAAAAAAGGGGACTTTTTGATATTGCAGATATACATATATACAAAATGTAAATATATTGGACTAACTGAAAATTTAGAATAATATTTATTTTATTTCATTATATATGGAGAAAAATATGTTCAAATGAATGTCGAAGTTTTTCGTGCAAAATTTTAAGATTCTAGCTCTAATAGTTTCCCACATATACGAATTTTTGTTTGATATGATTCAAGCATCTCCCTCCCACATTTTTCCCCAAATGTTTACATGGATGTTAAAGTCCTTCGTCCAAATTTTGAATATTCGAGCTTTACTATTAAATAAACGAATAAACGAGTTGTGTATAATTCATATTGGAGGTACCAAGTCCCCTATTGCTAGTTCGCCACCTTATTACCCAAATATTCACATTCATTCAAAGATATTTGTGCAAAATTTTAGAATTGTGGCTCCAATAGTTTCTTAGTTATACGACGTTTTGTATTTTACTCATGTGAGAAAGTCCGCCTATTTTTCTCCGAAATGTTCACATGGACGTTAAAGTTAGTCCGCCCACTTTTGTTGTAAATATTCTTGTCGATACTAAAGTAGTTCCGAATAGTATATCTCAGATATACTATTTTAAGATTTTCTTGTATGGGAGGTGCCACACCCACTATTGGTAGACCGCCCACCACCATCAGTGGTGATAGAGGGTATATATAAGTATGTCGTCCCGTGTGTAACACCAAGAAATATTCATCTAAGACCCAACAAATTATATATATTCTGGGTCCTTATCAAAGTCTGAGTAGATTTAGCTATGTCCGTCTGTCTGTGTAAAACACGCTCACATTAAAACTGAGCAAAGGAAATCAACCAAAATCACCCAAAATATTTATTATTATCCTAAGCAGTTTGGTATTGAAAATCAGCAAAATCGGTTCACAAAGTAAAAAGTTATGAGTAAAAATTTCAGACTACCTCGAAAAAAATTACGTTTTTTTCAACATTCTTTTGAAGTTTTCTCAGAAACTACTAAAGATATTTCGATGAATTTTGTCACACATTATTTTTTTAGATCAGTGATCAATTATGTTCAAGATCTTTACAATCGATCGAATATTTCCAATAGCCCCCATACAAAGGTATATATTCCCGGAAATTAGTTTATCGTTAATAACTCCCTCAATATATCGGTATCAACACAAAATTTTGTACATGCAAATATAATATGAACAGAAATCATACAGTCAACGTAGATCTCAGTCGGTGCACAATTTCATTGTCAAATAAAGCTATCTTGAAAAATTCGACACAAATATTTTTAGTCTAAATATGAATGACTCTACGAATTTTTTTCCGGATAGGCCCATAATTGGTCATAGCTCCTATATAAAGTCCACTTCCGAAAATCACTTAAACTAATATATTTCATTGAATTATAAAGCTATCGGGATAAAATTCGACAGAAATATGTTATCTAGATAAAATTCGGCACAAATATGTTTTGTCTTTATATGAATCACTCTTCGAAATTTTTCCGGATTGGTCCATATATGGTAATGTCTCCTATATAAGGTCCACTTCAAAAAAATCACTTAAGCGCACATATTTCATTATCAAATAAAGATATCTTGATAAAATTCGACAAAAATATGTTTTCTGTAAGGTCATAGCTCGTTTACATATGAAGCACTTCGAAAATCACCTAAACGCACATACTTCATTAATTAGTAAATCTATTATAGTAAAATTCAAATTTAATTTTTTTTTTTTTGGCATATAAATCATTGTACGAAATTTTTTCCTTATCGGTCGATAATTGGTCACAATTCCCATATAAGGACCATTTCTGAAAATTACTCAAATGCACATTGACAATCAAAGTTATCGGGATAAAATTCGACATAAATGTGTATTTTGTATATATAAATCATTCTACTGAATTAATATACATTTTACTCGACCTTATTAAAATTAGTGTGACAAATGCATAAATGTTAGTACCCTCAATACTGAAAATTATATATTTAAATGAGTTTTAATAAAAAGTAGCTTGCTGGTGGAGGGTATTTAAGATTCGGCATAGCCGAATATAGCACTCTAACTTGTTTCACATATGTTCATATGGATGTTAAAGTTGTCGATACATTTGGAGGACTCTAGCTGTTGTAGTTTCTGATATATTCAATTTTTAATCCTTCAGATGTGGTTAAAGCATTAATGCTTAATCAAAATACGTACAATCAGTGCGTACGACGAAATTCGTCGTACGTAATGAACTGTGCAATAGGTTTATTTCTATTTCATATGCGGACGAACGACGAATAGTTGCCTCAGTTTTTGTAAAGTACATAAACAAACAAGTTAGAGTGCTAGCCTACCCGGAAAAAATTTCGTAGAGTGATTCATATAAAGACAAAACATATTTGTGTCGTACGTAATGAACTGTGCAATAGGTTTATTTCTATTTCATATGCAGACGAACGAGGAATATTTGCCTCAATTTTTTTAAAATACATAAACAAACAAGTTAGAGTGCTATATTCGGCTATTATTCAAAGAAGATTTAAGTGATTTTCGTAAACGGACCTTATATGGGAGCCTACCCGGAAAAAATTTCGTAGAGTGATTCATATAAAGACAAAACATATTTGTGTCGAATTTTCTCAAGATAACTTTATTTGATAAAGAAATATATGCGTTTAAGTGATTTTCAGAATTTTCAGGACCTTATATGGGAGCTATGACCAATAATGGACTTATCCGGGTAAAAAGTAGTAGAATGATTTATATGTACACAAAACATATTCAAGTCGAATTTTATTCCTATAGCTTCAGAATTCAGTGAAATAAATGCCTTTAAATGATTTTCGGAAGTGGATCTTATATGGGAGCTATGACTAATTATGGGCCTACCCGGAAAAAATTTCGTAGAGTGATTCATTTTTAGACAAAACATATTTGTGTCCAATATTATCAAGATAGCTTTATTTGACAATGAAATATGTGCTTTTAAATGATTTTCGGAGGTGGGCCTTATATGGGAGCTATTTGTATTTGCATGTACACAATTTTTTGTTGATAAAGATATATTTGAGGGAGTTATTAATGATAAACAAATTTCCGGGAATATATACGTTTGTATGGGGGCAATGGGAAATATTGGATCGATTGTTAATATTTTGAACATAATTGATCATTGCCCTGAATAAATGTTGTGTGACAAAATTTATCGAAATATCTTAGGTAGTTTCTGAGAAAACTTCAAAAGAATTAGGAAAAAAACTAAATTTTTTTCGAGGTAGTCTGAAATTTTTACTCATAACCTTTTACGTTGTGAACCGATTTTGCTGATTTTCAATACCAAACTGCTTAGGATAATAATAAATATTGTGGGTGAATTTGGTTGATTTCCTCTACTTAGTTTAAACGTGAGCGTGTTTGACACAGACAGACATAGCTAAATCGACTCAGAATTTCATAAGGACCCAGAATATATATACTAAGTCTTAGATGAATATTTCTTGGTATACACACGGAACGACAAACTTATATATACCCTTTATATCCACTGATGGTGGTGGAGGGTACAAAAATAACGTGCAATTATCCTAAAGGTTGTGGTGTAAAAAAACAGTCAATTGAAAATAACAATTTGCAGTAAGTAAAACATGATTGTGTTTCAAACGACGAATTTGGGCAACAACTATTTGTGGACGAATTAGTCGTACGGTACGAAATTGGCCGATCGTCCCAATTATTAAAGAATCATATAAAAACTATATTTTTTATTATTAAATTTGTCTATAAAAATTATTTTCCTCTTGTCAAAATTTATATTTCAATACAAATCTAAAAAATAATTTAGTTTAAATAGTTGTATTGGACGCCACTAATATGAGGCATTCCATCAGCGCCGCCATTCCCATAAATCCCCGATGCTGAAGCCGCTGGTACATAAGTAGTTCCCGGCATACATTTCGCACACTTTCGTCTGATGGAGGGTCGTTGTTTTGAAGCATGACAGTGCATTGCAAACCGCAATTCTTCTGCCATTTCTGAACACAAAGATTGGCTTTCGGTTTGAACATTTTTCTTTGAATTATAACAGAATTCTAATATTGCGACGACAACGGCCAACGCTAATCCACACAGCAGTACAACAAATACGCCACCTTAAAATATGTTACAAAAAAATATATATTTTAAATACAAATTTATATACAAATAATATTTCTAAACGTACATCATTTTTAGATATTTGAATTATTTTTTATAAATTAAATTTTTTATACATCTCTGAAATGTGTAAATAACAAAATAAGCTTTTTATATTTATTTAAATTATAATAAATATATATTTTAAATATAAATTTATATACAAATAATATTTCTACTGTCAAAAATATTCCAAATTGAAATAAATGTAATAAAAACGAGTGTGAATGTACTGTCGGTGCGTATGTTAAAAATGTAGAATTTGAGTTGTTTTTACCTTAACTTCGAAATATTGTAACAATTTGTTGACAAAAAAAGGTTTTCCAAAAGAGAGGTTATATGCTGACAAAGGTAATATGGGTCTATCCTTATACATTTTGATAGAGGGATTTACGTTTACATTAAAATTATTTGTGCAGGATTTCATCGTGATATTAGTGTTTGTAAGTGAATTTTGACCTTCGAGTCATTTTCTGAAGGGTACTTTGTATGGCGGCTAGGGTCAACTGGACTGATCATAACGAAAATAGGAGTATAATTTAAACTTATATAAAACCACGTTATGCCAATTTTGTAGAGATACTAGAACATTTAACATACATAAATATGAGCTTAGACAGAAAGGCAGACATACATACCAGACGGACATAGCCGTTGGTACACTTTAAAGTGGGAATAATATTTTTATACCCTCCACCACCATCAGTGGTGATAGAAGGTATATATAAATTTGTCATTCCGTGTATAATACTAAGAAATATTCATCTGAGACCCAAAAAAGTATAAATATTCTGGATCCTAATGAAATTCTGAGTCGATTGTCCGTCTGTCTGTCTGTGTGTCTACCTCATACACGCTTACGTTAAAACTAAGCAAAAGAAATCAGCCAAACTAAATGAAAATACTCATTGTTACCGAAGCAGTTTGGTATTGATCCACAACGTAAAAAGTTATGAGTAAAAATTTAAGACTACCTCAAAAAAAAATTATAATTCTCCGAAACAACCGAAGATAATTCGACGAATTTTGTCATAGGTTACTTTCTTTATCTAGAGCACAATTATGTTTAAAATAATAACAATCTATCCATAATTTCCCATAGCCCCATACAAAGGTACACATTCCAGAAATTAAATTAATCGTTAATAACTTCCCCACATATATTGATATCAACAAAAAACTTCGAGTTTATAAATATAACGTAAAAAGAAATAATATTACCAACGTAGATCTAATTTTTTTTTCGAATCGCTCCTATACAAAGTCTACTTCCGAAAATCACGTAGAAACACATATTTCATAGGTGAATAAAGATATCGAAATAAAATTTGACTTGAATATATTTTGTGTATAAATAAATCATTTAGCGAAATTTATTTCCGCATCCACAATTCCACAATTGGTCATAGCTTCTATACAAAGTCCATTTTAGAAAATCACTTAAACTCACATATTTCCTTGATAAATAAAGCTATCGGGATAAAATTCGATTTGAATGTATTTTGTGTATACTATATATATATAAAACAGATTGTTTGTTTGTTACGCTTTCACGGCAAAACTACTGAACCGATTTACATGAAATTTGGACCGCTAATAGGTCTAACCCCGAAAGGAATAGTAGGCTATATAAGATCTTGATCGGATGCCACGCCCCTTTTTACGCCCGCTTTTTGTGAAACTATTATTACACCAATTTTTCAATCACAATATGCAAAAACTACTAAACCGATTAACCTGAAATTTTGCATATCGATAGGTATAAGCATGGAAAGAACTATAGCCTATATATAAGAACTTGATCCGATGCCACGCCTTTCTACGCCCACTTTTTATAAATCTAGCCTTACTTATATCTTATCCTATAATTATATGAAAGAGAAAGTCTGTTTGTTACGCTTTCACGGATAAACTACTGAACCGATTTACATGAAATTTAGAACACTAATAGTTCTATTCTAAAGTAGAACAATAGGCTAAATAAAATAATGATTTGACGTCACGATTCTTCTTGTGCTTACTCTTTTTTCTATATAATTGTTATACAAAATTTTAATTCGAGACTTCGAGATAGGTTCACCTTTTTACACCAACTTTTTGTACAACAATCATTAAACCAAAATTTACGTTCAGGCATACAAAAACTACTGATCCGATTTTCATGATATCTGTTATAATGAATGTTGTGGAATGAACAATATGACACATTACATCTTCAAAACCTATAATATATAATAATAAATATATATGAAACTCTTTTTTTACTTTTTCACTACATAACTAATAAACTTTTTTACATAAAATTTGGCGTTTAATATGTCTGACCTCAGAAGTTAACAAGATCGAGTGCTATATTCGGCTATGCCGAATCTTAAGCACCCTTCACCAGCAAGATACTTTTTATAAAAACTACTTAAGAATTGGGAAAAACTTTATTTTTATCGAGGTAGTCTGAAATTTTTACTCATAACTTTTTACGTTGTGAACCGATTTTACTGATTTTCAATACCAAACTGTACCGGATAATAAAGAATGTTTTGGGTGAATTTCGAGAATTTCTATGGCTTCGTTTTAACGTGAGCGTTTTTTACACAGACAGACGGACGGACGGACATTGCTAAATCGACTCAGAATTTCATAAGGATCAAGAATATATATACTTTGTTGGGTCTCAGATGAATATTTCTTGGTGTTTCACACGGAATGACAAAGTTATATATACCATCTATCACCAGTGATGGTGGTGGAGGGTATAAAAATATTGATTGGATGATACGCACATTTTTATGTTCACTTTTTGTAAAACTGCTATAACACCAAATTTCTAGGCAAAATATAAAAAAACATGACCCGTTTTTTAAGAAATTTGGCAACATACAGTGTTTGAGGAAGAGAATGTTTAATACACCAAATCCGAATAAATACACCTATAGCACTAATTTCGGGCCTGCTGTGATCTTAATAAAATGCAGTGACCTTTTTCCGTCCACTTTTTGTTACATTTATAATGCTAAAGAACATGATATATAATTCTCATAGTATATGAGAATTATTATTTAATTAAATTTTGAATCAAAAATTTATTTTTATATGAAAACTCTAAAATGTTTGTAGATCCTTAACTAACTTACTTATTTAAAATAAAAATCTGTATTCAATTTAATTTATTATCAAAAATCGATTTTTATCTTAAGCGTTTTCCACCGGAAAACTGTTTTTATTTAAAAACCTGTAATCTGCTGTATATTCTCAGAAAATAACTATTTTAAAACAGAAACAATGATGAGACAAAAACTGTGGTTTTACTCTTTAATGAACTACTCAAAATTGTTTGTCAAATTAAAAGTTGTTTTGTTTTCTCTGTCAAGATTCAAAGATTCTTCATATTTTTTAGAACAGAAAAGAACTTAATTTTGTTATTTTTAAAGGAATTTGAAATCTTCCAAATTTTTTATACTTTTGTGCAGAATGTTTCATAATCGTTTCAGAGTTTCTTCAATTGCCTATACTTTTTCAAATAGAAAGAAAATCGCTTGATATTTTGTACGGTTAATGATACGTGTTTTTGTAGTTAATAAAATGCCCCGAAGCCTTTTGTCTCTATACACCAGGGGCACTACAATTCAAATTACAGTGTGACCGAATTTAAACTGAACAGTTCTTTAAATCAACTGCACATGGGAAAAATAAAACAACTAATTTGAAAGTATTCTTAGTTCCCTACCAGTGATTGAGAATGCTGATTTCAGTATAATTTCTCAAAAAAACTTTCCTAAATGTTTCTACAAATTAGTCAAAATTTCCTAATTAAAGCTCATTTTCAATTTGTAAATTTTTAAGGGACATTTTTGTCCAGAAACTGACTTTAAGTATTAAACAAAATGCAGAAAAATATAATAACTATTTTATCGTTATAAGTTAAATTTTGACATTACAGACAGAATAATATTCTCTTTATTTTAGAAGAAACCCGGGCAATGCCGGGAGCGCGTAGCTAGTATATGTATAAATCATTCAGTAAAATCTTTTTTACAGCCTCCAATTTCATTTAAATTTTGCATTAGAAAACATCACACTATGGGCCAGAGAGAAACTCCGACACAAAAAGTGTACTAAAACAAGTTAGAATGCTATATTCGACTATGTCGAATCTTAAATACCCTCCACTACTAGCTACTTTTTATTAAAATCCGTTTAATTATCTAATTTTTAAATTACTTGACAAAGTTTTTGTTTCCGTAGTGAGGGTACTAATATTTATGCATATGTGGAACTAATTTTTTGCTGTTAAGACCGCTATAAATGGAGCAATTTTATTTTTCTCTCGTAAAATCTATTTATTCCATCAATATAATTTACTGCAAAAAATTTACAACATTTTCGCATCACGCCTTTAATTAACAAGTTAGAGTGCTATATTCGGCTATGCCGAATCTTAAATACCCTCCACCAGCAAGCTACTTTTTATTAAAACTCATTTGAATATCTAATTTTCAGTATTGAGGGTACTAACATTTATGCATATGTCAAACTAATTGTAATAAGGTCGAGTAAAATGTATATTAATTCCTTAGAATGATTGTCAATGTGCATTTGAGTAATTTTCGAAAATGGTCCTTATATGGGAATTGTGACCAACTATCGACCGATAAGGAAAAAATTTCGTATAATGATTTATATGCCAAAAAAAATTCAATTCGAATTTTACTATAATAGATTTACTAATTAATGAAATATGTCCGTTTTGGTGATTTTCGAAGTGCTTTATATGTATACTATGCACAGTGATGCCAGGAGATTTTTTTCAGAAATCCCTACGCTTATGAGAAAAAAATCCCTTTTTTCCCTACACCCACTTTTTATTTTCCCTACATTTTTCCCTACACTACTTTTTTCCATTTTTTTCAAAGTTTATCTTAAAAAAATACAAAAATAACATCAAAAACTAAAATATTAGCTCCGTTTTATAATATACATATATGTATGTATTTTTTTTTAATTTTTAGGAATGAAATTTCTATAATTTATATTTTAAATTTTTTTTCTTTCAATTTTACATCATACAAATCTTCCAACCCTGACTCTTCAGTTAAGATTAAAAAAAAACAATTGAAAGATTTATGGCAGTATATCGAATCGTGATAAAAATTTATTTTATGTGACTCCAACAAAAAAATTTTCATAAAATAATTATTTAAAATAAGGTTTACTTTTGCGTTTACTTTTTGCGGTTTACTTTTATAAATTTTCAGAACATTAAATTAATTTTTTCAATCCTGAGTTACAGCATTAAGCCCCCGACTACTCTATCTATAAGGAGTCAGAATATATCGCCCTACAGGATTGGCATAATACAAAAAGTCGTTTCAAGAAAAATGGATATGAATATTTAATGACATTTAACTATTTTTTTTAATAACTTTTAAACAAATTAAGGGGTTTTAAAAATCCAGATTCAGATAGTTGAGGTTAATATGTTTCTCATCTAAATTGAAATTAAATTTTTAGTTGTCTAATATTCACAAAAACGTGGGTTTTAGTTTTTACGTTTACAAAAAATCGATTTCACATCGAAAATAATAGACATATTTGAAATTTCATAAATCTATATGAAAGATTTTAGTATGTCGCAGGTTTTGAAGACCATAGTTCAAGAAAGCCGAATTTTGGATTATGCCAGTCTTGTAGCGATATGTAGGTACATATATTGTAGATATTACAAGCGGAATTTTTACTAACGATACACTTAAAACTGATTTCATTTTTAATTTAAAAGTTTAATACATGAAAGAGTAAATTTTTAGTTGTTAAAAACTATGAAATTGAAAAATCCCTACAATTTGACAATAGTAAGAAATCTTTCCCTTTTTCCCTACACGTGAAATTTTTGAAAAAAATCCCTACAAAAAGGGAAAAATCCCTACACTTGGCATCACTGACTATGTATGTATGTATGCTATGACCTTACACAAAACATATTTTTGTCGAATTTTATCGAGATATCTTTATTTGATAATGAAATATGTGCGCTTAAGTGATTTTTTTGAAGTGGACCTTATATCCCTACAATTTGACAATAGTAAGAAATCTTTCCCTTTTTCCCTACACGTGAAATTTTTGAAAAAAATCCCTACAAAAAGGGAAAAATCCCTACACTTGGCATCACTGACTATGTATGTATGTATGCTATGACCTTACACAAAACATATTTTTGTCGAATTTTATCGAGATATCTTTATTTGATAATGAAATATGTGCGCTTAAGTGATTTTTTTGAAGTGGACCTTATATAGGAGCTATTACCATATATGGACCAATCCGGAAAAATTTCGAAGAGTGATTCATATAAAGACAAAACATATTTGTGCCGAATTTTATCTAGATAACTTTATTTAACAATTAAATATGTGCGTTTAAGTGATTTTCGGAAGTGGGACTTATATGGGAGCTATGACCAATAATGGACCAATCCGGGCAAAAAGTGGTAGAATGATTTATATGCACACAAAATATATTCAAGTCGAATTTTATCCTTAAAGTTTTAGAATTTAATGAAGTATATGCGTTTAAGTGATTTTCGGAAGTGGACTTTATATGTGAGTTATGACCAACTATGAGCCTTTCCGGAAAAAAATTCGTAGAGTGACTCATATAAAGACAAAACATATTTGTGTCGAATTTTATCAAGAAAGCTTTATTTGACAATGTGCTTTTAAGTGATTTTCAGAAGTGGGCTTTATATGGGAGCTATGACCAATATTGGACCGATCCGTATAAAATTTGGAATGGTTTGAATGATTTGAATGTACACAAAACATATTTTTGTCGAATTTTATCCCAATAGCTTTAGAATTCAATGAAAAATATGCGTTTAAGTAATTTTCGGAAGTGGACCTTATATGGGAGCTATGGCCAATTATGGGCCTATCCGGAAAAAATTTTGTAGTGTAATTCATATTTAGACAAAATATATTTATGTCGAATATGTGTTTTTAAGTGATTTTCGGGAGTGGGCCTTATATGGGAGCTATGACCAATAATGGACCGATCCGTAAAAAAATTTGTGGAATGATTTGTATGTATACAACACATACTTGTGTCGAATTGTATACCGATAGCTTTATTTGACAATGAAATATATGCATTTAAATTATTTTCGATATGGGAACTATGACCAATAATGGACCGATCCGTAAAAAAATTTGTAGAATGATTCATATTTAGACAAAACATATTTGTGTCGAATTTTATCCCGATAGCTTTATAATTCAATGAAATATATTAGTTTAAGTGATTTTCGGAAGTGGACTTTATATAGGAGCTATGACCAATTATGTGCCTATCCGGAAAGAATTCGTAGAGTTATTCATATTTAGACTAAACATATTTGTGTCGAATTTTTCATGATAGCTTTATTTGACAATGAAATATGAGCTTTTAAATGATTTTCGAAAGTGGGCCTTATATGGGAGCTATGACCAATAATGAACCGATCCGTAAACAATTTGGTAGATTGATTTGTATGTACACAAAACACATTTAACTCGAATTTTATCACAATAGCTTTATTCATCAATGAAATATGTACGTTTAAGTGATTTTCGGAAGTGGACTTTATATGGGAGCTATGACCAATTATGGACCTATCCGGAAAAAATTTCGTAGAGTGATTTATATTTAGACTAAACATATTTGTGTCGAATTTCATCAAGATAGCTTTATATGACAATGAAATATGAGCTTTTAAATGATTTTCGGAAGTGGGCCTTATATGGGAGCTATGACCAATAATGGACCGATCCGTAACAAAATTAGTAAAATGATTTGTATGTATACATAACATATGTGAGTCGAATTTTATCCCGATAGCTTTATAATTCAATGAAATATATTAGTTTAAGTGATTTTCGGAAGTGGACTTTATATAGGAGCTATGACCAATTATGGACCTATCCGGAAAAAATTTCGTAGAGTGATTTATATTTAGACAAAACATATTTGTGCCGAATTTTATCTAGATAACTTTATTTAACAATTAAATATGTGCGTTTAAGTGATTTTCGGAAGTGGGCCTTATATGGGAGCTATGACCAATAATGGACCGATCCGTAAAAAATTTCGTAGAATGATTTGAATGTACACAAAACATGTTTAACTCGAATTTTATCACAATAGCTTTATTCATCAATGAAATATGTACGTTTAGGTGATTTTCGGAAGTGGACCTTGTATGGGAGCTATGGCCAATTGTGGACCGACTGAGATCTGCGTTGACAGTATGATTTCTGTTCACATTATATTTGCATGTGCAAAATTTTGTGTTGATACCGATATATTTGAGGGAGTTATTAGCGATAAACTAATTTCCGGGAATATATACCTTTGTATGGGGGCTATGGGAAATATTGAATCGATTGTAAAGATTTTCAACGTAATTAATCACTGCCATGAAAAAATAATGTGTGACAAAATTCATCGAAATATCTTTGGTAGTTTCTGAGAAAACTTCAAAAGAATTAGGAAAAAAACGTAATTTTTTTCGAGGTAGTCTGAAATTTTTACTCATAACTTTTTACGTTGTGAATACCAAACTGCTTAGGATAACAATAAATTAGTTTTAACGTGAGCGTGTTTTACACAGACAGACAGACGGACAGACGGACATAGCTAAATCGACTCAGAATTTCATAAGGACCCAGAATATATATACTTTGTTGGGTCTTAGATGAATATTTCTTGGTGTTACACACGGAACGACAAACTTATATATACCCTCTATCACCACTGATGGTGGTGGATGGTATAAAAAACGTAATTTTTTTCGAGGTAGTCTGAAATTTTTACTCATTACTTTTTACGTTGTGAACCGATTTTGCTGATTTTCAATACCAGACTGCTTAGGATAATGATAAATATTTTGGGTGAATTTGGTTGATTTCCTTTGCTTAGTTTTAATGTGAGCGTGTTTTACACAGACAGACAGACGGACATATCTAAATCGACTCAGAATTTGATAAGGACCCAGAATATATATACTTTGTTGGGTCTTAGATGAA
The DNA here is from genome assembly GCF_015586225.1 of Lucilia sericata. Lineage (NCBI taxonomy): Eukaryota > Metazoa > Arthropoda > Insecta > Diptera > Calliphoridae > Lucilia > Lucilia sericata. The sequence continues at coordinate 131,206 of NW_023994424.1, read as the reverse complement.
TATTTCTTGGTGTTACACACAGAACGACAAACTTATATATACCCTCTATCACCACCATCAGTGGTGGAGGGTATAAAAATACCAAAAAAAAAGAAATTTAAATATTGCAAAAATTTTAAAATTATCAAAAATAGTTCGCATTTACAAATTTTTTAATGCACATTTCACTCGGAGATTTTATTTATAATAACACGAAATGTACGCGGTATTACGACTGCATTCGTAAATAGCTATGAATTTCACTTTCAAAAATGTCACATTTTTTAAAAATTTACGCCTATTCTTTGAAAGTTTGTAAATGTCCTGCTCTGTCCTTAGATCTCTGACATTAACAAGATATACCTTAAGTTGCGTGAAATTACTACACCTATTAAATACCGGTGCTAAAATTTAATTTGATGGACTATTAAAAAACGGACAAAAAAAAAAAAACGCAAATTAATAAAATACGAGGCATTTTAATTCAGTTTCACCGATTTTTAAAAATTTTTGATTTTGCTCATATACAAAATACACATTTATATAACTTTGATTGTCAATGTGCGTTTAGGTAATTTTCGGAAATTGTCCTTATATGGGAATTGTGACCAATTATGGGGCGATCAGGAAAAAAATGGTATAATGATTTATATGCACACAAAGCATGAAATTGCAACAGCTAGAGTCCTCAAATTTTGTATGAACAACTTTGACATTCATATGAACACATGTTGACAAAATTGGCAGCATAGCTACAGTGGGCGTGGCACCTCCCATATAAAGAAAAACTTAAATTAATATATCTCAGAAAATATAACAGCTAGAGTCCTCAAATTTTTTCGGAGCCACTGTAGTATCGACATGAATATTTAGGACTGACTACCAATAGGGGACGTGGCATCTCCCATAGGAATTAAATACCAAAATTCGTTTATCCTGAAAACTATTTGAGTTATATTCTTAAAATTTTGCACGAAGACCTTTAACATCCTTATGAATATTTGCGAGAAAAATGGGCGGACTCCTGTCGATATAAAATAAAAAATATATTATTAATATATTGATATAAATTTTTTGTTTATAAAAATTTTATTTTTATTTGTTTGTCACTATCCAAAACCATAAAATAATAATACAAAGAAAGTTTGATATTTAAAGTATTTTATTAATTAATGATATATATGTACATTAGAGTGGGTCGGTCTCTATGGACAAAAAAAAAGTTGTGTCAGTCACCCCCTAGGTTTAAAGATATGTTAATAACATTTCCAAAAATATAAAAAATATTTTTTTGCCACGCCTAGAAATACCGCCCTTTTAGTTTTTTATATATTACGCCGCCATTTTAAGTCCGATCGTAACATGTCATATATCAACATTTATGGCTTGATTGTAGCTATATTTCACTCTTAGAAAATTTTTTAATTCGACGACATATTCTATGCGCGACTTCTGATATCTCGGATCCTTCCCCAAAATCGAAAATTGTGGCTATACTGGAATAAAGTATATTGAATTATATGAACTATTAGCTTTTAAAATGCTCACTTTTATGCATTAACACCTATTTTATAGATATTTAAAAATGTTCAAGTATTTATCAACCGTTCTCACAACAAACAATTAATTTGCCAGGAAAAACAGTCGAAAACATTTTTTTAATGAACTATATAAAACAGAAATCCTTTTAATTTTTTCAGTTATAAACCATTTCAGATCCAACTTCCTTTCAAAATAAAATAAAGTTAACTACATATATCCTACAGCAATATAGTGGTTTAGCTATGTCCGTCCTACTGTCAGTCCATGTAAACCTTGTTGTCAAACTACAAGTCGCAATTTTCCAGATAATTTGATGACAATATTTCATTCTACCAAAGGACGAAGTTGTTTGAAAATGGATTAAATCGGAGCTCTTAATTGTGGCTTGCCGTTATTTCCCTCTTAAACACTTCCATTATGAAGAAATTCTGCATATCTAACTCCTATATGAACATAAATCCCTCCACCAAATTTTGATATAATCGGTCTATAATTGATCCTAGCTCCCATATATAGGCTCTTTCAGAAAATTTGTTTTTCATCAATAAATTGCTTAAAAAGTAATGGACAAATTTCAATATAAATGCTTTATTAAAAAAGAAATCATATTTTAGATATGCTCATAACTGGTATCATATGGTCGGCCATTCCCGACTAATATTTTTTTATTAGTTTTTATTTCAAGAACTTCTTTAAAAATATATAACTATTTAAGAAAAGTTAATCTATCATTAAATAAATTTATTACATTTTATAAAAATTAGTATAAACATTTTTGAAAATTGTTTAAAAAAGAACCAAGAACATGCAAGTAATTGTATGGTAAAAACAAGAAATATTTTTATAAAGCATAACTCTTTAATTTTGCATAGATTTTTATAAAATTAAATGTTTAGTTTTTATGTACCTACGTGATTTTGTTATTTATTAATAAAATTAAATGCCGAATAAAATTATCCTTCTTGTGTTAAGATAAGGGCAGAATGAAATTTGTGTATTGTAAATTAATTTGAAAAAATAGTTTTCGACCATATCCCTAGCAAATTAATTGTTTGTAGTTAGAACTATACAGGTATTTTTAAATACCTGTAAAATAGGTGTTAATGCATAAAAGTGAGCATTTTAAAAGCCACAATTTTCGATTTTGGGGAAGGATCCGAGATATCAGAAGTCGCGCATAGAATATGACGTCGAATTAAAAAATTTTCTAAGAGTGATATATAGCTACAGTCAAGCCATAAACATTGATATATTATATGTTACGATCGGACTTAAAATGGCGACGTTATATATAAAAATCAAAAAGGGCGGTATTTCTAGGCGTGGCAAAAAAATATTTTTTATATTTTTGGAAATGTTATTAACATATCTTTAATCGTAGGGGGTGACTGACTCAACTTTTTTTTTCGACCCACCCTAATGTACATATATTATTTCTTAATAATTATTTCATACAAGGAGGATTTTATTTCATTGATGCGCCAGGAAGAACCGGAAAAACCTTTCTCATCTCATTAATTTTAGCTAAAGTTCGATCACAAAAGAATATTGCCTTAGCCATTGCGTCATCAGGTATTGCAGCAACACTTTTAGATGGAGGCAGAACTGCGCATTATGCACTCAAATTACCGTTGAAAACACAATTTTCTGAAGATTATGCATGTAATGTTAAGAAAAATTCTTCAATGGGTAAAATCCTGCAAACATATAAAATAATAGTGTGGGATAAATGCACCATGGCTCACAAAAAATCCTTAGAAGTGCTTGATCGCACTTTAAAGGACATAAGAAGTAATTCTAATTTATTTGGAGGTACATTAAACGGTTGCAATTTCCTATACGTTTGGCATTCGCGATGACAATAAACAAATTTCAGGGTCAATCCCTGCAAGTGTGTGGAATAAATCTCGAAAATCCATGCTTCTCACATGGTCAGCTTTATCTACGCGCCTGAGAGGAAAACGAAAAATATTGTATATCCCAAGGCTTTAGAATAGGAAATAATTATTAAGAAAAATTTTAATTGTAAATATTAAGTCAATTATATTTTAGTAATTTTGTAATATTTTGTAAATTTATGCTAATTAATAGGAATAAGAAATAATTATTAAGAAATAATATATGTACATAAATATCATTAATTAATAAAATACTTTAAATATCAAACGTTATTTGTCTTATTACTTTATGGTTTTGGATAGTGACAAACAAATATTAATAAAATTTTTATAAACAAAAAATGTATATCAATATATTTTGAAAATTTTTTATTTTATATCGACAGGAGTAGCAAAGCAGGTTTTAGCTAGTATATGTATAATATTGGAAATAAAAATTCCTTTAAAATTTAGGTAACCTTCGATTTACGCATTACTTTAAGTATTTACGCGAATTTGACAAGATTCATAAATAACATTAATTTGCGATTTTGGTATAACGCAATAAAAAATAATGCACAAAACTTGTTGTGAGAAATATCAAAAATGTTTTACTAAATATAAGAAGAATTTTCCGAAATATTTACTTTTTTTAAATATGATTTACTTATGTAGCTTTTTAAAGAATCCTGACTTCAGTACAATTTGTGAAAAATAAAATATTCCAATTTTTTGAAATGGGTCTCAAAAATTCCGCAATTTTGAGCTGATTACGGTTTTTTTTGTGATTTTTGTAGAATCATTTTGGTCCAGAAATTAACTTTTAGTGGGTTGTAGAGGAATATTATTTTCGCTTTTTATCGAAGCAGGTGTCAAAATTGTAGTAATATTAAACTTATACAGAAAAATATTTAAAAATTAGTTTGGCATTGGGTTTGGTCCATTTCCGAACTTTTTAGATTATCTTTAAACTGATATCGAAGGACTATATTCAATAGTCTCTATCTAAATTAATAAAAATTTTCAGGAAAGCAAAAAAAAAAAAAAATTTATTTCGCTAGTTCGTGAAGATTTTTTTATTTCTACGACCATATCTTAAACCCTTATATAAAAAGAATTGAAAATATTGCATTATTTGCAAAATTATTCACAAATTTATATCAGATAGAGCTTTTTTTATAAAAGTTTTCAACAAACAACAGATGGAGAGTTTTTCATAGAAATTTACATTTTTATTTAATTTAATATCAATAAATATTATATTCTATGCAATTTAAAGAAACCAAATTGTTTGAAAAGCACCAGATTATAATGTAGTGCTGTTAAAGTATTTAGTAGTGGGTATCGAGTATTTGCCCTATTTTTTGAGTACTCAATACTAAAAAGTAATTACTCAATACTTTCAGACTTGTATATGGATTTAACTTATTTAAATTTAACTTCTATGATGTGAAAAAATACAGCTCTACAACTAATACAGATCATATCATTATTAGAAATGCAACTCTTAGCAATATCAAATCAATGTAAAAATAATTTAAAAACTGCAATAATAGTTAAAAAGTTACAAATATTTATTGACGCAACCTAAAAATAATAAAATGTCTCAAAAGAGGTGTGATGTCTGGTCTAACTTTACTTAAAAAAAAGGAAAAAAAAAAGTATTGAGTAATCAAAAGTAGTAGAATATTACAGCACTATTATAATGGTTTGGTCCAAAATTTAAGTTATATGATTAAACACGACAATAAAATTAAACTAATTAGTAACATAGTGAGCGATATCTCGAAAACTATTGGGCTGATTTTAAACAGTGTTTACTTTTACTAATATATTAGTCAGCATTTACCGCAAAATACACATTTTTATCACTCGTTATACTAAAAATATTTAAACTTTTTCAGATTTAAATAACATTGCTACTAAATATTGGCGTTCTGTTTTTATGTTTAACTAGAAAAATTGCGACGTTACACTGCAATCTCTAGCAGCACGAATGAACAGTATTAATCTCTTGTTTGTTGTACAAGAAAAAATATATTTTTGTGCTATAGCAGCGCACACTCAAATCTGTTAAACTAGTATGGCTAGTATGGATGATATTTTTATTTGCGCTGTGTTTTTCATAGCAGCAATTAAATTTTGTTTTGCAACTGCTAGCTGCAAATTTATTTATTGTTTTTTTTTATATTTTATTTTATGAATAAACAGTTATACCAGTGTTACCACAATCTTTAATTAAGGATAATTATTTTTCTCAACATAAAAAATAGTTTGTAAAATATACAGACCTGGGCGATTTCCATTAATTTAGTATTAACATTAAATTAAAAAAAATTAATTTAATGTAAAAAATATTAAATTTCCATTAACATTAAATATTTTTGAATTTAATGCATTAATTTTACATTAACATTAAATATTTTTGAAATTAATGCATTAATTTTGCATTAATATTAAATATATGTGAATTTAGTGCATTAATTTTACATTAATATTAAATAAGCAATAAAATTAATGCATTAATATTCCATTAACATTAATATATATCAAAATTGATAAACATAAATAAAAATATAGCACAAAAAACCTCGATCAAACTAAATACAACTAAAATTAAATAGGTTAAAGTCCTTTTTAATAACTCCTATATTCCATTCAAACTTGTGTGTCTTAAATATGATATTTATATAAGATTCCACAGACAAAAACTATAAAAGGAATATCTGGGAAGTGATACTATTCTTCTAATATGTATTATCGAGTACAGGAATTATTAGGAAGGACTTTAACAAAATAAACTAAAAAAGGAATATCTGGGAAGTGATACTATTCTTCTAATATATATTATCGAGTATAGGACTTATTAGAGAGGACTTTAAAACATTCAATTTTACTTGAATTTAGTTAGACCGAGGTCTTTAGCGCTGTATTCTTATTTTTATAAATTATTTTATACATTAATGTTAATGGAAAATTAATGCATTAATTTTATTATTTATTATTTAATGTTAATGGAAAATTAATGCATTAAATTCAAAAATATTTAATGTTAATGTAAAATTAATGCATTAATTTCACAAATATTTAATGTTAATGTAAAATTAATGCATTAAATTTAAAAATATTTAATGTTAATGCAAATTTAATGCATTAAATGTACCCATGTTAATGTTAATGCAATAAACTTGCATTAACATTAATTTTTTTTAATGTAGAAAAAATTGTTAATGCATTAACACATTTAATGCATTTATATACATAGTGGCACCTCCCATATGAATTAAATACAGAAATAGTTTTTCTCGGAAACTATTAGAGTCAGAATCTTCTTATTTTGACGAAAAACTTTAACTTCATTATGAACATTGGGAAAAAATGGGCAGACTTTTATTAGGGGGCTTGGAACCTCCATATGACTTAAATAAATATGTATATGTTATTGAAAAAATGGCTACCCCATAAAACACAACTCAAATTAAAAGCATTCTTTAGATGTTTTTATTATTTTGTTCTAATGAATAAACCTTTTTGAGCAATGTAGTTGTAAGATAATATGCTTATACTTATAACAATTTTATAACCAAATGATAGTTTTAAATATTTTTTGTTGTAGAAATTAATAAATTTATAATCACCTTGTATAAAACAGGGTGAACACACATAATTAAAATATTTTTCGTTGAATTCTAATGAGCTTACTTTACAAATTATTCAAATCACACTGTTAAAATGTGGAAGATTAAATATCCAGGAAGACAAATATCCAGGTAGTATTTTCTGTATTATATCATACAGAAACTATGAGAATATTTAAACTATATTTTAATAATTAATATGTCAATCAGTACAGGATATTATAGGTCGAATATCGTCGATCGTCGACCGATGTAAACCATTTTCAACAGGCTTCGTTTACTGTACTATAAAAGATCATGTGCCAAATTTCATTGAATTATCTCCAAAATTGCGACCTGTAGTTTGATTACAAAGTTTAAAAACCCTATTCGGGGGTTCAGTCGTATGGGGGCTAGGTGAAATAATGGACCGATGTTAACCATTTTCAATAGACTTTGTCTACGGTATCATAAGGCTAGGTGAAATAATGGACCGATATTAACCATTTTCAATATGCTTCATCTACGGTACCATAAAAGATCATGTGCCAAATTTCATTGAATTATCTCCAAAATTGCGACTTGTAGTTTGATTACAAGGTTTACAAGCCCTATTGGGGGGTTCAGTTGTATGGGGGCTAGGTGAAATAATAGAACGATCTTAACCATTTTCAATAAGTTTCGTCCCTGGGACAATAGAAGATCATGTACCAAATTTCATTGAATTATCTTCAAAATTGCGACCTGTAGTTTGATTACAAGGTTTACATGGACGGACGGACGGACGGACATAGCTAAATCGACTCAGAAAATGATTCTGAGCCGATTGGTATACTTTAAGGTGGGTATAGGACCAATATTATTGTGCGTTACAAACATCAGCAGAAACCCAATATACCCTCCCCACTGAAGTGGTGTAGGGTATAACATCAATACTCGCCATATTAGTTTAACAAATTTGAGTGTGCGCTGCTAAAGCACAAAAATATATTTGTGTTGGCCTGCAATTATGTCTGCCTGCTATTAGAAATTGCAAACACGAGTTACAATTTTTATATTAATACGAATATATATGACTTCAATTTTTAGTAGCAAAGTAATACAAAAGTTATAAATTTTCATATTTATTTTATAGTCATATACAAGAGAGGTGGTGCTAGTGCTGCATATTTAAACGCTGATTTTAAATATTTGATTTCTGTTCAGCATGTCCATATTATTCCACTTGTTTTGCAACAAAAAATTATCTAAAATAATAGAGTTTGAAGCAATTTTTGAATAGTTAATTAGTTAGTTTGTATATATGTATGTTACATCATATCCGACGAAATTCACCTGGACCTAAATCGGGCCTGTTGTGCCCTCCCTTTCTAGTGCCTCAGATGGGAATCGAACCCATAACCTCCAGAGGCCACAATTTTTGGATAAGATAGAGAGTTATGTATTAAGAATGTTTCTTTTTTTAAGATAAAGAAATTTTAAAATGCTATAAAATTGCCAAAGAAAATATTATTTTTTTTTTGAAATTTACATCACTGATGATGAAATTTATATAAAAATCATATTTTTATGAAAATTACAGATAGCGACTATTGAATATTCTCCCTCCCTTATAATAGTAGTTTTGCGGACCAGAAATACTCTAACAAAAATTTTTATTATTTTTCCCGTGATAAGCTCAAAATTACTTAATTTTTGAGACCCATTTTGAAAGATTTTCAATCGCAGGTAGGGAACTGAGGACAGTTTCAAAAAATATTTTTTCTCGTATTAAGTATATTAAAACTCTACGTTTAAGAGGTATTCTTACAAAAAATGGTCCACGGGACACACTAGTGTACAGTGACTTATTACAGATTTTTATAAAAGTAAGTTTTTAGAAAATAAGGACCAAATATTCCTGCGCAGATCGAGGATAAACTTTATATTGCTTACCTGTTAAACGCTTGGAAAAGGCTTAAAAGACATTTAGTCGTTTTGTTTTTTTGAAAAAAGCAATGTTTTTCGATTGATCTGTATTATTTGCTAATTTATTTAAAATTCTATTTTTTTTCTTTCTTAAATTATTTCACTTTTTGTACTCAATTTAAATAATAATTAAATAAATTCTTATAAACCACAATAGCACTTAAAAGCACTCGATGGACTGATTTTAATTTCATAATGTAAATCAAAATTGCAAATAGTGAAAAAGAGAAGAAAATATCAAAAACAGGAAAAATAACGGTTTAAATTTGAATAACATCTGGATTATATTGCAATTAACTTATAGTTAATCTAAAAATAGTTCACAAAGATTTGCAATTGTAAAAACAATTTTATCAACAAAAAGCAAAAACGTTTAAAATTTTGGGGACATTCTGCATTATATTGCTGTTAGTTTATAATTAATTGAAAAAAGAAAACAACAAAAGTGTGATCTGGTAAAAGAGAGAACAGAGAGAAGGCAAATGTGAGAAACAACAAACTCACAACAATAATTAAACATTTAATTTTTGGGGGAAATCTGCATAACATTGTAGTTAGGTTATAGTTAGTCTAAAGGAGTTATTTGAAAGTGTGTTATTTTCGTAATCTATCACCAAATTTTGCGGCAGTGCTGCATTATATTTTAGTTAGCTTATAGTCAGTCAGCAATATCTAACTAATAGTGGATTATCTTCGTAGTCGACTACAAAATTGCTTGCAGGGAACCGACTTTTAAATACTAACTACAAGCTAACTATCATGTAATTCACAAGTGCCCCAAAATTATCTGGAGAGAATTTTATTTCAACAAGTTTTCATTGTTTCTGCATTGTTATGAATTTTTTTGTTAACTTTAGTAGACTGACTATAAACGAACTACAATATAATGCAGAAATGTTCCAAAATTTGGTATTTGTTAACGTAAGCAACCGACTTTTAAAGACTAGCTACAAGCTAACTTTCATATAATGCAGAAGTGCCCCAAAACTATCTGGAGAGCATTTTGTTTCGACATGTTTTCTCATGTTTCTTTATTATTTGGAATTTTGTTTTACATTTTTGTCATTTTCTTGTATACATTGTGAAATTAGAGTCAGTAAATTGGAAAAATAAACTTTAAAAGGTTAAATATTTCAAAACTCGGTCCCTAAATTCTAAATTCTGCTGCTTGATACTGTAAATATAATACATTAACAGTTAACATTACACATAACGTTTTTATAGCCTACACCACTTTAGTGGAGAGGGTATATTGGGTTTGTGCTGATGTTTGTAACGCGCAATAATATTAGAATCATTTTCTGAGTCGATTTAGCTATGTTCGTCTGTCCGTCCATGTAAACCTTGTAATCAAACTACAGGTCGCAATTTTGAAGATACTTCAATAAAATGTGGTACATGATCTATTGTCCCAGGGACGAAACTTATTGAAAATGGTTAAGATCGGTCCATTATTTCAAATAGCCCCATACAACTGAACCCCCGAACAGGGCTTGTACACTTTGTAATCAAACTATAGGTCGCAATTTTGGAGATAATTCAATGAAATTTGGCACATGATCTTCTATGGTACCGGAGACGAATCCTATTGGAAATGGGTAACATCGGTCTATTATTTCACCTAGACCCCATCCAACTGAACCCGCCGAATATGCCTTTTAAGTTCATAAATATGTTTAATATACTCGTATCTCGACAAACAGCTGTAAAACCAAGTTCTATACTAGCCTTAATAACCCTCTTGAATTTTATAATTATAAGGCCTCATTTGAACCTAGCCCCTATAAAAAGCCCCTTCAAAAGAAAAAAAAACTTAAATGTCCACAATTTTGTTCAACAATAAATGGCATAAGTATATCTGAGGTAAGGTACAATTCAACTTAAATACTTTATTATGAAAACTAAATCACATTTTATTTTTGTAACAGGCGTAGGGTATTATATGGTCGGCCTCGCCCGACTATAATTTCTTATCAATGATCAATGGTGATCATGGATACCGGTGTTATTATTAGTTCCCCTGCAGAAAACTGATGTCTATTTTTAACAAACTACTATTACGACTTGAAAAAGCAGATCATATTACATAAACTTTCCAAATCTTAAAAAGGTGTCGATTTCCACAGTATTTTCAACTACTTAGTGGATCTAATGAACTTGAGCCATAAATAGCTTCAAGAACAAGCACTGGAACTAATTTTCATTCAAATTTCGCTGTTTTTAACATGTTTTGCATAATTATAAAAAAAAAGATTTTAATGAATATTTTATTAAAGCGAAGTGTAATTTAGATAACTAATATTTAAATAAATTTTACATATATTTAATTGAAATCTATTTAATTAATACAGTAGGTAATACAAAAGAAAATTACAAGTTGACTTTTCTGCAACTAACTTTAAGTTAGTTAATAAACAGTTAACTTTAAGCTAATCTCTTTGTAACTAACTTTAAGTTAGTTGAAAAGTCATGCAGAGTCGGACAATTGACTTCTGCGTAGGACTTCGCCATGTTAAAATAGTCAGTTGGCTCCATTAAAAATAATCCAATGATCAACCATAACTAGTTGATGAAAAAGTCAGCTTTTAATGCATTTAAAGTTAGTTGAGTTGCTGGCAAGGTATATAAGATAAGATATTGGGTTTTAACCTAGAAACATGAAATCCAGTATGTAGAGCCCGGAGTAAGTGAAAACATACATATGTAAATAAGGAGACTTTTTGTACTTTTTCTTTCTTTAAAAGGAACTTCTTGATTTTTTTACAATATTGAAACTAGAAACATGAAATCTTCAAAGGGTACTTTTTGAATTTTTTATAATATTGAACCTAGAATCATAAAATTAAGAGTCCAAACTTCTATGACTGGTACATTTTGGTTTTTATAAACACTCGCGGCACCCAGATTGAATGAAAATCTATAAAAAGGGGACTTACTGCTACATTTTCGTTTTACAACTAGTATTTTGATTTTTAGTAATAAAATTCGTACTGACTGTTTTTTAAGACCTCATGGTGAAGGGTATATAAAATTCGGTATAGCCGAATATAGAACTCTTACTTGTCAAAGTATGGAACAAAGTATAACAAGTAGTCCGACGCTGACGTACACGAAATTCCACCTACACATTTACGGGTGCTGTGTGAATTCAACACCTTGGTGAGCAATATTATTGTGTCAAAATACTTAAAATTTCTACTTACATTTTCGAATTAATAGCGGGTTCTACGCGAAATCTCACCCGTCCACAGAAAAAGTAAAATTTTTTAAAATACTTTTACGAAATTTTTTCTTTAAAATTCCGTTTATTTTGACCAAACTGAAAATTTTATTATACCCTCCACCACCATCAGTGGAGATAGAGGGTATATATAAGTTTGTCGTTCCGTGTGTAATACCAAGAAATATTCATCTAAGACCCAACAAAGTATATATATTCTGGGTCCTTATCAAATTCTGAGTCGATTTAGCTATGTCCGTCTGTCTGTCTGTGTAAAACACGCTCACGTTAAAACTAAGCAAAGGAAATAAACTAAATTCACCCAAAATATTTATTATTATCCTAAGCAGTTTGGTATTGAAAATCAGCGAAATCGGTTTACAACGTGAAAAGTTATGAGTAAAAATTTCAGACTACCTCGAAAAAAATTACGTTTTTTTCATAATTCTTTTGAAGTTTTCTCAGAAACTACCAAAGATATTTCGATGAATTTTGTCGTACGTTATTTTTTCAGAGTAGTGATTAATTATGTTCAAAATCTTTACAATCGATCCAATATTTCCCATAGCCCCCATACAAAGGTATATATTCCCGGAAATTAGTTTATCGTTAATAACTCCCACAAATATATCGGTATCAACACGAAATTTTGTACATGTAAACATAATATGAACAGAAATCATACTATCAACGTAGATCTTAGTCGGTCCACAATTGCTCATAGCTCCCATATAAGGTCCTATTCCGAAAATCACCTAAACGCACATATTTCATTGATGAATAAAGCTATTGTGATAAAATTCGAGTTGAATATGTTTTGTGTACATACAAATCATTCTACCAAATTTTTTACGGATCGGTCCATTATTGGTCATAGCTCCCATATAAAACCCACTTCCGAAAATCATTTAAAAGCTCATATTTCATTGTCGACTAAAGCTATTTTGATGAAATTCGACACAAATATGTTTAGTCGAAATATAAATCACTCTACGAAATTTTTTCCGGATAGGCCCATAATTGGTTATAGCTCCCATATAAGGTCCACTTCCGAAAATCACTTAAACGCATATATTTCATTGAATTATAAAGCTATCGGGGTAAGATGCGACACAAATCTGTTTTATATACATGCAAATCATTCTACAAAATTTTTTACGGATCGGTCCATAATTGGTCATAGACCCCATATAAGGCTCACTTCCGAAAATCACTTTAAAACACATATTTCAATGCCAAGTAAAGCTATATTGATAAAATTCGGCACAAATATGTTTTACCTAAACATGAATCATTTTACGAATTTTTTTCCGGATAGGCCCATAATTGGTCATAGCTCCCATATAAGGTCCACTTCCGAAAATCACTTAAACGCATATATTTCATTGAATTTTAATGCTATCGGGATAAAATTCGACAGAAATATGTTTTGTGTGCATTGAAATCATTTCACCATTTGTTTTACGGATCGGTCCCTTATTGGTCGTAGCTCCCATATAAGGCCCTCTTCCGAAAATAACTTAAAAGCACATATTTCAATGTCAAGTAAAGCTATCTTGACAAAATTCGACACAAATATGTTTTGCCTAAACATGAATAACTCTACGAAATTTTTTCCGGATAGGCCTATAATTGGTCATAGCTCCCATATAAGGTCCACTTGCGAAAATCACTTAAACGCGTATATTTCATTGAATCTAAAGCTATTGGGAGAATATTCGACTTGAATATGTTTTGTGTACGTACAAATCATTCTATAAATTTTTTACCTGTCGGTCCATTATTGGTCATAACTCCCATATAAGGTCCACTTACGAAAATCACTTAAAAGCACATATTTCATTATCAAATAAAGCTATCTTGATAAAATTCGACAAAAACATGTTTTGTCCAAATATGAATCACTCTGCGAAATGTTTCCCGAATAGTCCCATAATTGGTCATAGTTCCCATATAAGGTCCACTTCCGAAAATCACTTACACGCATATATTTCATTGAATTCTAAAGCTATAGGGGTAAAATTCGATTTGAATAAGTTTTGTGTACATATAAATCATTCTACCAAAGTTTTTACGGATCGGTCCATTATTGGTCATAGCTCCCATATAAGTCCCACTTCAGAAAATTACTTATACGCAAATATTTCATTGTCAAATAAAGTTATCTTGATAAAATTCGACACATATATGTTTTGTCTTAACATAAATCACTCTACGAAATTTTTTGCGGATAGGCATATAAAACATTGTACCAAATTTTTTCTGGATCGGTCCATATTTGGTAATAGGTCCACTTAAAAAAATCCCTTAAACGCACATATTTAATTATCAAATAAAGATATCTTGATAAAATATGATTTGTGCACATATGAATCACTCTGCGAAATTTTTCCGGATAGGCCCTTAATTGCATATAAAGTCCACTTCCTAAAGTCACCTAAACGCACATATTTCATTGATTAATAAAGCTATTGGAGTAAAATTAGACCTAATATTTTTCTGCATATAAATCATTATACGAAATTGTTTCCTGATCAGTCCATAATTGGTCACAACTCCAATATTCTGTGTATAGATATATCATTCTATTAAAATGTTTTCGAACTGGCGTATTAATATACATTTTTCTGGACCTAATCAAAATTAGCTCGACAAAAATTTTGGCAAGTTATCTAAAAATTAGATAGTTAGATGGGTTTCAATAAAAAGTAGTTTGCTGGTGGAGGGTATTTAAGATTCGGCATAGCCGAATATAGCACTCTAACTTGTTTTTTATTGACATTTATTTTTTCTTGTGGTAGAGTTACATTTTTTGTATTAAAAATTCAAACAAATAAAATTTTATGATTTTTTATAAAACTCTGTATGTCTGGTGAAAATTTTAAATGCTCAAATACATGTACATTTTTGTTACTACAGTACTTTTCGCATATAGTTACAACCTTTAATTGCACACAAATTGAGGACTATGTATGTATATCGCTAAAGTGATTATAAACAAAATTTTTTGTATATGCCACAATGTGCTTATAAAGAAAATCTTACATATTAACCCATTAATACCCACAGTTACATATACGTAACGCAAATTAATTCGAATTTGAACTCGAAATGCACAGAAATGGAAAATGCAAAGTTACTTTTTTCTGATGGATAGGTTAACTTAACATGTTCTTAACGATTATAAATCGAATTTGAGTAATTTTTGCCTATAGAATTGTACTTTTTGGTTATTTTGTAAAGTGCCTATTTCGTAAACCTGCAAAAAGTCATATTTTTCGAGGAATGAATTCTTAGAATGTTAATAACTTCTATGTAGTTAGTTTTTAAAAAAAGTTTCTGACGTAAACTTATAAAGAAGTAATTAATGTTTATTACCTAATTGTTTATAAACATATATCATGTCCTTGCGGAGACTTATAAAGTGGATAATAAAGGTGTTACGTATATGTAATAGTGGGCAGTTCTCAGTAGTTTTTGTCCCACTCTACATACGATATAAATAATGAATAACTTGCTTACTTTTTTATGAAATCTGCCTCAAAAATAGTTTTTTATCAGAGGAATGGGTTTTTAACGTAATAAAAAACAATATATTTTCTTGAAATTTTGATATTTGATGACAAGCAATATATTTTTAATGTAAATGTTTCTACTAAATCGTCCTTTCGTGGATATTTAAAATTTTTTAAGATTTTCTGTAAAGGATATGCCATTTGACCGCATTAGAATTTCTTCAAGGCACAGTTGGCGAATCTTAAATATATATTTTTACTAGAAAATCGGAATACAATTGCAATTATCCTTCAAAAATTAAACATGGGTTGAAAATTGTAACCATTTTCTTGGGTTATTAGGGAAATTGCAAGGATACTAGCGCCAAGGACCTTTGGTAAATGTATGCGAAATGTGTAAAGGTAGTCAATATATCCGTTGCTGCAAGAAAATATAAAAATTTCTTTAAATTCATTAATTGACATTACAGAAATTACAAAATTCCACAAATTAAAATTTTATACTTTTAAATAATTTTTTTTTTTATATGAAAAAATTTTGTATGATACAGCAAATTAGCTAATCCAAGCTTAAAACTTAATAATTAACCAGTTTTTTACGATTTTTTTTTTTTTTGTAAAAATATGTAACTTTTACTTAAAATACTTAAGGGACAAAAATTTGTGGGTAATGCCCACTGTTACGTATACGTAACGTCTTCTAAAATCCAAGCAAGGCAAGATAGAAATCATTTTTTAATTGAAATCGGTTTATATACATAATTAAACTCTCATATCCAAATTTCACATTTCTACCTTACGTAGATCGCCATGGGCATTAATGGGTTAATCATTTTTTGTGAATATAAAACAATTAACAAGTAGGAGTGTTATATTCGGCCATGCCGAATCTTATATACCCACCATCAAATCATTGCCGAAAAGGAAACCGATAATCAAACCTAATCAAATTCAGTTGAGAAATGTCAGTCCCTATAAAACTACTGAAATTTGTACGAACTTTTGAGGCATTATTGAGCGTTAAAGTCATTTTCTGAAGTGTACCTTATTAGACCGATCTTCAGTAACTTTGTACATACATTATGTTTCGTAAATAAGTTATTTATTTCGAATGAGAGTTAAAGTAATTTTCTAAAGTGGTCCTTAAATGGGGGGTAGGATTAGTTATCGATCCATCTTCATCAAAATCGGTAGAAAGATTTCAGTTCCCATAAAACTTGTTCGTGTCGAATTTCATCGCTATACTCGCTATTTTGTGGCAGAAATGAGCTTTAAAATCCTTTTCTAAAGGGGACCTTAAATGGGGGGTAGGGTCAATTATGGACCGATCCTCATAAAATTTAATAGAGAGTTTTGTTAATGTCGAATGTCACCGCTGTTCTCGCATTTTTGTTAAAGTCATTTTCTGAAGGGGACCTTATATGGGGGTAGGGTCAACTATGGATCGATCCACATAAAATTCGGTAGATAGATTTTGGCTCGCAAGAAACTTACTTATGTCAAATTTCATCGATATACTCGTATTTTTTAGGGGGTAGGGTCAGTTATGGACCAATCCTCATAGAATTTGGGAGAGAAATTTTGGCTCGCACAAGACTTATTCATGTCGGATTTCATCGCTATAGTCGTATTTTTAAAAAAGCAATGCCAGCTAAAGCTGTTTTTAGGGGGTCCACTTGTATGGGGGCTATCCGAAAACGTGGACCGATATTGCCCATTTTCAATACCAAACAAACCTTACCTGAAAGTATTACGCAACTTTCAACACTCTACTTCTTTCCGTTCGGCCTCTATCGCGCTTTCAACAGACAGACGCTATGACCAATATTTCGATGTGGTACAAACGGAATGACAAAATTAATATACCCCCCATTTCTTTCATAAATTTATTACATTAAAAAATATTGTTTATATTATTTAAAAAAATCATTAATTTTAGTCTGTTTTAGGTTGAGGATGTTGATAACAATTTTATCTTATATTTTTTTTTTTTTTTTTTAAATAAAAAATTTGAATTTACGTCCTTCTCTAAGCAAAAATGTCGCAAAATATCTACTGTATTTAAAATTTTTTTAATCAACAAAAACTTCTTCATTTGGTTCATTTACGATTGTTAAAAAAATCGTATGTGACAATATCGTGAAGTTTTTTCATATAACATGACATTTAATAGCCAGGGATAGATGGGATATATGCGAAAAGTGCTTATATAAACAAGTTAGAGTGCTATATTCGGCTGAGCCGAATCTTAAATACCCTCCACCAGCTACTTTTATATTAATACTTTTCTAATTGATCAAATATTTGTAGAAATAAGTCTTCTCATGTCTTAAATAGAAAAATCCAAAGATTTAAACAGCTTAGATCTATTACAATTCCAAGATTTATTGAACATTACAAACGCCATTTTCTTTAATATTTTAATAGCGCTTAGCAATATTTAATAATTTGCATGTATGCATGTGTGTGAAAGATTTAAGAATTTTCAAAATACATACATATATATAATTTTGTTCTACACAAATTGATAATGCAAATAGTTCAATAAGGTTAAAGCGCTTTTAGGGGCAGTTCCTAGTATGGGAGATAAGATCAATTATAGACCGATCGTAAAAAATTCTTTAAGTAAAATTTCTGTACATAAAAGCTATATTTCAGTCAAACTTTGTATCTATATCGTAATTTAGTATAGCTTTATTTGGTAATGAGTAATGTGCGTTTAAGAGATTTTCGTAAAAGGACCTTGTATGGGAGCTATGACCAATTATGTATATAAAGACAAAATTTCAAAATTCTGCATCTATATAATTATTTGGTAATTAATATTGTGCATTTAAGTGATTTTCTGGAGGGGACCGATCGTAAAACAATTTTATAGTGTAATTTATGTATATAAGCGCAATATTTTTGCTAAATGTATGGATATCAAGATTTGGTAATGAGTTATGTTTTTTTAAGTGATTTTCGGGAGGGAACATTGTAAAAATAGTATTTATTTATATCATTATTTGGTAATGAGTTATGTGCCTTTAAGTGTTTTTCTGAAAGGGACCTTGTATAGCTGCTATGATCAATTATGAACCGATAGGAAACAATTTCACAGTAATATTTCTCTGTATATGAGCAATACTTCTGCCAAACTTTATATGGATATCTCTATTTAGTAATGAGTTATGCGCGTTTAAGTGATTTTCGGGAGGGGACCTTGTATGAGAGCTATGACCAATTATGGACCGATCGGAAATAACTTTCACAGTAATATTTCTATGCATATGGGCAATACTTATACCAAATTTTATATGGATATCTTAAATTAGTAATGAGTTATGCGCGTTTAAGTGATTTTCGGAAGGGGACCTTGTATGGGAGCTATGACCAATTATGGACCGATCGTAAAAAACTTTCACAGTAATATTTCTGTGCGTATGAGTAGTACCTATACCAAATTTTGTATGGATATCTTAATTTAGTAATGAGTTATGCGCGTTTAAGTGATTTTCGGGAGGGGACCTTGTATGAGAGCTATGACCAATTATGGACCGATCGGAAATAACTTCCAAAGTAATATTTCTGTGCATATGGGCAATACTTATACCAAATTTTATATGGATATCTTAAATAAGTAATGAGTTATGCGCGTTTAAGTGATTTTCGGGAGGGGACCTTGTATGGCAGCTATGACCAATTATGGACCGATCGGGAAAAAATTTCACAATAATATTTCTGTGCATATGAGTAGTACTTATACCAAATTTTATATGGATATCTTAATTTAGTAATGAGTTATGTGCGTTTAAGTGATTTTCGGGAGGGGACCTTGTATGGGAGCTATGACCAATTATGGACCGATCGCAAGAAACTTTCACAGTAATATTTCTGTGCATATAGGCAATACTTATAGCAAATTTTATATGGATATCTTAATTAAGTAATGAGCTATGCGCGTTTAAGTGATTTTCGGGAGGGGACCTTGTATGGGAGCTATGTCCAATTATGGGCCGATCCAGAAAATTTTTTCTCTGAATGATTTCTATTGACATAAGATTTTAATTTGTGAAATTTTGTGAAGATATCTACATTCTGACGGAAGTTATTAACAAAAAACCCATTTTCCGGGAATATGTACTTTTGTATGGGAGGTATATGAAATTGTGGACCGATTCTAACAATTTTCAGCAGGGATCAAGCTCTTATGTAGAAACGAATGTATGGTGATTTTCATGGAATTACCTTGCATAGTTTTCGAGAAACTTATATCAGAATGTGTAAAAAATGCTTATTTTTTTCGGGGTTGTTTCAAATTTTGATTCATAACTTTTCCCGCGTTAAACCGATTCTGCTCATTTTCAATACCAAACTGCCTAGGACAATAATAAATATTTTGTGTGAAGTTCGTTCATTTCTGTTGCTTCGTGTTAACGTGAGAATGTTTTATACAGACAGACAGACAGACGGACGGACGGACAGACGGACATAGCTAAATCGACTCAGAATTTCATAAGGTCCAAGAATATATATACTTTGTTGGGTCTCAGATGAATATTTCTTGGTGTTACACACGGAATGACAAAGTTATATATACCCTCTATCACCATTGATGGTGGTGGAGGGTATAAAAATGGACTATAAAGTAATCTTTTTATATGAAATTGTTCAACAGAGACAAATAAACCACTAATATGACTACAACGGTGATGACTATAAACGAAAACTACTGTAATACAAATTTAGAGTTAGGTACTTTTTCACTAACACATGCTTAGAGCTTAGAGAGGTACTGCTGTCAAAGAGTTGGACTACTTGTTATACTTTAGTATGGAATTAGAAAACCAGCTAAGAATTCTCATATTGTGAATAATATGACAATTCTTAGCTAGTTCAATATATTTTATAATTGGATTCTTTTTTGGTAGATCGATTAATTCCAATATGAAAAATGCTACTAATAGTTTTGGAATAATCGATAATATATTAAAACATACATTTTTATAATTACCAATATTTTCCACTCCCAAAGCATTCGCCTTCGACTCTTTACTCTTGTCGTCACGGTTGCATACATCTCCGGTGTTCTTCCACCACTTATCATATAGAATTTGTATAATGCCCTTTTCCTGTAGTTCCAATATCGCTAACGACATCGCATCTCGCCAAGGTGATCCTTTTGGTGTGGCAATACCATAGCCTTTGGAATCCAGAAGACCTCCGATTTGGGTCAAATTACAGTCACGCTGTACTGCGTAATCCAACATAGTTGACTCCATTAAAAATGCGTAGTTTCCATCCATTACACGCCGTATACCCTCTTCATATGTTTTTACGAACACTGATGATTTTCGATTCTCCATATACCTCCACATTTTTTGATATATGCCTATTTTGGAATCCTAAAATCAAATCAAATATTTACGTTATTACCAATTTTACAACTGACATCAAATTTCAAAAAGACCAATTAAAAAAATATATTAAGAACAATCAAAAAAAATTCAAAGTTTATAAAATGAAACAAGTTAGAGTGCTATATTCGGTTGAGCCGAACCTTAAATACCCTCCACCAGCTACTTTTTTGGGCTAATTTGCACATATTTATTCTAAATTTTGAAATAGAAATATGAGCTTTTTAACTAAGTTTTTAATAAAATATATACCTCTTAAGGGTAAAGATTTAACATAATTACATGTATATATTTGTAAATTATTGTAATTTGCTGCTTAAGTTGTAAGAAAAAACATTTATATAAGTTTATAATTCTAAAAACTACATAAAATGTAGTGTAGATGGTAAAAAAGTACAACAATAATTAGAATTATCCATCCCTGCATTAATATATTTTCGTTCATTTTCATTGCAAAGGCAAGAAACGAGCGACAACACAACCTCCTTCAATGACAGCTCATACGAGACTGAATTGTGTTTGCTATGCGTGAGAGTAGTCTGTGTAAATTTAGTAACGGCCAAAATACACAGTGTATAGGAGTTGCCGATCGTGGTTTTAAATTGATCAAATATTTGAAGAAATAAGTTTTCTCGAGTTTTTTTATAGAAAACCCATGTTTAAAATAGTTTAACTCTGCTATAAATGCAAGATTTATTGAACATTACAATCACCATTTTCTTCTATATTTTTATTGCACCCTAAAATATGCTTTAGCAAATATATTGTTGTACACAAAGTGTTTTTAATAAACTAGTTTTATTAAAGATAACGCAACTAGTTGAATACGGTTAGTGACCTAGTATGGGAGATCTGACCAATTGTATACCGATCGTAAAAATTCCAGCTACATTTCTGTATATAAAAGTGAAATATCTATCTTAATTTAGTAATGAGTTATAACGAGTAATGAGTAATGAGTTATGACGAATTGTGGACCGATCCGAAAAAAAATACAGTAATATTTCCGTACATAAAAGCAATATTTGTGCGAAATCTTGTATAGATATCTTAATTTAGTAATGAGTTATGTGCGTTTAAGTGATTTCGGGAGGGACCTTGTATGGGGGCTATAACCAAATATGGACCGATCGTGAATAAATTTTAAAATTACATTTCTATATTAAAGTAAAAGTAATATTTGTGCCAAATCTGGTATGGATATGTATCTTTATTTAGTAATGAGTAATGTGCGTTTAAGTGATAAGTGGACTTGAACGGGACTATATACATATGAAACCTTATGTCATATATAGTAGAACTGCGTTTTTAGTTTTTCATTTTGTGATCTTTTCTCCTTTTTAAAGGACTTCAAAGTTTTAAGGATATAGAAATTTCTTAAAATTTATTTGAATAGTTCTGCTCATTAGTTTTACTTTATATGGATATCAAATGAAAGGGGACAATTTCTAGAAGTAGATATTTTTTTATTTTTACTTTTCAGGACGAAAAGTTGTAAAAAATTTGAAAAATGTATCCTTTTATATCCTTGAAAATTTCCAATATATTTTTCTAAAAAAAATATATATGTTGAAACCATGCATATACTTTAACACATGCTTAAATTTCGTTCTTATAGCTTTATAAGTTCTTCATATAGCCTATAAGTTAAGTTAAAAAAACAAGTACTTTTATCGATACAGCAATTAAGATTACAAAAATATTAGATAGTACTGTTTGGACTTGAAGTTCACATACACATGAAACTGGAGATCGTATATGGTAAATCTGCGTTCTCAGTTTTTAATTTTCTGATTCTTTCTTCTTCAAAGTTTCAAGGATGTACAAATTTATAGAAAATTAAATAAATATTTTTATAAATGTTTGTCAATATGTGTATCAAATAAAAAAAGACAATCATTGGAAATGAAACAAAAGAGTTACTTAAATTTTATTCTTCCATATTTTTGTATAAATCTAACAAATTCCCAATTAGTACCAGCAGGAACAATTATTATAAAAAAATAAATTTATATAATAAAAAAATATTTAAGCTATACTAAATACTAAATAAAGATATAAAAGAAAGAAGAAATATAAAAATATATTATGGAGAAAAATGAATACGTTTACTCTGCCGCTTGTATGGAGTATGTGAATCTCGACATATCGACCAACAGTATTTAGCGAGCATGCGAAAAGTGCTCTTTTCCTAAAGCGATTTTCAATAACTGCTAGGTCCTGGCGGAATCGTTCCCCATGTTCGTCACTAAAATGACCCAAATTATCGGGGAAAAAATCTAGGTGCCTATCTAAGAAGTGTATTTTCAGTGACATATTCACACCCATTTCACCGAAGTTGCGAACGAGATTGCGGACGATTTCTTCGTAGTTTTCAGATTTTCTATTACCTAAGAAATTTTCTATTGTGGCATCTAAACTCCTCCAACTATTTTTCTCAATAGGTGATAGAAGGTTTGGAAATTCCTTGCAATTTAAAAATTTTTTAGTTGGGGTCCATTAAAAACACCTTAAAGTATAAAAGATTACTTAGGGTAATACAATAATATAAGTATTTAGTAGAGTCCGACCGAACTCAAAACATCGTTCGGTACCGAACACCGAACTTCGGTAAATTTGAAAGTTCGGCCGAACCCGAACTTTATTCGGTTTTTAAAGTTCAGTGAACACGAACTTTTTTTAAATGAAAAATAATACTTTTTTATTTTTGGTTTTTTAAACGATTTATTGACAATGATATAATTATCTGTAAGAGCACGCTGAGAAAAAACATGGTTGTGATAACCATGTTCTAAGAGCAACATATTATGATTAAAATTATGATTGTAGTCTAAACATATTATCGTTATTGTAACAATTTTAAAATATAATATGATTAAATACCGTCAAAATATTTCATCATGATATTTTTGTATTTATCATAATATTGTTATACATGATATTATGATCCAATGTGATCAAAATTTCGTTTTATATATGTATAGAAATCAAAATGAATTTTATCGAATCAGTAAAATTAGTTTTTAAGAAAATAAAAAATATATATACAATACTTAACACAATTCGCAAATTTCAATTTGCCAATTTATATGAAATTTTAGTCCATAAAAAAATTTAAGTATAATTTCATAAAAATACTAGTATTTTTAAGCCTGTTATGAACGTTAGTAATTTTCTAAAGCAAACATTATATGGATGCCATGTTCAAATGTAAACCGATTTTGTCCATTTTGAATACCAATCAAACTGCAACAATAGTTGAGGTCCTATCGTTCTTTCAAGAGACTGACAGACATGTTTGAGAATAAGAACCTAGAAAATTTCGATGTTACAAATGAAATCAAAGATTTATAACACTGTACAACACAAAAAGAAATTACAAGACCTGACCTACAAATTTTGATAGAGGAGACAAAAAACAAGACACGTATATCGGCGTTTTGAAAGTTTACATCTGAATTTCATTTGAGGGGGGGGGGGGGTTAAAGTTTTCCAACTCTGGCACATTCTTATTGTTAAACGGCATAAGAAACCATGTGACCCTTACATTTAAGGTATACAATTTTTTTCACTAAATTTTGTAAAATATTACGGAGAACATTTTTGTAGAACATGTTGACCCTCTAAGACCTCAAGGTATGGGTCTTTTTTGTCCTTCTTTTAGAAAAGTGCAAAAACATCATTAAAACCGGGATTTAAGGGGTTAAAATGTCCCGCAAAAATATTCTTCACTTTGAAACATGCGTCAAATGATTGCTCGTTTGAACGCTTTCGGACTGATGTTACCCGAAAATCTTCAGAAACCAATTTCCACTGTTGTAATCGGGAACCTAATACTTCAGCACTTCTTTGCGAAATATTTGTGTCACGCACGAGAACATCAAAATCCACTTGGGTTATAAAATGCGGCGATGGATCGGGTAGCATATTTCTTATTGGTAAAAATTCCGAATAAAGTTCTGATCTAGAGCCGATACTCAGTAATTCTAAATCATTACATGGAATTGTGCGAACCTCTTCCGATGGAGTCTTTGGATTTGATGTTGAACGTAGTACCGCTGGTTACACTGAATCACATTTATGGTAAACGATTTTCTCCCTATCTTGATTCTTCAGCCTGATGGTATTCGGCTGATTTCGTCAAAAGTAACACAAATCCCGCGAATGCTCACTCCGCTTCAACCAAATTACTCGGTACACATATTTTATTGGGAACTGCTTAGATCGTAGTAACCCCTTGTAACAATATTTACACACAACTTCTGGTATATACCATGCCTTCGGAACCATGTTTATTAAAAAATATTGTTCATACTTATCCACAAAAACCTTTGTTACATTTTTTCCTTTATTAAAAGGTACAAATAAACCACAACACAAAATTTGTTTTTATTAGGACATTCCATATTACTTTTTAAAAATGACCACTTATTAAAAATTATTTATAAGAATTTTGACGTGTCAATTCAAAACTACTAGATGCTTGATGTTACATAAGATATTTAACTTTTTATATACAATGTATCCTGATAAATAAAAACGAATTAACTTTTAATAGACTCAACCCTTTTTTAAAATTAGTAGGAAAATTATCTGGGACATAAAAGAAAAAATGTTTAAAAGATTTTCCTTGAAATTTGTTGTCCTGAAAAATTAAAAAATATTGTTTCCATTTCTGGTGATTAATTAATAAAAATATGTATATAAATATTAATAGAATTTTTTACATCTTTAAAATTTTGATTTCCTTTAAAAGGAGAAAAGATCAGAAAATTAAAAACTGAGAACGCAGATTTACTATATACGATCTCCAGTTTCTTGTGTATGTGGACTTGTTCAAGTCCAAAAAGTACTATCTAATATTTTTGTAATCTTAATTGCTGTATCGATAAAAGTATTTGTTTTTTTAATGAACTTAATAATATGTTTTTTTCTGTTTAGGCTTAACTTATAAAGCTACAAGAACGAAATTTATTTTTTTTAGAAAAATATATTGGAAATTCTCAAGGATATAAAAGGACACATTTTTTACAACTTTTCGTCCTGAAAAGTAAAAATAAAAAAAATATCTACTTCTAGAAGTTGTCCCCTTTCATTTGATATCCATATAAAGAAAAACTAATGAGCAGAACTATTTAAATAAATATTAAGAAATTACTATATCCTTAAAACTTTGAAGTCCTTTAAAAAGGAGAAAAGATCACAAAATGAAAAACTGAAAACGCAGTTCTACTATATATGATCTCGGGTTTCATATGTGTATAGTGTAGTTCAAGTCCAGCAAAAAAATGTAAAATTGTATCACGGTGTATTACCATAAAACTTTAACTTGTAAAATTTTGTAAAGATATCGACATTCTGACGAAAGCTATTAACAATAAACTCATTATCCGGGAATTTATAGATTTGTATGGGAGGTATAAGAAGTTGTGGACCGATTCCGCCAATTTTCAACATTCATTAAGCCTTCATATAGAAACTAAGCTGTGGTGTTTTTGTGAAAATTACAATAGAATTTAAAGAGTATTTTTTTGGAGTTGTTATTATCCATCATCAAAAAAAAATGGGGGGTATATTGATTTTGTCACTCCGTTTATAACACATCGAAATATTGATTGTATACCAACAAAAGTATATATATTCTGGTTCGTTATTAAATTCTAAGGCGATCTAGCCATGTCCATCCGTCTGTCCACCTGTCTGTTGAAAGCACGATAGGGTTTGAACGTAAAGAGCTAGAGAGTTAAAATTTTCCAGAAATATTCTTTCTACCGCAGTTAATGCGGAATGGGTCGGTAACTCACCCTACCTCCTATTAAGGTCCCCTTAAAAAAAATGAGTACAGCGATGAAATTTGACAAAAAATAGGTTTCATACAAGCTAAGATGTCTCTATCAATTTTTTTGAAAATTGCTTCATAACTGAACCTACCCCTAGCTTAAGGTCCCTATCCAAAAAAAATATTTAAACGCTCATTACTGGCTTAAAAATAAGACTATAGGGAGTAAATTCGACATCAGCAACTTTTATTGGAACGTAATTTTCCTACCTATTTTCATGAAGAATGGGTCGGTTACCGTACCCCCCATATAAGGTCACCTAGAGAAAACTACTCTAATTGCTGGCTTAAAAATGCTAATATAATAATGAATCTCGAAATAAATATGTTTTATATAAGCCAATATCTCTTTACCAAATTTGTAAGGATCGGCCCATAATTGATCCTTCTCCCATATAAGTTCCCTTGAGAAATTTATTTTAGCGCTAATTACTGGCTTAAAAAACGAAAAATTTTGATATTAATGAAAATCGCATTACAAAATTTTATGAGAAAATTACGAGTACTTCATCGTTGTACTCGCCATAAAAAGTTTTTTATTATAATTCTTCATTTCGTATTTTATGAGAATTGGTCTATAGCTAACCATAGCCAACAAAATCTATGTACAAAATTTTATGGGTATCGATTCATAATTATCCCTACCCGCATATAAGACTGAATTACAAAATACGAAAACAGCAATGAAATTCGAAACGAATAAGTGTTATACGACTCGACATCTTTCCACCAAATTTTACGACATTGTAACCGTAATTGACCCTACCTCCCATATATATATGTTCATAGTTAAACAAGTAAGAATTTATAGTCCGGCATTGCCGACCATATGATACCCTACACCAGTGATTATGTTAAAAATGCTGATTATCTTCTATCTATATATATAAAAATTAATGTGTTTGTTTGTATGTTTATATGTTTGAACGTTATAGACAAATAAACGGCTGAACCGATTTTCTTGAAATTTTCACAGCATATTTCAGTATGTCTGGAATAGGTAATAGGCTATATTTATACCCTACACCACTTTAGTGGGGAGGGTATATTGGGTTTGTGCTGATGTTTGTAACGCACAATAATATTGGTCCTATACTCACCTTAAAGTATACCAATCGGCTAAGAATCATTTTCTGAGTCGATTTAGCTATGTCCGTCCGTCCATGTAAACCTTGTAATCAAACTACAGGTCGCAATTTTGAAGATAATTCAATGAAATTTGGTACATGATCTTCTATTGTCCCAGGGACGAAGCGTATTGAAAATGGTTAACATCGGTCCATTATTCCACCTAGCCCCCATACAACTGAACCCCTGCTTAAGGGCTTGTAAATATTGTAATCAAACTAGAGGTCGCAATTTTGAAGATAATTCAATGAAATTTGGCACACGGTACCAGAGACGAAGTCTATTGAAAATGGTTAACATCGGTCCATCATCACAGATCGCAATTTTGAAGATATCAAAGAATCATTTTCTGAGTCGATTTAGCTATGTCCGTCCGTAAACCTTGTAATCAAACTACAGGTCGCAATTTTGGAGATAATTCAATGAAATTTGGTACATGATCTTCTATTGTCCCAGGGACGAAGCCTATTGAATATGGTTACAATCGGTCCATTATTCCACCTAGCCCCCATACAACTGAACCCCTGCATAAGGGCTTGTAAACAAACTAGAGGTCGCAATTTTGAAGATAATTCAATGAAATTTGGTACATGATCTTCTTTGGTACCGGAAACGAACCCTGTTGAAAATGGTTAAGATCGTTCCATTATTTCACCCAGCCCCCATACAACTGAACCGGACTAATAGGGCTTTTAAGTTCATAATTATGTTAAATATACTCGTATCTCGACAAAAAGCCTCCACCACCATCAGTGGTGATAGAGGGTATATATAAGTTTGCATTCCGTGTGTAACACCAAGAAATATTTATCTGAGACCCAACAAAGTATATATATTCAGGATCCTTATGAAATTCTGAGTCGATTTAGCTGTGTCCGTCTGTCTATCTGCCTCAAATACTCTCACGTTAAAACTAAGCAAAACAAATCAGTCAAATTCACTGAAAATATTCACTATTGTCCTGAGCAGTTTGGTATTGAAAATCAGCCAAATCGGTCCACAACGTAAAAAGTTATGAGTAAAAATTTCAGACTACCTCAAAAAATATTAAGTTTTTTTCCTAATCCTTGAGTAGTTTTCTCAGAAACTACTAAAGATAATGTGATACGTTTGTGACACGTTTTTTTATCCAGGGATCAAAAATGTTCAAACTCAAAACAATTGATTCAAAATTTCTCATAGGCCCCATACAAAGGCACATATTCTCGGAAATAGATTTATCGTTAATTACTTCGGCAAAAATATCTGTATCACCACGAAATTTTGCACATGTGTATATAATAAGTACAGAAATCGTATTACCAACGTAGATCTGTATGGGTCGATTATTGGTCACAGCTCCCATATATGGTCCACTTTCGAAAAATACTTAAATAAAACTAACTTATTAAGAAATAAAGATATTGGAATAATATTCAACATAAATATGTTTTGTGTATATATATATATATATATATATCACTTTGCAAAATATTTTTCGGATTGGTCCATAATTGGTCACAGCTCCCATGTAAGGTCCACTTCCGAAAATTACTTAAATGCACATAACTAATTTAGAAATAAAGATATTGAAATAATATTTAAGATAAATATGTATTGTGTATAAATATATCACTCTGCAAAATATATTTTGGATCGGTCCATAATTGGGCATATATGGGAAAAAGTGACTTATGGAAATAGGCCTTATATGAGAACTAAGACCAATTATGCATTGATCCTATTTTTTAAAGATTTCTTATAGCTACGCGTACCCGGCGTTGCCCGAGTTTCTTCTAAAATAAAGAGAATATTATTCTGTCTATAATGACTATACTTTTTTAATAGATGTCAAAATTAAGCTTACAACGATAAAAGAGTTGTTATATCTTCTGGACAAAAATCTCCCTTAAAAATTTACAAATTGAAAATGAACTTTAATTAGGAAATTTTGACTAATTTGTAGAAACATTTAGGAAAGTTTTTTTGAGAAATTATACTGAAATCAGCATTCTCAATCACTGGTAGGGAACTAAGAACACTTTAAAATTAGTTGTTTTATTTTTCCCATGTGCAGTTGATTTAAAGAACTGTTCAGTTTAAATTCGGTCACACTGTACTTTGAATTGTAGTGGCCCTGGTGTATAGAGACAAAAGGCTTCGGGGCATTTTATTAACTTCAAAACTACGTACCATTAACAGTACAAAATTCCAAGCGATTTTCTTTCTATTTGAAAAAGTACTGGTAATTCACAGTGGTATAGGAAAAAAAAGAGGGAAATACTTCGGTAACTTCTAAACGGTTAATCCGATTTTGATGAAATTTGGTATGCACAAAGAGGAGGTGTTGTCGAGTTTAGGTTTTGAATTTGGACCTTATAGGCCAACCAGGGGCCCGGCGGGGGGTCCTCAAATTAGGACACCTCGGCTATGTTAAATTCTTAAAACGATCCTATTTCTTCATTTGATTTCCGATTTAAAAAAATTTCGTATATAGAATGTCCTCATCGAACACTATAAAAAATATATTAGCAGTAAATTATCTATTATAGTTTAGGAGATATACGCATTTGAAAATTAAAATTTTTAAATTTTTACCGCTTAACAACAAGTTTATATATCAAGCAGTGAAAGAATTATGTAAAAATCATGACTGAGTCCAAAGTTATAGGCATTTTAATTTACAAAAAAAAAACAAAAAAGCGATTTTTTGCCATTTTTTGGGAAAAAAGTATCTTTTTCTTTTTAAGTTATCTAAAAAGTTTCTAAGAAGATGTATATAGAATTTATACTTTTTGGAAAGCTAACTTTACATAAAATACGATGAATGAAACAAAACCTAAAAATTTTTGATACCGAGGGGACCAGGTTCATCCAAAAAAACCCTATTTTTTATGGAAAATTCAATTTTGAGCAAAAATTCTCAAATCGCATAGTCGATATCAAATTATAGTGACCTGTTTTATATGACCCAATATGTTCTTAATCATTTTGTAACGGGTTTCGATAACCCCGCCCCTGGTATGGATATAATAGGCAAATAACCAAAAAATCCCATTTTTGGGATTTTTTAAAACTTTTTTGGGAATTCCGGGATTTCTAATAAGAAAATTCGAAATTTTTAATTTTGGATTTTGAGTAAAAAAATCTACCTAACTGTAAAATTTCATCAAAAAATATTCATAAATAAAATTTTTATTGCAATTTGAAAAATTTGTATCTTCGCAAAAACTGAATAAAAAACATTTTTTAACATTTTTTAAAACTTTTTTGGGAATTCCGGGATTTCTAATAAGAAAATTCGAAATTTTTATTTAATTTCGGATTTTGAGTAAAAAATCTACCTAACTGTAAAATTTCGTCAAGAAATATTCATAAATAAAATTTTTATTGCAATTTGAAAAATTTGTATCTTCGTAAAAACTGAATAAAAAACATTTTTTAATTTTTTTAAAAAAACGTGTTTAAAATCAATTATTTTAAACCAAACATTTATATTATTTATGTAATAATATAACTACGTATTTCTTTATATTGAATTCTATCTTTACTTAAATCTTTTACCATGAATTGTATCTATATCCAATGTCATGACATTATAAGCTGATATAGCGACTATTTATAAACTAACGTTAACAGAAAACTATTGTGAATTATAAATTATAAAATAATGCCTAAAATCGAGACTTGCAAATCTTTTGTGTCTTACTGAAGTCTTATTATAGGAAAATGAATATTGTAATTTTTACTTTTTAGTCTGCTACCAACTTAACAAGTTGTCTCTAAGTTCAGTAGTTAACTTTTCGCTTAAACAGTTTTGTATAAACTTCAAATTTACTCTTAAGCACTTACTTAAGATAAGCTAAATTGTTAACGGTGAGCCGAAAATATATTGAACCTATAAAAAGCCAAACTCTAACCCTTTTTATTTTCTACCCAAACGTCTAATTCCTTTATATTTCCTTTTTTTGAGAGGAATTATAAAGCCTTTAAGCAAGATCCATC
Source organism: Lucilia sericata (assembly GCF_015586225.1). Taxonomy (NCBI): domain Eukaryota; kingdom Metazoa; phylum Arthropoda; class Insecta; order Diptera; family Calliphoridae; genus Lucilia; species Lucilia sericata. Next base: position 99,138 of record NW_023994424.1, on the reverse strand, counting down.
TATTAAAACGGAGTAGCGTGTTACATCCATTCGATATACAGTCCACTATAACAACCATCTATCCCCTATTAGATCCTAATAGCACCAGCTCCCCGAACGCACCAATATAATAGAGCAATCTTGTTCATGGTCCACTCGAACCGTCGAGTATCAGAAGTAAATATCTCCCTGTTCATTGGAATCTGATTGTTCAATCGAACCGCTGAGAGTCCAAAAAACAAACAACCAGAGAGTCAAGAAGTCTACATAAATTTTTCCATTCTAACATAATTAAAACTTTGAAGTTCTAACATCGCTGGAAATAGCACTCCTACCATAACAGAATGAGGTAAAGTACATTTATATATTTTAATGTATTCAGTTTCTTTCGGGCGATCAAAGCGTACGTATGAAATCGAAGTAAGGAAATTTAAAGAAAAAAAACTACCAACAAAGTATAAGGAAAAAAACTACGTAGAATCCATAAAGTCGAAAAAAAAAACTCTTAAAAAAAAATTCTAAAAATCGTGATAAAACTGTGTCAAATTTATGGAAAAATCTTAAAAAACAAAAAAATAATACAAAAAGCGAAAAAACGGTGGTTTGCTAAAAAAAAATTTCTCGGTAAAACAAGAAAATTGAGAAAATAGCTTGAATTACAACAACCACGTCGGAATATTATCATTGTCAAATTTACGAAAAAAAAAATCTAAAAATTAAAAAAATCTGTACACCAAAAATTAAAAAAAAAGAATCATAAAAAACAGTTAGAAAAGTCCGTTATAGTGTCCGTTAATACTTTGTAAAAACATTTTTTTTTCAAGTTCATCAACTTTTGTAATTTTTTATTATCATTTCTTGGTTTCATTTGTCTTTCCTTAATTTCTGCATTTGTGAAAATCATACGAAGAGAAAAAAAAAAGGAGCAAACAAAAAAGTGGTATACATAAAAAAATCGTGGTGAAATTCTTTATATATCTCTCTATTTCTCAGTCAGTGTTAAAATTAATAAGAAAAGATAACCAACGAAAAAGCTCATTGTTAAGTTTGTCAACAGAAAGTTCGATTTAAAAGAAATAAAGAAACCCAACTTTCAACTACAACCTTTTACTCTTAAAGCTCGCGGTCAAACGCGTACGAGAGAATCTTTAAGCTCAGTCCGTAACTTTGCGCTCGATCAAACATCGAACAAGTTGATCTGTTTGAACAAAAGTGGAACATAAGGTTAAGGTAGTACATAAAATTTGTTACATAAATATATTATGCCAAATATTATTATTTTCTCATGTTAATTGGTGAACAAATCCTTCTTATGTTAAAATCGAATTTAAAGTAAATAATAGTTTGTGTTTTTCAAATTCAGTGAAAAGTTGCAGCGTTTAATAAAGTGTAAAGCGGTTTAAAACAAATGCATACAAGTTTATTGCATTTGCTCTAAATTTATTTGTTTTTAAAATATTATACAAACAATTAATTCAAAATTCTCAAATTTCGGAATTATCAGAAATTAATTCGAACTAAAAATTTTAAGTGCATTTAGAAAAAAAAAAACAAGCGAACAAACAAAAAGTTTAAATTTAATCCTAAAAAATTCATAAAGTTTTTAAAATTTATTTTTTAATTTTGTAAAAAATATACAAACATTTGAAAAACACAAAAAACAAAAAGAAAATAAACATGGTCATTGTATTGTCATATTCGCACAAATATTAAATTTAAATCTCATGTCAAAAGAAAGGAAAATCGATACAATTTCGACCATAAGTTCATTAAGTTTCGTATATGGTAACACAATCTACATTTCTTAACCTAATCAAACACATTTAAATGGCAAAAATTTACTAATTTTGAAAGAAAGATCCTAGTTGTGAAAAATAGTTCTTTGCATTTGCACTATATTACAAATGATGAAGATAACAGTCTGATCAAACATCATTCAGTACAATAATTAATAAAAATTAGTATCGAAATTTAAAACATAACCCAAAGGATAAATCCCCCTTTTCTCAAATTTAATTTTTATTTAATTCGGTATATGTATTGTCGTAACGAAATTCTTAATTCCTGAATAAATTTCCATAAAATCTCGGTTTCTAGTCTAACATTTTCTACATTTGAAAATTCGAACATTTTCAAAGTACAACAGAAAATGTTAATGGTTTTATAACATTCCTAAAGTCTAAAATTTTCAACAGAAAATGCTAATGTTTTTATAACATTTTTAAAATCCAAAATTTTCTACATTGAAAATTCTAACATTTTCTACACTGAAAATTCTAACATTTTCTACACTGAAAATTCTAACATTTTCTACACTGAAAATTCTAACATTTTCTACACTGAAAATTCTAGCATTTTCTACAACAGAAAATGCTAATGTTTTTATAACATTTTTAAAATCCAAAATTTTCTACATTGAAAATTCTAACATTTTCTACACTGAAAATTCTAATATTTTCTACAAAAGAAAACTGTAATATTTTAATAGAATTTCTGAATACTCCAATTTCCGAAAAAAAGGAGAAAAAGAACATTCTAAAGATAGGAACTACTAAGGTTCTAATAAAGGAAATTAAAACTGCAGTTTCTTTATTGAATTTTCTCAATAAATAAGTCCGCTATTAATTTCGTGATAAAATTATTGAATAATTTCGCACTGATACTCTTAGGGAATCAGAATACCCAAATCAAATTAAAATTTGAACAGGAGAATAGGAAATATTTAAGATTAAAATCTTAACTCAAAACTCATATCTAAAATACATATATACTTCCCTTCTAAAATCTCGTAAGTTGAAACCATGTCCAATCCAAATTTAGACACTGTAGACCACACCCAATCTTTAATCCAAGATAAATTTATGTTTGACAGTGATCACCTTCTGTCATTTTGCTCCAACTTCAGTAATAGTGAAATTCAAGATCAAACAGATTCTATGCTTGAAACAAAACTAGAAGACTTGGAAAATAGATGGAAAAAATTGGAAATCTCGTATGAGAGACTCATGCTCGCACCAATATCCACTGCAAGCAAAGATTTAAAAGATAGTGCTAAAGTCAATTTTAATGCATGCTCTGAAACTTTTCACACATGTCGATCTAATATAATGGACATGCTAAAGATCAATAGAATAACTCCCACTTCTCATAACATTACGTCTCGAATGAGCTTACCACTTCAAGCTTACCCACCTCAAAACTCAAGTGTAAATATCAAACTTCCGCCTTGCGACACTGAAGTTTTTGCAGGAAGTTATGAAAATTGGCCATCGTTTCGTGACATGTTCACAGCGATCTATATAAACGGCACAAATTGTCCACCTGTGGTTAAATTGTTTCATTTGCGAAATAAAACCAGAAATGAGGCAGGCGCAATTGTAAAACGCTACCCACTTTGCGATGACAGCTTTGATCTCGCTTGGAATGCACTCAAAGCTCGTTATGAAAACAAAAGAGTTTTAGTAGATCATCAACTCCAAATCCTTTTTAACATCCCCATAGCCACCTCTGAAGATAGTAAGACACTTCAGAAAATCCATTCAACTGTCGCTGACGTTCTTCAAACCCTTCATACTCTAAATGTAAACACAGAAAATTGTGATTTTTTCATAGTTCATCTAGTTTGCTCCAAACTTCCTAATGAGACTCTCGCTCTATGGGAACAATCGCTTAAGTCCCATCGTGAATTATTAAAATGGTCGCAATTAGAGGAATTCCTAATCGACAGATACGAAGCAGTCGAAAGAATTTCTAATATGAAAATTACTAAAGAGCGTCTAAGTTTACCAGATTTTTCTCAATCTACAATCCAATCTTACTCTTCACAAGAGAAACTTAACACTACATGTAAACTTTGTAACGAAGTCCATAATCTAAGAACATGTAAAAAATTCAAAAGATTCACTATACAGCAAAGAATAGATTTCGTTTCAGCCAACAAAATTTGCACAAATTGTCTTTCTCCAAATCACTTAAAAGCAAAATGTCCTAGCAAGAATACGTGCTTCATATGTAAATCAAATCATCACACCTCTCTTCATCTAGCAAAACCCAACAATTCTGAGATTCAGCCTATTTCCTCTAATCCTCCAAGATATGTATCTGATAGTCGTAACCAAGGCACCTCAACAAATGTCAAACAGATAGCTATTTCGCAAAACGATTCCCCTTCCACATCGGAACAAGCACAGAATTCAAGAACTCAAGTTCAAGCTAATATTTCAGTTAATAGTGAGTTCATATTGCTCAGAACAGCACTAGTTCATATTCTACATATGGGAGAGCTTTTCAAAGTGAGAGCCCTGATTGATTCAGGATCTCAAAGAACATTTTTATCAGAAAAAGTCAGAAATAGACTTCTGCTCCCAACCCGAAAATCCCATGTTGATGTAATTGGTATTGGAGGTCAAGTGCAAACTGCGACTAAAGAATGCGATATTGTTCTTTTTGCCCAAAAGTCAAACATTAAAGTCTCAATCAGTGCTATCATATTACCAAAAGTCACAAACCACATTCCCTCAGTATCATTTGAATTTCCCAAGTTTAAAACGGAAAATCTCGATTTAGCTGACCCAACATTCAATCAATCTTCTCAGATTGACCTCATTCTCGGGAATGATTCAGAGCGTTTCATAAATATTGATGGAATCAAGAAAAATATATGTGGTCACGTATCTGCTTATAACACAATATTTGGATGGGTTCTCAGTGGACCAATTAAAGGACGGCCAATTCAGTCTTTCACAACGTCTATAGTTCCCTCTGAAACCTCTATTCTAAATGATCTCCTGCGAAAGTTCTGGGAACAGGAGGAATTGCTATCCCCTAAACTTATATCCGAAGAGGACCAGTATTGCGAAACATTTTACAAGAACACGACAACGCGGCAACAGGACGGTAGATATGTCGTTCGTTTACCTTTCAAAAAAGAATTCCCATGTTCTTTATTTCTCAGCACGTCTCGAATACTAGCTCTTGGTCAATATTCCCGTATGAAAATATCGTTATCGAAAGACCCTGAACTCCAAACCCAATACAACGCTGTTTTGAACGAATATTTATCTCTTCAACACATGGAAAAAACCACATTTCGTGAAGTGTGTATCGATGACAAATATTTTTCCTTCTACTTGCCACACCATGCAGTAGTTCGTCCTGAGCACAAAACAACCAAGGTTAGAGTAGTTTTTAATGCGTCACGAAAAACAAAATCAGGATATTCTTTGAATGACGTTCTTTATACTGGTCCAACCCTGCAGCAAGATCTCATGAATGTAATTCTTAATTGGCGTACATATCGTTACGTTTTCAGTGGCGACATTCAAAAAATGTATCGCCAGATATTGGTACACCCAGAAGATAGATCTTTCCAAAGAATTCTGTTTCAAGAAGAGCACTCTGCCCCTTTTAAAGACTATCAGCTCAAAACTGTTACATTTGGAGTAAATTGCGCTCCATTTTTAGCAATCCGTACACTTCTTCAATTAGCTACAGATTCAGAAGCAAAGTTTCCCAGAGCGGCTTCCATTTTACGAAATGAGACGTATGTTGATGACATATTGTCGGGAGGTCACACAATTGAAGAAGCATTAAACGCTCAAACTGAATTAATTCTCACTCTACAATCAGCGGGATTTCCATTAAAGAAAATTACCGCTAATACTTCCGAATTGCTCACTAATATTGCTTCTGAAGATCTCTATGATTCAGAATTCCTTCGCTTTCAAGAAACAAGCACAACAAAAACATTAGGAATCAAGTGGAATGCCCTCACTGATTCATTCTCCTACTCATTTTTCCCAATTCCCCAATCATCCAACGTTACAAAACGCGCTATACTCTCTGCAGTAGCCAAATTGTTCGACCCTGCTGGGTGGATAAACCCGATAGTTATCAGAGCCAAAATGCTTATGCAGCAACTGTGGCTAGAAGGTCTAGATTGGGACCAAAACGTCAGTTCCGAATCGCTCGAATTATGGAACAATCTTATCTCCGATCTGCCCTATATTGAAAACATTGTTATCCCACGGTGGATACAATTCGCACCCCTTGACATCATACATATACATGGGTTCTCAGATGCCTCAAAACAAGCATATTGTGCCGCTGTTTATATAAGATGTCAAACTAAAAGTAATGTCTCATACTCTAATTTATTAGTAGCGAAAAGTAAAGTAGCTCCTCTACAAACTGTTTGTTTACCTCGGCTTGAACTTAACGGAGCTCTTTTGTTAGCAAAATTAGTCAATCATGTGCTAAAATTTCTCAACTTAAATGAATCCGAACTCATATTGTGGACTGACTCAACTATAGTGTTAAGTTGGCTATCTAAACCCCCAACGACATGGGAAACATATGTTGCCAACCGTATATCTCAGATCCACCAATTAGTACCAAAAGCTATATGGCGTCATGTTCCCACTCATGACAACCCTGCCGATTTGGGTACACGTGGTTGTAGGCCGCAAGATTTAGTAATTAACCCGTTATGGTGGCATGGACCTTCTTGGCTGGTTAACCCTCAGTCTTCATGGCCATCTAGAGTAGATATCCCAACGTCACAGCACTCGTTAGCTACATCCATTATCCCAGTTCAAATTATTGATATATTGGAAAATTTTTCTTCTTATCACCGAGCTTTACGAGTTTTATGCTACGCTTTTCGATTCATTAATAAATGTCTATCTATAAATAGACCACATCAAAATCTCGATTCTCTCAATCTAACCCACTCCGAAGTTACAGCGGTTAAAAATAAACTCATTATCCTAGCTCAAAAATCTTTTTATGAATCGGAATATACATTATTATCTAATTCACAACCAATCCACGAAAAAAGTTCTCTCAAAACTTTAAATCCATTTCTCGACTCAAATAAAATTCTCCGAGTAAATGGTCGTTTATCGCAATCATCATTACCTTATAACGAACGCTTTCCTGTAATATTACCAGGCAACTCCCGACTCTGCCAATTATATTTAAACCATTTACATACGACATTAGCGCACGCAGAATGCAACCACATGTGCAGAATGGTTCAGACAGAATTCTATATTTCCCGTCTCAAACTGAGAATAAAGAAAATTATTCGTCACTGTAAGATTTGCATAATATTCAGACAAAAAAATTGTAAACAAATAATGGCTCCACTACCCCCTGATAGATGCAATCTCTCAGTACCATTCCAAACTACCGGGATTGATTTCGCTGGGCCTTTCGATCTCAAAACATCGAAATTACGAAATGCTTCCTGCATAAAAGGATATGTCTCCGTCTTTGTTTGCTTTAGCACAAAAGCCATACACCTCGAGGCGTGCTCAGACTTGTCAACTCCAGCTTTTCGCGCGGCATTCGCTCGCTTTATTGGGAGGCGGGGGCTCCCTCGCAGGATAGTGTCCGATAACGGTCGCAATTTTCTCGGTGCTAGTAGGGAACTAAGCAGAGAATTTGCATCGTTTATAAACTCAGCAGCTGAGGATATTTCTCAAAAATATATTACTCAAGGCTTCGAATGGAGTTTTATCCCACCACATGCGCCTCATATGGGGGGCCTTTGGGAGGCCGCAGTAAAAAGTTTCAAATTTCACTTCAAACGCACAGCAGGAGCCCACAAATTTAATTTCGAAGAATTTTCCACCCTTCTCGCACGTATAGAAGGAATACTTAACTCTCGTCCAATCTCAGCAATGTCAGAAGATCCATCAGATCTGACAGCCCTGACTCCAGGACATTTTCTAACTGGAAAACCCATAATGGCGTTCCCAGAACCTATGACCGAACAAATAGCCCTAGTTAAAAGATGGGAACAACTAAAAGCTCTTCACCATCAATTTTTCCTAAGATGGAAGGAAGACTACTTGAAGGCTCTACACAAAAGGTACAAATGGAAGAATCCTTCATCTAATCTCAAACCCGGCGACCTAGTTGTAGTCATCGACGATTTACTCCCTCCATCCGAATGGAGATTAGGGCGTATATTAAATACTTACAAAGGTTCTGATGACAACGTTAGAGTAGCTGATGTAAAAATCGTCAATGGAGTTATAACTCGTCCCATTGTAAAGCTATGTTATTTGCCATTTCTCAAAGAAAATGATGCCCTTACAAACTAATTCCTACTTATCATTTATCGTTTGTCACCAATTAACAACTTCATTTGCTCACTCTCATGATTATCATCAACTAATCATACACTTTTTTCCTTTTGTTTTTCTCTTTCTCTCTCATTTTATTGTCTTTAGGTCAAATCCATCCAGGCGGAACCCCGAAATTCACCAATGCAAGGTGTGCAGACAGTTCCACGCTCTCAGGTTTTGTCGCCGATTCTTAAAAATGAGTATCACGGAGAGGAATAGAGTGGTACACCGATACCGGTACTGTAAAAATTGTCTTGCTAGAAGCCATCAACTCAGATCATGCACATCTTTAGCTACTTGTCGCAAATGTGACCATCTCCACCACACGCTTCTTCATCCTTTTGGTGGTAGACAAAATGACCTGCGTGTCCGAATCAGCCATGAGTATAGAAAAAGTGAACGTAAAACCAACAGACAAACCATAACCAACAACATTCAGCCAGCCGGAGTTTCAAATTCATCGTTGACTCCAAATCATCAAATAATTTCTGAGGCCATCCGATCCCTGGCGCAAGTTCTTTGCGTACAACCCGGCACCAAGAGTGCACAACTCCGAGATGGCCGGCATGTTTAAAATCAATTATTTTAAACCAAACATTTATATTATTTATGTAATAATATAACTACGTATTTCTTTATATTGAATTCTATCTTTACTTAAATCTTTTACCATGAATTGTATCTATATCCAATGTCATGACATTATAAGCTGATATAGCGACTATTTATAAACTAACGTTAACAGAAAACTATTGTGAATTATAAATTATAAAATAATGCCTAAAATCGAGACTTGCAAATCTTTTGTGTCTTACTGAAGTCTTATTATAGGAAAATGAATATTGTAATTTTTACTTTTTAGTCTGCTACCAACTTAACAAGTTGTCTCTAAGTTCAGTAGTTAACTTTTCGCTTAAACAGTTTTGTATAAACTTCAAATTTACTCTTAAGCACTTACTTAAGATAAGCTAAATTGTTAACGGTGAGCCGAAAATATATTGAACCTATAAAAAGCCAAACTCTAACCCTTTTTATTTTCTACCCAAACGTCTAATTCCTTTATATTTCCTTTTTTTGAGAGGAATTATAAAGCCTTTAAGCAAGATCCATCTATTAAAACGGAGTAGCGTGTTACATCCATTCGATATACAGTCCACTATAACAACCATCTATCCCCTATTAGATCCTAATAGCACCAGCTCCCCGAACGCACCAATATAATAGAGCAATCTTGTTCAAAACGTATTCCGCGAATTTTTTAATTTTCAAAAATTATATACAGTTTTGAAAAATAGACAAAATTACCTTTCCATTGATATATAACATGCCTACCTAATGTTTTTTAAGTGACAAATTAATTAGGGAAAACTCAACATCTTTTAGAGAATTTACCTAGAACTATTATTTTCATCCATACATTTGTTAGGCATGTTTTACTACCTAAATTTTTATGAATTTTTACAGCCACTTTTTACGATTAATCTTTTATTCTTTATCCCTAAAAAAATTAACAAGTATTTGTTTTATATAAATATAATCTTTATTTATTTTTTTTTATAAATTAATATAATTTTGTAAAATAATCGGTATCACAGTAGTCCATATCTAAAAGATAAAGTAAATCTTTAAATTCATGAATATTTTCAAATGCTAACGTTTTGTAGCAAATCCAACGTTTCCTTATAGTAGATAAAACAGGATCAGAAGATAGAATCAGATTATTAAAAATATCTTCATTTTGAGACTGCCTAGAACACTTCCTTGAGCTAAACTGATGAATATGCTTAAAGTCTCTATTCCTCGATTCTTGGGGTTCTTCTGTAAGCTCTCCTAAAGGCAGAATATTATGTTCTATGATGACCTTTCCATGACATAATATCTTGTGAACTGTAGGTGTCATTTCTTTCCAGGGATATAATTCCAAAAGTAATTTAGAAAGTATTCTACATACTCTTCAAATTTTGTTGCGTTCACTTTATGCTATTTATCGCCATTAGAATAATATTGACCTTTTACAGTAAATCCATATTAATTCCGGTTATTTCGGAAGTAGTTTCAAAATGTTTGAAAAAACGTCTAGCGGTATTACCATCGTTTGTGCTTCCATATCCTGTGAGTGGTTTATCAATATTTAATCCCATCCGCTTTTTAAATTCATCTTGAATTCTTCTTTTCTCACTGGCTCTCATTTCCATTAACTCCTTATTGTTATTTGCACTTTTGTTTGCATTTTCCGGTATGCTTCTGTACTTTAAATCATATGCTAAATGTAGAAAATGTTCCAGAAATCGTATGCGAGCATGTAGGGGAGATATTCTAAATTGTAATGTTTCCTCATTTATTGACCTTTGCTTGGAAATATTCGAAAATTCTGATTTTTTATCACCACATATGTAGCAGTACCAAGTAGATGATGTTCCTGTAATGGCATTTCCAAGTTTCCCATCAATCATTGTAAGTTTTAAATCATAGGACATGTTAAACGAATAATTTTCTATTTCGATTGTTATAGGCTCCAAGTTTTTAATTTCTGCTTCAATACGATTTATCAAATCTTGCGTTGTTGTTTTGGATTCCTTTATATACTCAAAGCTTATTGGCCTACAAAAAGCTTTGGATCCTGGAGTCGAATTCTTCCAAATATCATCGAGACTGGTTGATGGAGAATCGCTGTCAGCATACTTTCGAATTCTTAATGGAACTAGCGATGCCATAAATACACTTTTATACTCGGAAGATGATTCACTTGTGTTGATTTGTTTATATTCCGAGAGTGCTGATAATCCATCACATCCCCACTTACAAATGAGTTGAAGATCACAAGAATTTATTTTTTTAGTTGGTCTGAAGAAAAGTCAGAAGCAATCCTTAAAGCAGTATTTTCGAGTAGAGCGCCGAGTCCAATAACAGCCTTCCGATCAGTTATTTCAATAGGAGATGGTATAATACTTTTCTTCTTTTCATTTATTTTGTCATATGATGGTAAAACATCCACTCCTTTTTCAGATAGCGCCTTTCTTAACGTTATGTAGTTATCACGACTTAATCCCAGCTGCAACATAAGCGCAATAGCTTCTTCCTCAGTGAACGTTGTATCAGATGATGGTGTGGGTATACTCTTTACAATTCTTTTCAGTCGTCTTGGTGATGCGGTTGGAAGAATATTTGCAATTTTTATGGCATCTAAAGGCTGTTTTTCTTTTCTTAACATTGCTTTAAAAGTGTCCGAAACTTCTTCGTTAGATAAGGTTTCTAGTGAAGTTGATAACCTTTTCCTCTTTGATTTTGAGCTCAAATCCTCATACTGCTTACAGGGAGCACCAACAGTTGATACGCAAATAGCAACTTCTACACATTCATCCAGCCAATCAGAAAATTTCGATCGAAATTTTCCAATGGAATACCGAACACTCTTCAGTTTTATATCAACTGATTTTATAAAATTTTCAATTTTACATATATCAGTTTTATCCACTTTATTTTTATGTGCAGTTTCAATATATTTCAATAAGAAGTTGACTTTATCTTGAAAAGGAGCTGAAGAGTGTTCAAATAAAATGGAGCACAAATCATTTTTTTTAGTATGATCGCTATGGTTAGAAAATTACAAATAATTACAAACAGATATAAACCTGTCTTATATATTAATTACAGGTACTTAAATTAAATTATTTTTTAAAGGGTTATGATATTCTACCTAATATGTCTAACGTTTCCTTATGTAATGAATTTTTCCTCAATAGGTCACTTTAATAAGCTACCTATTAAAGTGACCTATAGGGGTAAAAATCATTACAGTTTAAAAAATAATACCTGAACATTTTTTAATATATGTAACAAATTTAAGAGTTAACCTTATGGATGAAAATAATAGTACTAGGCATATTCTCTAAAAGATGTTGAGTTTTCCCTAATTAATTTGTCACTTAAAAAACATTAGATAGGCATGTTATATATCAATGGAAAGGTAATTTTGTCTTTTTTTTTCAAAACTGTATATAATTTTTGAAAATTAAAAAATTCGCGGAATACTTTTTTTTTTAAATTAAAAAATGTTTTTTATTCAGTTTTTGCGAAGATACAAATTTTTCAAATTGCAATAAAAATTTTATTTATGAATATTTTTTGATGAAATTTTACAGTTAGGTAGATTTTTTTACTCAAAATCCAAAATTAAATAAAAATTTCGAATTTTCTTATTAGAAATCCCGGAATTCCCAAAACAGTTTTAAAAAATGTTTTTTATTCAGTTTTTGCGAAGATACAAATTTTTCAAATTGCAATAAAAATTTTATTTATGAATATTTTTTGATGAAATTTTACAGTTAGGTAGATTTTTTTACTCAAAATCCAAAATTAAAAATTTCGAATTTTCTTATTAGAAATCCCGGAATTCCCAAAAAAGTTTTAAAAAATCCCAAAAATGGGATTTTTTGGTTTTTTGCCTATTATATCCATACCACGGGCGGGGTTATTGAAACCCGCTACAAAATGATTAAGAACATATTGGGTCATATAAAACAGGTCACTATAATTTGATATCGACTATGCGATTTGAGAATTTTTGCTCAAAATTTCATTTTCCATAAAAAATAGGGTTTTTTTGGATGAACCTGGTCCCCTCGGTATCAACAATTTCTAGGTTTTGTTTCATTTATCGTATTTTATGTAAAGTAAGCTTTCCAAAAAGTATAAATTCTATGAACATCTTCTTAGAAACTTTTTAGATAACTTAAAAAGAAAAAAATACTTTTTTCCCAAAAAAATTGCAAAAAATCGCCTTTTTTTAATTTTTTAAATTAAAATGCCTATAACTTTGGACTCAGTCATGATTTTTACATAATTCTTTCACTGCTTGATATACAAACTTGTTGTTAAGCGAATACAAAAAATGGCGAAAATCGGGAATATTTGGACCCGCTATTATCAAAAAACTAAAGTAAGGACGGTAAAAATTTTAAAATTTTAATTTTCAAATGCGAATATCTCCTAAACTATAAGAGATAATTTACTGCTAAGACATTTTTTATAGTGCTCGATGAGGACATTCTATATACGAAATTTTTTTTAAATCGGAACTCAAATGAAGAAATAGGATCGTTTTAAAAATTTAACATAGCCGAGGTGTCCTAATTTGAGGACCCCTCGCCAGGCCCCTGGTTGGCCTATAAGGTCCAAATTCAAAACCTAAACTCGACAACACCTCCTCTTTGTGCATACCAAATCAAAATCGGATTAACCGTTTAGAAGTTACCGAATTATTTCCCTCTATTTTTTTCCTATACCACTGTGCAATTGAAGAAACTCTGAAACGATTATGAAACATTCTGCACAAAATTATGAAAAATTTGGAAGATTTCAAATTCCTTTAAAGATAACAAAATTAAGTTTTTTTCTGTTCTAAAAAATATGAAGAATCCTTGAATCTTGACAGAGAAAACAAAACAACTTTCAATTTGGCAAAAAATTTTGAGTAGTTCAATAAAATTTCAGATAAATTTTAAAAGTTTCTATTTTGGGGAAAAAACTAAAATCTAGGCATTATTGGATTAATAGATGAATATTTGACAGTATTCCAGTTGGTTAATACTATTTTTGGCAATTTGGAAATGCCCGCCTGTCAATCAAATCATGGCCACAATCATTTTATTTGTCTTTTTCATAGTTTATTCGCTAAATATAAAGCCATGAAGTAATTAAGAGTGTACATTATATTGATTAGTGTTCTATCAATGCAAAATATCTTCTCCGGCAATAAAATGTAGTCTTTTATAAAAGAAATTTATCAGTATTTGCAAAAATTTATTAAAAATTGCTATAAAAATAAGTAAAAATAACAAAATGTGCATAGTGATGTTTATTTTGTCACAAAATATTCGTTATTCGAATACTTTTAATTATAATTAAAAATATATATGTTATATTCATTCATCTGAACTAAATATATATTTATTGTAGCCATGTATACATTTATTTTTCTTAAAAGTTCGTTCTTATTTTCAAAAATGTGTTATAACCAAAAATATAAAATTAAGAAAACCGACTCAACGAATATTTTATCCTAATTGTTCGCAACACTAACACAGAAAATGACAGCCAAATTGTACAGTGCTGCCAAGTTAAACAATAAACAGCACAATAGTTAATGTAGGTTTATTATTTGTTTATGAATACCACAATTTTATTAATGGCTTTTAAGTCTAAAGTGTACTTTAACTATTGTGTGATTTATATCTAAAATAAGCATTTTTTATGAATACAACAGATTATTTTTATTCATTAGCTTTTATGCATCCACACTAAAGTTTTTACTGAATTTAGACACCACTTATTAAATCCGAAGAAATAAAGGTCAAATATCGTTAGATGTACAAAGCAGATACCCAAATAATTTTTCTTATTAAAATATCCACGTCTTCCTCTAATTAAAATAAATTTCGAAATTTGTAAATGGTAAATGGAAAATGTATGCTGGAGTTATTCAAAATTATTATTTAATTTGAAAAGCTTAGAATAAATACGGCGCTACATACAGAAAAAGTTGTGCAGAATTTTTGGTTCATCATTTTCTAAAAGTATAAAAAGATATCGGAAGATCAATTTATCCAAATTTTATATGAACAATGTTTTCTATGCATCGTTTGAGAGGTCTACCGATATAAGATTTGCAAAAGTGCTGTCATTCGGGACATTCTAATGAGTAGTCAAATACATATCTTCATGGTTTTTTAGATTTGAGCTGCATTTGAAAAATGGAAACCGAATTTATATCAATATAATTTTTTGATAGCATATTTACCTGATCACAGATTTTTATTGTTATCTCGATTAACAATAAATTAAAATTTTTTATTTTTGATATAAAACTCGATTTGTATAGAAAATATGAGTGATTACGGATCTTTATTGTTTTCTCAAATTGAGAGTTATTTAAAGTAATTTTTTAAAGAGTTATATAAATAGAAATTTTAAGGGGAGATATGAATGATTTTCTAGACAGATTTAGGTGTTAAAGGAAGGAATCACAGCCGATTTAAAATTCGAATTTAAGTGAAAATGTAATATGAATATATTATTTTCCCTATATAATTCTCATATACTATGAGAATTATATCATGTTCTTTAGCATTATAAATGTAACAAAAAGTGGACGGAAAAAGGTCATTGCATTTTATTAAGATTACAACAGGCCCGAAATTAGTGCTATAGGTGTATTTATTTGGATTTGATGTATTAAACAGTCTCTTTTCTCATAAACTACCAAAGATATTTCGATGAATTTTGTCACACATTATTTGTTTGTGCCAGGGATCAAGTATTTTCAAATTCATAACAATTGTTCCAATATTTCCCATAGTCCCCATACAAAGGTGTATATTCCCGGATATAAGTTTATCGTTAATAACTCCCTGAAATATATCGGTATCAACACAAAATTTTGTACATACAAATATAATATGAATATAAATCATAGCTCCCATATAAGGCTCACTTCCGAAAATCACTTAAACGCACATATTTAATTGTCAAATAAAGGTTGTATAAAAATATATAAAACAAAATATATACTTTTATTGTTGAACTAGCTATACACAGTGTGCCTCGCTACCCTCATCGTAATGGAAATAAAATAAATATCATTATTTTAAATGTATATATATAAAAATTCCCCTTTTAGAGAACTCTTTAAGTTTGATTTTATGATTCTAGTCTCAATATTACAGAAAATTAAAAAAAAAAACAGTTGAAGAACGAAAAAGAACCAGACAGTGCCTTTTTATATATTTTCATTAAATCAGGATGACGCATGTTTAATTTTCGACCAGAAACTAAAAAATCGCATACAGATTTTTATACAATCAGGAAGCTGCATGTCAAATTTTATGTTTTTAGGTTCAATGTTATATAAAAGTATTAGTAAAAGAACAAAAAAGTACCAAGTATCCTTTTTCAATTTTCGTTCAATTAGGATACTGCGTGTTTAATTTTATGTTTATATATTCAATATTTTAGAAAGCTCTAAAAGTACCAGTACCAGTGAAGAACGAAAAAGTACCAAAAGACCTATTTTATTTAATTTCATGTTCCTAAGTTCAATATTATAGAAAATTCAAAAAGTACCAATTAAAGAACGAAAAAGTACCAGAAAATATTCCAGTTTAAATTTTCATTCACTCAAGTCCCTGATTGCTTAGTTTTATGTCTACCAAAGGGCACACTTTTATAGATTCTAATTAAATCCACATGCTTAATTTCATGTTTCTAGGATCAATATTATAAAAAACACAAAAACTACCTTTTGAAGAACGAAAAAGTACCAAAAAGTGCCCCTTTATAGGATCTCACTTAATCCAGACTCTAAATGCTTAATTTCATGTTTTTAGGTTCAATATTATAGAAAATTCAAAATGTACCTTTTAAAGAACGAAAAAGTGCCAAAAAGACCCCTTTTATAGGTCCTCACTTAATCCGGGCTCAATTTCACGTTTCTAGGTTCAATATTATACAAAAATCCAAAAAGTACCTTTTGAAGAACGAAAATGTCCCCTTTTATATGTTCTCACTTAATCCAGGCTCTACATACTTAATTTCATGTTTCTAAGTTCAATATTATAGATAATTTCTTTTGATGAACGAAAAAGTACCAAAAAGTCCCCTTTTATAGATTCTCATTTACTACGGGCTCTACATGCTTAATTTCATGTTTCTAGGTTAAATTTTATAGAAAACTCAAAAAGTACCAGTCGAAGGACGAAAAAGTACCAAAAAGCAGGGTACAGATAGCGATCGAATTCAATTCGCTCGCGAGCGAGTTTAATTCGAGCGATTTAAATAATTCATTTTCCGGCGAATAAATCTATTCGACTCGCGAGTTTAATTTTTAAACTCGCGATAAGAGTTGAAAATTTAAAGAGCGTAAAATAGAACTCGCTCGCGATTCGAGTCAAAACGAGTTATTCCCGAGTTTTATAATTTTGTAAATGGTATAAATTTAAATTTATAAGGCATAATCAATTTATATATAAATATGACATAACCAAATAAGTTTTCCCATTAAAATTATGTACACAATACATATGTAGGTACATTATTTGCTGCAAAGTAGTAGACACTTCGTACATACATACATGCATACATACAACAGACAATATACATAACAGACAGACAGACAGACATACATACAGACATACAGACAGACAGACAGGACATACAGACAAGACAGACAGACATACATACATACATACAGACAGACAGACAGACAGACAGACAGACAGACAGACAGACAGACATACAGACAGACCTACAGGTACAGACCGACAGACAGACATACATACATACTACATACAGCATACAGACAGACATAACAGACGAATACATACATACATGACACTACATACATACATACATACAGACACATACATAAAGACATACATACATAACATACATACAATACATACATACATTACATACATACATACACACATGGACAAAAAATAAGTACACTACTAACAGTTCTGTTAACAATTCATTATAAATATTTATTGAAGATAAATAAAAAAAATAACTATAATTCATTTTCTTTAATGATTTGTATAAAAATACGACATACAAAGTTTATTAAATCATAAATAAAGTTAAGTCTTCTTAAAAATGTTTTTAACACAGATAAATAAGTGGACAAAAAAATAAATACATCCACCTAAGGTACCGAAAAGCAAATCTAATTAAATTTTTTTTTAAATTTTTTGTTACTTTTAACTGTAATTCACTAGCTATCCTGTGTATCCACCATTATTTTGAATTACTTTGTCCATCCTTTTTGGCATACTGGCGATCAATTTACGACAGGTCTCCACCGGTATTTCGTACCACGTTTTCTGAACAAAGGTCCACAGCTGATCCCTATTTTGGAAATTTTCTTTTCCTATTCTTCGCTTTAACTCCCCCCAAAGGTTTTCGATCGGGTTCAGGTCAGGTGATTGACTCGGCCAGTCCATTACGACAACACTATTATCTCTGAACCAATCCTGACACAATTTTGACGTGTGTTTCGGATCATTATCCTGTTGAAAAACCCACCTGAGAGGCATATTTTCACTTGCATAGGGCAACATAATATTTTCAAGGATGTCCCTGTACTGAAACCGTGTCATAGTGTCGGAAATTCGGTGTATAGGACCAACGCCGTTACACGAAAAACAACCCCAAACCATTATGTTACCCCCGCCGTGTTTAACAGTCTTTTTCGTGAAACGAACGTGAAATTCTTTACCTTTTGGGCGTCTAACATTCCTAGCCGAGTCGTTGCCGAACAAATTAATTTTAGTTTCGTCGGTCCATAAGATATTGCGCCACTTCTTTTCACCTTCTGGCCCGGACCAATTAGAATGAGTTCTGGCGAAAGTTTGTCGTGCCTTTAAATTTTTCTGTCTGAGCAAAGGAATTTTTCTGGCTATTCTACCAGGTAAATTGGCATTATATAGTCTTCTACGTACCGTTCTGGATGAAACTACGTTACCAATCTCTGCAGAAATGGCTCTGGAAGAAATGAAGGGGTCTTTTTTAGCCATAGTAATAATGCGAGTATCCGTTGTTGGTGATGTTTTCTTTGGTCTTCCACGGTGTTCAACTGAAGGTTGTTCTTTGAGGGCATTTTGAACAAAATACAAGGAACGACTCAAGGTTTCAGCAATAAAACGAAGACTTTTTCCCTTATTTCTCAGCGCCAACGCTATTCTCCTCTCCTCCACGGTACAATGCTTGCCTCGACCCATCTACTTAATAAATTTCTTTTTAGTTTACAAGAACTAAATGAGAATTCCAAAAAAAATCACAAACCTTTAAAAGAAACCTATTAAAAACTTTAAAATTCAAATATCAAAAAATGTATTTATTTTTTTGTCCATACAACGAAAGCTCCCCACAAACGAAAATCGCAAAATTTGAAAATGGAGGATCATTCTGCTTCGTTTTTTAACAATAAATAGTATTGCCATATCGAACCATTTAAATAACGCAGTATTGCCATTTACATTTACAGATACATGAAAATTCTATAATCGAAAATGTATTGAAAGGACATGTATTATTTTTTTGTCCATGTGTGTACATACATACATACATACATACATACATACATACATACATACATACATACATACATCAACACGTGTTTTATTATCTTAATAATAAAATTTTCCAAACCTTTTGATTCACAATCAATAATCTAACTGCCTGTTTCACAATAGCGAAACAACATTTTCTTTCTTATAAATATATTGAAAACAAAAACAAAATTTTTAATTTATTTGTTGTTTTCAATATATTTGTAGAAAGAAAATGTTCTTTCGCATTTAGAGAAACCGGCAGTAATAAATAAAAAAAAAATGTTTAAAGATCACTTTCATGTCCATCAATATACATACATATGTACATACATAACTACAGATAAAAAACATACACATTTACATTAATAAAAAGGTAGACAATATATTTCTTATACTTTCCCACTTTTGCTTTGTCAGACCGTCATAAAACCTACGGCTACACAATCACACATACATAATTATTTCCCATATTATTGGTTCTTTTTTACTACCACAACAGAACCTGTTTCTTGCACACACACTTTGCTGATTTTCGGCTCGAATTTAACTCGAATTCAACTCGTTTTCCACTCGCTCGTAAGCGAGTTGAAAAAACAAAAACATGTAAATATCGCTTACGAAGCGAATACAAAACACATAAAACTCTAATTAAAATTGTGCTCGCGTGTTGAAAAATAAAACTCGCGATTTTGAATTTTAAAACGAGCGATATAAATAAAATAGCGATCGCGAGCGATATTTTTACCTACCCTGCCAAAAGTCCCCTTTTATAGATTCTCATTTACACCGGGCCCTTCATGCTTAATTTCACGTTTCTAGGTTCCATATTATACAAAAATCCAAAAGTACCTTTGAAGAACGAAAAAGTACCAAAAAGTCCCCTTTTATAGGTTCTCACTTAAACCAGGCTCTACATACTTAATTTCATGTTTCTAGGTTCAATATTATAGGAAATTCAAAAAGTCCCTTTGAAGAACGAAAAGTACCAAAAGTCCCCTTTTATAGATTCTCATTTACTCCGGGCTCTACATGCTTAATTTCATGCTTCTAGGTTTAATTTTAAAGAAACCTCAAAAAAAATACCTGTGTAGAACGAAAAAGTAACGAAAAGTCCCTTTATTATTAATTTCATGTTTCGATTTCAATATCAAAGAAAACTCAAAAAGTACCAGATGAAGAATGAAAAAGTACCAAAAATATCACTTGGTACCGGGGTTCCAAATAACACCTCATTAGCATATTTAGTGTTTCTAAATCTAAAAATTTTATCTAAATTGGATCATTGTGTTTGAATAAAATCAAATTTCCCGCTTTTACCCCTTTTGGTACTTTTTTTCTACCCATTAACGAAATAAAAATTCTATTCCAAAATGTTGCAACATCGTAGTGGGAGCCCGTTATTATGTATTTATATGTATAAGTTAATAAACCAAAATCAATGTTTTATGAAAAAAGTACCAAAAATAGGAACAATTTTCACCCCTTAAACATCCGAATAACCAAAAAGTACTAAATTTATATTT
The DNA here is from genome assembly GCF_015586225.1 of Lucilia sericata. NCBI lineage: Eukaryota > Metazoa > Arthropoda > Insecta > Diptera > Calliphoridae > Lucilia > Lucilia sericata. The sequence continues at coordinate 78,393 of NW_023994424.1, read as the reverse complement.
TTATTTTTTCGTCAAGTTATGAAGGAGTCAAAAATATTCTTTGAATGTTCACTGGTTTAAAAGATACATGGGGTGCAAAAAAAGTACCAAAATACAGTTTTTACCCGTTTATTCCCTAAAGGGGCCGAAATTGAAAAAAGCACCAGACACCTGTCCGCTTATTTTTTAAATGAACGACGATAAGCTTTAAACTATTTTTGTATCTTTTCTAGTTTAGGAGATATGAGGTTACCGAATTTACCCGTTTTTACCCTTTTTTTACCCCCTAAACATTAGAATTTCCAAAAATCCCGTCTTAGTGGATCTATTTGGTGGGAGACCAACCCCCTGTCCAAATTTCAGCTCTTTAGCTTTAACCGTTTAGGCTGTTCGATGATGAATCAGTCAGTCAGTAACGTTAGAATTTCGTCCGAATCTCGATGAACGCTCTGAATGTTAAAAGATCGCGAGTTTTGAACACTTCATTTATTTATAAAACTAAAAACTTAAGAACTATTAAAACTATCTTAGAACTAAGATAAGACCTCATGCACTCTTTTTATGCATTCAATTTTATCAATTTCATATTCCCATCTAAGGTGGGTTTTCAAGTGCGCTAGTGATAAGAATATGCTCTATTTCTAATTATATCTCATAATGTCTATGCGTTACATAAACAAGAGAATTAATGTGCATCTTAGTACTAGCATTCTTATCATTACTAAAGGTTGTCATAAAAAACTAAGCGATAAATATTTACAGTACTTTTCGCTTATAATCACAACTCTTTGTGACTATCTGCACAATTTGCACACAAATTGAGGACTATATCGCTAAAGTGATTATAAACAAAATTTTTGTATATGCCACAATGTGCTTATAAAGAAAATCGTATATACTATTTTTTTAGTCAGTTTTAGCTTGAGCATGTTGGTTACAGTTGTATCTTCTATTTTTATACCCTTCACCTTCGTGAGAAGGGTATATATAAGTTTGTCATTCCGTTTGTAATTTCTATAATATAATTTTCCGACCCTATAAAGTATATATATTCTGGATCCTTATAGATAGCGGAGTCGATTAAGCCATGTCCGTCTGTCTGTCTGTCCGTCTGTCTGTCTGTTGAAATCAGTTTTTAGAGGACCCCAGATATCGGCGAGATCCGAATCTTCAATAATTCTGTTAGACATGCTTTCGAGAAGATCGCTATTTAAAATCAGCAAAATCGGTCCATAAATGACGGAGATATAAGCAAAAATCCGAGACAACCTCTGAAAATTTCATTAAAAAAGGCAATTTTTTCATGCTTTGATTAATAAGCAACAACAACAACACTGCTTATTCATTGAGTATTTCGTTTCACATGTTTGGATGGCTGTGTGTTTCATTGGCATGTGTATATTGTTTTTGTTTCTTGGTGTATTCAGTTTGTACGTTTGGATGGCTGTGTGTTTCATTGGCATGTGTATATTGTTTTTGTTTCTTGGTGTATTCAGTTTTGTATGTTTGGATGGCTGTGTGTTTCATTGCCTTGTGTACATTGTTTTTGTTTGTTGGAGTACAGTTTCGTTTGTTGGTTTTACTGCCTTGTGTATTTTGTTTTTGAGTGTTTATTTCGTTTAGCGTTGTTGTTGTTCATTTTGTTTTGCTATTGCTATAATAATGATATAATCGGGAAAATTAAATAGGTACATAAATTTAAATTTTATAAAATTTATATTTTTTAAATACACTATGGTGAAGGGTATATAAGATTCGGCACAGCCGAATATAGCACTCTTACTTGTTTCAAATAAAAATTTTAATTTATAACTTGCTCAAAGCAAAAAATCTACCGCATTTAAAATTTCTTAATCGAAAGTCGTTTTTCTTCAAAAAATCTTCTCCATTTAAACCGTTACTAGCTAATTTACGATACATTTCTTTGTAGTAGTAGTGGATAGCCACTTTGAAAACTAATTTTTTAGAAAAAAATTTCGTGTGTGACAATATCGTGAAGTTTTTTTATATAACGTGACTTTTAATAGCCGCGGGTAGATGGAATATATATGAAAAGTGCTTATATCAAAAATGGACTATAAAGCAATATTTTTATATGAAATTGATCGATAGAGACATATAAATCTAGTAAAATTGACAATATCACTAATGTGACTATAACAGTGATGACTATAAACGAAAAATACTGTATTTGTAACTCAAGTGAACTAATCGAATAGTTTTTAAGACAGCCAAGCGCAGAAAGAGAGACGCTAAGAAACTGTTATTGTAGTGGTGAGAAAATACTAAAAAAACACTTAGAAAAAATATTGCCTAATTACGCTTGTTATGATCAAATTTCATAACAAGTAAAATAGTAAATTTTACAGATAAAACATATTCAAGAAAAGAAAAATATATATTTCTTCATTAAGATAAAGTTTTTTATTTAAAATGTGTAAAAAAAGTATTAGAAATACTGTTTTATGTGTTTTCATTCTTATGCATTAGTAAATTTTTTTTGGAGTGTACGAGTTTCTTGCAAGTAATTCTCTTGTTTACAAATTGTGTTGTTGTTTTTACAAATTGTTTTTGCAATTTTTGAAACAAAGCGACATCAACCTACATTGTTGAATGCTGTTAAGCAACTGAAGATAATTTTTTGTATTTTTACGCTCTTGCTATGAGTTTTGTTTACGATCGGGTAGTGTACGTGTGAATTGACGAAAATCTTCGTAATTTGAACAAAATGAACGCGCAACGCTGTTTTAAGACCAAACCCATGCACCAAAATAAGGTTTTTTAACTATGTTCAAATATGTTTGTACATTCTGCCAAGGGAAATATTAAATATATGTATGTATAATTATTTTTTCTAAATATGTATATAGTAAGTTATGAATACTTATGTATAATAAACCGGTGCAGAATCATTGGCATGACTTCCTCTTCCTATTCTTGTAGCAGTAGTAGCCAGGAACCCACGACCACAGCTTAGCTCTCTTCTCTCGGCTCGCTTTCTTCAATTCTAAATCTCCATCAAGATACTCTTCTTCATCGGCTGGATTATTATCTTTGTTGACGTAAGAGAATGTTTCGTCACCAGTATCGGTAGTAACATCTTCGACTAATTCGGCACTTCCTTCTTTATCGATAGCCCCAGTTTCATCACAGGCAATTTTATCGTCACCATTATTAACTTCAGCATCATTGTCATCGTCGGCATATTCATTGTTGGCATTAATAAACTCATTTGCACAGGCTTTAGTAAAAGACACATCCTCTATGTTGACTTCAGTTCAGATATCAATAGCATTGGTTTCATCAGCATTATTATTATCATTTTCAGCGGCATATTTATCCTCAGTGTTGAGTTGATTCTTGAAATCAGTTTTTCATCATGGTCATCTGATTCTCTTTTCACAATAGCACTAATAACTTCTGGAACTTCATGTTTAGCAACTAATTTGCTTTTGATGCGCTTAACAGGAACAGGATCTAAATTTGAAGAATCATATCTGTCTTCAGTTACTTGTATATCAATATATTCTTTAGTGATGATTAGAGCATGTTCTTTCAAAGCATCCCTTACAGCAACTGTAGTTTCCAAAACAGCACCAGTACTCCCTCTGTCATCTTCTTCATCATCTCCAATTGATTCTTCAACAGTATATTCATCAGAAGCACCCAAGAATGTGTTGTCACCATCATAAAATCCTCCAAAGTGAGGACTTACCGGCGAAATGTCACGAGACGGCGTGTGGTTGTAAAGCACTCGTCCGAATCTCGATGAACACTTTGAATGTTAAAAGACCGCGAGTTGTAAGGCACTCGTTGGATTCTTTTTGAACACTAAATTTATTTATAAAACTAAAAACTTAAAAACTATTAAACAAAATCTTAAAACTAACTTGGAACTAAGATAAGACCTCATGCACTCTTTATATGCATTCAATCTTATTAATTTCATATTTCCATCTAAGGGTGGGTTTTTAAGTGCGCTAGTGATAAGAATATGCTCTATTTCTAATTATATCTCATAATGTCTATGCGTTACATAAACAAGAGAATTAATGTGCATCTTAGTCAGTGATGCCAGGAGATTTTTTTCAGAAATCCCTACGCTTATGAGAAAAAAATCCCTTTTATCCCTACACCCACTTTTTATTTTCCCTACATTTTTCCCTACACTACTTTTTTCCATTTTTTTCAAAGTTTATCTTAAAAAAATACAAAAATAACATCAAAAACTAAAATATTAGCTCCGTTTTATAATATACATATATGTATGTATTTTTTTTTAATTTTTAGGAATGAAATTTCTATAATTTATATTTTAAATTTTTTTTCTTTCAATTTTACATCATACAAATCTTCCAACCCTGACTCTTCAGTTAAGATTAAAAAAAAAACAATTGAAAGATTTATGGCAGTATATCGAATCGTGATAAAAATTTATTTTATGTGACTCCAACAAAAAAATTTTCATAAAATAATTATTTAAAATAAGGTTTACTTTTGCGTTTACTTTTTGCGGTTTACTTTTATAAATTTTCAGAACATTAAATTAATTTTTTCAATCCTGAGTTACAGCATTAAGCCCCCGACTACTCTATCTATAAGGAGTCAGAATATATCGCCCTACAGGATTGGCATAATCCAAAAAGTCGTTTCAAGAAAAATGGATATGAATATTTAATGACATTTAACTATTTTTTTTAATAACTTTTAAACAAATTAAGGGGTTTTAAAAATCCAGATTCAGATAGTTGAGGTTAATATGTTTCTCATCTAAATTGAAATTAAATTTTTAGTTTTCTAATATTCACAAAAACGTGGGTTTTAGTTTTTACGTTTACAAAAAATCGATTTCACATCGAAAATAATAGACATATTTGAAATTTCATAAATCTATATGAAAGATTTTAGTATGTCGCAGGTTTTGAAGACCATAGTTCAAGAAAGCCGAATTTTGGATTATGCCAGTCTAGTAGCGATATGTAGGTACATATATTGTAGATATTACAAGCGGAATTTTTACTAACGATACACTTAAAACTGATTTCATTTTTAATTTAAAAGTTTAATACATGAAAGAGTATATTTTTAGTTGTTAAAAACTATGAAATTGAAAAATCCCTACAATTTGACAATAGTAAGAAATCTTTCCCTTTTTCCCTACACGTGAAATTTTTGAAAAAAATCCCTACAAAAAGGGAAAAATCCCTACACTTGGCATCACTGATCTTAGTACTAGTATTCTTATCAATACTAAAGGTTGTCTTAAAAAACTAAGCGATAAATATTTATTTGTACCTCAAGTGAACTAATCGAATAGTTTTTATGACCAAACCCATGCACCGAAATAAGATTTTAAACCATGTTCAAATACGTTTGAACAAAGGTATCTTGATAAAATTCGACACAAATATGTTTCGTCTATATATGAATCATTCTACGAAATTTTTTCGGATAAGACCATAATTGATCATGGGAGCTATGATAGGGTCCACTTCCGAAAATCATTTAAACGCATATGTTTCATATCGGTATAAAATTCAACTTGAATATGTTTTGTATACGTATAAATCATTCTAACAATTTTTCCCCGGATCGGTCCATTATTGGTCATAGCTCCCATATAAGGCTCTCTTCCGAAAATCAGTTAAACTCACATATTTCATAGTTAAATAAAGCTATCTTGATAAAATTAGACACAAGTATGTTTTGTATACATACATATGAATAACTCTACAAATTTTTTCTGGAGAGGACCGTAATTGGTCGTAGCTCCTATATGAAGTCAAATTATCTAAAAATTAGATGTCAAATGGGTTTTAATAAAAAGTAGTATTTAACGCCAAATTGTATTTTATTTTTTTATTTTATTTATTTGGTCTATAGATTAATATAAATCCTTACAGACGAAAGTTATATACAAATTTTTAATAATTTAAATGCAAAACAATTTTTCTTTTTATATTAGCATTACTTTCCGAATAATCTATTAAATGATAACATTTGTTAAAATTGTCACATATGCGGCGAAAGGAGTCGTTGTTAGCATACACGGACTGTAGTACATTATTTTCAACGGTTGAAAGTTACGGGTTGGTCGAGATGGGACATTAAAATTAATTTTACCAAGCAAAAACTCCGATTCAATATCACCACGGATTAATCCAAGTAAAAATGAAATACCCAGCATTAATCTAAGACTTTTTAGTGTTGGTAACTTTATTAGATTGAGTCTGCTTTCATATGACGGTAGCACGAGTGAATTCCAGCCAAGACCACGTAAACAAAAAATTAAGAATTGCTTTTGAACAGTTTCAATACTATGAATGGATATTATAACAGGGATCCCAAATAATTGATCCATATTCAAGAATAGGACGAACCAAAGATGTATAAAGATGTTTGGTAATGTATGGGTCAGAAAATTCTTTCGACCATCGTTTCATAAATCCGAGAACACCATTCGCTTTATTGACAGTTAATGCAATGTGATCACGGAAATTAAGTCTATGATCTAGTAATATTCCAAGATCGTTAATATTGTGGACTTTTTAAAAAGGCAATTCATCTATAAAATAGTTGGTGTCGTAATTTCTTACTCTAAAACATGACATGTGTTTACATTTTTTATACCCTCCACCACCATCAGTGGTGATAGAGGGTATATATAAGTTTGTCGTTCCGTGTGTAACACCAAGAAATATTCATCTAAGACCCAACAAAGTATATATATTCTGGGTCCTTATCAAATTCTGAGTCGATTTAGCTATGTCCGTCTGTCTGTCTGTCTGTGTAAAACACGCTCACGTTAAAACTAAGCAAAGGAAATAAACTAAATTCACCCAAAATATTTATTATTATCCTAAGCAGTTTGGTATTGAAAATCAGCGAAATCGGTTTACAACGTGAAAAGTTATGAGTAAAAATTTCAGACTACCTCGAAAAAAATTACGTTTTTTTCATAATTCTTTTGAAGTTTTCTCAGAAACTACCAAAGATATTTCGATGAATTGAAAGTCGTACGTTATTTTTTCAGAGTAGTGATTAATTATGTTCAAAATCTTTACAATCGATCCAATATTTCCCATAGCCCCCATACAAAGGTATATATTCCCGGAAATTAGTTTATCGTTAATAACTCCCACAAATATATCGGTATCAACACGAAATTTTGTACATGTAAACATAATATGAACAGAAATCATACTATCAACGTAGATCTTAGTCGGTCCACAATTGCTCATAGCTCCCATATAAGGTCCTATTCCGAAAATCACCTAAACGCACATATTTCATTGATGAATAAAGCTATTGTGATAAAATTCGAGTTGAATAATCATTCTACCAAATTTTTTACGGATCGGTCCATTATTGGTCATAGCTCCCATATAAAACCCACTTCCGAAAATCATTTAAAAGCTCATATTTCATTGTCAACTAAAGCTATTTTGATGAAATTCGACGCAAATATGTTTAGTCGAAATATAAATCACTCTACGACATTTTTTCCGGATAGGCCCATAATTGGTTATAGCTCCCATATAAGGTCCACTTTCGAAAATCACTTAAACGCATATATTTCATTGAATTATAAAGCTATCGGGGTAAGATTCGACACAAATCTGTTTTATATACATACAAATCATTCTACAAAATTTTTTACGGATCGGTCCATAATTGGTCATAGATCCCATATAAGGCTCACTTCCGAAAATCACTTTAAAACACATATTTCAATGCCAAGTAAAGCTATATTGATAAAATTCGGCACAAATATGTTTTACCTAAACATGAATCATTTTACGAATTTTTTTCCGGATAGGCCCATAATTGGTCATAGCTCCCATATAAGGTCCACTTCCGAAAATCACTTAAACGCATATATTTCATTGAATTTTAAAGCTATCGGGATAAAATTCGACAGAAATATGTTTTGTGTGCATTGAAATCATTTCACCATTTGTTTTACGGATCGGTCCCTTATTGGTCGTAGCTCCCATATAAGGCCCTCTTCCGAAAATAACTTAAAAGCACATATTTCAATGTCAAGTAAAGCTATCTTGACAAAATTCGACACAAATATGTTTTGCCTAAACATGAATAACTCTACGAAATTTTTTCCGGATAGGCCTATAATTGGTCATAGCTCCCATATAAGGTCCACTTGCGAAAATCACTTAAACGCGTATATTTCATTGAATCTAAAGCTATTGGGAGAATATTCGACTTGAATATGTTTTGTGTACGTACAAATCATTCTATAAATTTTTTACCTGTCGGTCCATTATTGGTCATAACTCCCATATAAGGTCCACTTACGAAAATCACTTAAAAGCACATATTTCATTATCAAATAAAGCTATCTTGATAAAATTCGACAAAAACATGTTTTGTCCAAATATGAATCACTCTGCGAAATGTTTCCCGAATAGTCCCATAATTGGTCATAGTTCCCATATAAGGTCCACTTCCGAAAATCACTTACACGCATATATTTCATTGAATTCTAAAGCTATAGGGGTAAAATTCGATTTGAATAAGTTTTGTGTACATATAAATCATTCTACCAAAGTTTTTACGGATCGGTCCATTATTGGTCATAGCTCCCATATAAGTCCCACTTCAGAAAATTACTTATACGCAAATATTTCATTGTCAAATAAAGTTATCTTGATAAAATTCGACACATATATGTTTTGTCTTAACATAAATCACTCTACGAAATTTTTTGCGGATAGGCATATAAAACATTGTACCAAATTTTTTCTGGATCGGTCCATATTTGGTAATAGGTCCACTTAAAAAAATCCCTTAAACGCACATATTTAATTATCAAATAAAGATATCTTGATAAAATATGATTTGTGCACATATGAATCACTCTGCGAAATTTTTCCGGATAGGCCCTTAATTGCATATAAAGTCCACTTCCTAAAGTCACCTAAACGCACATATTTCATTGATTAATAAAGCTATTGGAGTAAAATTAGACCTAATATTTTTCTGCATATAAATCATTATACGAAATTGTTTCCTGATCAGTCCATAATTGGTCACAACTCCAATATTCTGTGTATAGATATATCATTCTATTAAAATGTTTTCGAACTGGCGTATTAATATACATTTTTCTGGACCTAATCAAAATTAGCCCGACAAAAATTTTGGCAAGTTATCTAAAAATTAGATAGTTAGATGGGTTTCAATAAAAAGTAGTTTGCTGGTGGAGGGTATTTAAGATTCGGCATAGCCGAATATAGCACTCTAACTTGTTTATATTTAAATCCATAAGGCTTATTTTACACTATTGCGAAAGTTTATCGATGTCGGATTGGAGTAAGTGTTGACTGCTAGAGTTTCGAATGGTTTTTAGAATTTTGACATTGTCAGCGTACATTAATACTTTGGAATGAGAAATAACATTAGGGAGATCATTTATAAATAAAGTAAATAGTATTGGACCTAAATGACTTCCCTGGGGAACACCAGATGGGACCTTAATAACTTTGGAAGTGGCATCTCTAAATTTAACTTGTTGCGTTCTATTGGATAAGTAGGAAAACAACCAATTTAAAGCTGCAAAGCTAAATCCCATTAACGATAATTTTTTTAGTAGCATATTATGGTTCACTCTGTCAAATGCTTTACTAAAAATGTAAATAAGTTTATTAGTTATGTAGTGAAAAAGTAAAAAAAGAGTTTCATATATATTTATTATTATATATTATAGGTTTTGAAGATGTAATGTGTCGTACTGTTCATTCCACAACATTCATTATAACAGATTTCATGAAAATCGGATCAGTAGTTTTTGTATGCCTGAACGTAAATTTGATTTAATGATTGTTTTACAAAAAGTTGGTGTAAAAAGGGGCGCCACGCCACGCCCCACGATCCTGAGATCAGACCTATCGGTTCACTAGTTTTCTGTAAGTCTCGAATTAAAATGTTGAATAACAATTACATATATAAAAAAAGTGAGCATAAGAAGAAACGTGACGTCAAATCATTATTTTATTTAGCCTATTGTTCTACTTTAGAATAGAACTATTAGTGTTCTAAATTTCATGTAAATCGGTTCAGAAGTTTATCCGTGAAAGCGTAACAAACAGACTTTCTCTTTCATATAATTATAGGATAAGATATAGGTAAGGATAGTTTCACAAAAAGTGGGCGTAAAAAGGGGCGTTGCATCCGACCAAGATCTTATATAGCCTATTATTCCTTTTGGGGTTAGACCTATTAGCGGTCCAAATTTCATGTAAATCGGTTCAGTAGTTTTGCCGTGAAAGCGTAACAAACAAACAAACAGTCTGTTTTATATATATATAGGATATACTTATTCCGATATCTTTATTTATCAATGAAATAAGCGATTTTCTGAAGTGGATCCTTTATGACAGATATGAACAATTATGGACCGATCCGAAAAAAAATTATTTATATAGCCAATTTTATATCTTTATTTCTTAATTGGATATTTGCATTTAAGCAATTTTCGGAAGCGGTCGTTATATGGGAGCTGTGACTTATTATGGACCGATCCGGCAAACATTTCGCAGGGTGTTTCATATCTACTTTAAACACATTCATGACTAATCCGAAATCTTCATTCAATTATGAAATATATGCGTTTACGTGGTTATCGGAAATGGACCTTATATGGGATCTATGCCCAATTATGGACCGATCCAAAATATATTTTGCAGAGTGATATATTTATACAAAATACATATTTATCTTAAATATTATTTCAATATCTTTATTTCTAAATTAGTTATGTGCATTTAAGTAATTTTCGGAAGTGGACCTTACATGGGAGCTGTGACCAATTATTGACCAATCCGAAAAATATTTTGCAAATTGATATATGTATACACAAAACATATTTATGTTGAATATTGTTCCAATATCTTTATTTCTTAATAAGTTATTTGCATTTAACCATTTTTCGAAAGTGGACCATATATAGGAACTGTGACCAATATTCGACCTATACAGATCTACGTTGGTAAAACGATTTCTGTACTTATTATATACATATGTGCAAAATTTCGTGGTGATACAGATATTTTTGCCGAAGTAATTAACGATAAACCTATTTCCGAGAATATGTGCCTTTGTATGGGGACCATGAGAAATTTTGAATCGATTGTTTTGAGTTTGAACATTTTTTATCCCTGGATAAAAAAAAACGTGTGACAAAATTCATTCCATTATCTTTAGTAGTTTCTGAGAAATCTACTCAAGAATTAGGAAAAAAACTTAATTTTTTTCGAGGTGGACCGATTTGGCTGATTTTCAATACCAAACTTCTTAGGACAATAGTGAATATTTTCAGTGAATTTGGCTGATTTAATTTGCTTAGTTTTAACGTGAGAGTGTTTGAGGCAGACAAACAGACAGACACAGCTAAATCGACTCAGAATTTCATAAAGATCCAGAATATATATACTTTGTTGGGTCTCAGATGAATATTTCTTGGTGTTAGACACGGAATGACAAACTTATATATACCCTCTATCACCACTGATGGTGGTGGAAGGTATAAAAAAATAGGATCGATGCATAATTGGTCTTAGTTCTCATATAAGGCCCATTTCCATAAGTCACTTTTTCCAATATATTTCATTCAATACGGATAAAGTCTGCGAAATTTTGTTCGGATTGGCCAACAATTGGCAATATCTCCACGGAAGCACAATTTAAACTTTCACAATTTATTAAATACGTATCTAGTAATATTTATAAGGATTTTCATAAAAAGTAGCTTACAGGTGGAGGGTATTTAAGATTCGGCATAGCCGAATATAGCACTCTGACTTGTTTTGTTTTAAATTTAATTTTTCATTAATTATTATATTAATATTAAAATTGTCTTCTCGGTCCATTATTGGTCATAGCTCCCATATAAGGCTCTCTTCCGAAAATCATTTAAACTCACATATTTCATAGTTAAATAAAGCTATCTTGATAAAATTAGACACAAGTATGTTTTGTATACATACATATGAATAACTCTACAAATTTTTTCTGGAGAGGACCGTAATTGGTCGTAGCTCCTATATGAGGTCAAATTATCTAAAAATTAGATGTCAAATGGGTTTTAATAAAAAGTAGTATTTAAGGCCAAATTTTATTTTTTTATTTTATTTATTTGGTCTGTAGATTAATATAAATCCTTACAGATTAAAGTTATATACAAATTTTTAGGAATTTAAATGCAAAACAATTTTTCTATTTATATTAGCATTACTTTCCGAATAATCTATTAAATGATAACATTTGTTAAAATTTTCACATATGCGGCGAAAGGAGTCGTTGTTAGCATACACGGACTGTAGTGCATTATTTTCAACGGTTGAAAGTTACGGGTTGGTCGAGATGGGACATTAAAATTAATTTTACCAAGCAAAAACTCCGATTCAATATCACCACGGATTAATCCAAGTAAAAATGAAATACCCAGCATTAATCTAAGACTTTTTAGTGTTGGTAACTTTATTAGATTGAGTCTGCTTTCATATGACGGTAGCACGAGTGAATTCCAGCCAAGACCACAAAAAATTAAGAATTGCTTTTGAACAGTTTCAATACTATTTGAATGGATATTATAACAGGGATCCCAAATAATTGATCCATATTCAAGAATAGGACGAACCAAAGATGTATAAAGATGTTTGGTAATGTATGGGTCAGAAAATTCTTTCGACCATCGTTTCATAAATCCGAGAACACCATTCGCTTTATTGACAGTTAATGCAATGTGATCACGGAAATTAAGACTATGATCTAGTAATATTCCAAGATCGTTAATATTGTGGACTTTCTCCAAAGGAAATTCATCTATAAAATAGTTGGTGTCGTAATTTCTTACTCTAAAAAATGACATGTGTTTACATTTTTTTATATTTAAATCCATAAGGCTTATTTTACACCATTGCGAAAGTTTATCGATTTCGGATTGAAGTAAGTGTTGACTGCTAGAGTTTCGAATGGTTTTTAGAATTTTGACATCGTCAGCGTACATTAATACTTTGGAATGAGAAATAACTTTAGGGAGATCATTTATAAATAAAGTAAATAGTATTGGACCTAAATGACTTCCCTGGGGAACACCAGATGGGACCTCAATAACTTTGGAAGTGGTATTTCTAAATTTAACTTGTTGCGTTCTATTGGATAAGTAGGAAAACAACCAATTTAAAAAAAAAAAAAGTTCTTAGATTATATAGTAATTAATTGCTTACACAGCATTATTCATAAAGTGGATAGTGTAACAATTGGACAGAACATTGAACGTAAGAAATACATACAAACAAAGCCACGATCAGTAAAATATTTAAAGTATTGACTGTTTTATCGACTTTGTAATATGATATTATTTTTAATTGCTTTTTCAATATTCTGTCGGCATAAGCGATACATGTTTTATGCTACACCTCCCTTTTACGGAAGAATGTTCATACCCTTTTTAAATGTATGAACATTCTTTAACAAATTATTACTATAATCTTAATAATTAATTTTATTACAAATATGGGAATAAACATCTTATTTATTACTTAAACACATGCGCATATGTTACTAGGGATAATGTTAATTATATTATTTGTTGAAAATCTTAAGTCTATTCTTATGAACTATTTGCTCTTTTTATTTTTCTTATCTACTATAGTTACATTATTTCTTAAATCTATGTTTTTAATTTCGTAAGGTCCTTTATATTGTGGATCTAATTTGTGACCTACTTCATTTTTAACTAAAACTAAATCTCCCACTTTTAATTTATAATCTAACAATGTCTTATCATAATTTAATTTCTGTTTTAACTTATACCTATCAATTATTTCTTGTGCTCTCTTATGTGTTATTTCTAACCTATATCTAATTTCCTTAGCATAATCTTCTACATTATATAAAGGTGATATTGTATGAACCTTATCAAAATGTTGAAACCCATTAGGAATCTTACCGAAAACTAACTCATAAGGGCAATAGTCATGCACCGTAGATGGCGTGGTATTGAAACAGTAAGTGAAATACCTGAGCCATTCATCCCAATCGCTTTTGTCAACGGATATGTATGATCTTACATATTCGTTGAAGGTTCTATGACTTCTTTCTATAGTTCCTAGCGTTTGGTGATGATGAGCAGTCGATGTAATATTTTCTATCTTCAAAAGGTTACATAATTCATTAAGCACCGAATTTTTGTACTCTGTACCCATGTCCGTAATGAACGTCTTCATCGGTCCATAAGTAAGAATAAAATGTTCAAATATGGCTTTCGCAACTGATTTTGCGCTTTTATCTTGAATAGGTACCGTTACAAGATATTTTGTCATGTCGCATATTATTGTGACAGCATATGAATTTCCGTTATATGATTTTGGTAGTGGACCTATAGTGACCACTATTACCGTATCAAATGGTTTAACTGGTGTATTTGTCAAAGTCAATGGCATTTTTGTGTGTTTTGTAATTTTAGCCGACTGGCATTTTTGGCACACTTTAACATATTTCGTAATATCACGAGTCATGTTCTTCCAGAAGTAATATCTTTTTATTTTATTAAGAGTTCTTGAAACACCAGAATGTCCGCCGTCCGCTGGATCATCATGATATTGTTGCATTATCGCTGTTATTAACTTAGCATTTGTTACGTGGATCACCTTATTAAGTAGCGCTACTTTCAATAATTTATTGCCCATTTCCTTAAATTCATTAATAGAGACATATTCGAAAATTTTCTCACTAGGTGCCACTTGTAATTTATTAATTTTTAGTTTACCGGCCACTTCTTCGAGCCTTTGGAAAAATTGTCCTAAGTCAAATTTCCCATTGATAAACAATTCATTTATTTTCATACATGCAAGTTTCGATTTACCACGTTTAATATAAAATGTATGTGGGTCAATTTTTAGCTTGCAAAATTTTCTGACGTCAGAATTCATAATTGGGTTAAATACATTGGGCTTCTCATGTTTATTTTCTAAATGCTTTTTGTTTAATGTAACTGGAGATTTTTCAAGTGACTCTTTTGCCATTGATCGTGTTGTTATTTTGTATATATTGTTATTTTTATTGTTCATTTCTTTCAAATCATTTATGGTTATACGCGATAATGCAACATAATTATCTTTTCGCCTAAGATATTTAACTGTAAAATCATATTCCTTTAAATCAAGTCTCATTCTAGTTAATTTTGAACTTGGATTTTTCATAGAAAATAAATAAGATAATGGTCTGTGATCAGTGCGGATTAAGAAATGTTTTCCATATATGTACGGTCTAAAATGCATAATAGCCCAGTGTATAGCTGTTAACTCCTGTTCTATAGTTGATTTATTGCTTTCGCCCTTTGTAAATACTTTTGAAGCATATGCGACTGGAAGGTGCTTTCCATTGTGTTCTTGTGTTAGAACGGCACCACAAGCTTGTTTGCTTGCGTCAGTTGTTATACAAAATTCTTTTGAAAAATCTGGATACTGGAAGCAATTTTGGACTCATTAATGCCTTTTTTAGATGTTTAAAAGCCGAATCACAAGCCTCAGTCCATTTGAACTCAACATTTTTCTTCGACAACCGTATCAAATGTCTTGACTAATCGGAAAAATTTTTGATGAATCTTTTTATCTGTTTTTGATTCTTGCTGTGAAAAACTAGGTTTTATAAATACCTCTTCATGCAAATTTTCTGGTAAGTCAATTTTTATATCTTTTCTAATGGCAGCTTTAAAACTCTTTCTTTTAAATCGAGAAAAATCCTTCTGCTGCAGTTTGATTTGCTTTAATTAGTCTGTTATAATTTACGTTAAGTATTACTCTTATATCCTCAAAACAACGTAGCAAAGTTTGCATATGTTGGTGAATTGTTTCTTCCTTAGTTGGTCTGTCAATATTCAAACATTTGTAAGATCGGTCAAATTCATCTCTAATTATTCTAACCCTTTTTACTATATCCGACCACTCCATCTATACTCTATTCAAATCGTTAGCTCGGATTGTATATTTCTTCTTTAATCTTTTATTATGTAAGGCGTAAATACGCAACAATGTATTTAAACCTATTAAAACAGTTGTTATTATTAAACAACATTCAATTAATTCAAGATTTGTATTTCCCTGTACTACCTCTACTTCATTGACCATATTGGCCGAAGGATTTTCTATTTTGGATTGGTATTTTCCCATTACAAAGGACCTTAAAAAAATTTTAATTGAGCTTGAAAACTTAAATATTCTATATATTATTATTTTTATTATTCATTATTCTTAAAATTATTTATATGTATAAAGTAAAAAATATTTATATTTGTCAAATGGCGGTTAACGCCTACTGACCTAAATGTGCAACTAAATGCACAATATCTATTATTATTATTTTTTTTTTAATGTTTTGTTTTTAATAGAAGATCGATTCTATCGATCTTTTCCCACATGGCCGACGCCTGGTTCCAAGGAGGTGGTGGATCCTGGTTTATTAGTCGGATCAGTCGGATCGGATCTCTTCTTAACCTTGTCTTAAAACCACCCCTTCGTTTTGGTTTCGTTGTTGGTGGTATCTTCGTTAGGTTTTTTTTTGCTGGTTTAGTTTTTGTCCTTTGTAAATACTCGTCTCGCGTTATGGCTCTTGGGCCTGGTGTACCCATTCTGTACCTTGGCCGTACAGACTTCTGACGGAGACTTAGCTGTCCGCCAGAAATCACAATTTTGCTTTTGGGTGTCCTTTTATTTTGTGGCACTCCAAAAGACTTTTTATAATAAAATAAATACCTTTAGGTGCTTTAAAACACTCCCAAGGTCTTTTTATTCTTTTTGGGTGCTTATTATTTTTAGCACTCCAAAAAGGCTGGCAGGATCGCCATATAGAACTATGCTAATTAAAAGATGTTTACGTTAAATCTTAGTTCTTCGCAAGAGCTAAATTATAGCTCTCTTGTGTTAAGCGAAGTGTGTCTTTATTGAAAAAGTTCTTAGATTATATAGTAATTAATTGCTTACACAGCATTATTCATAAAGTGGATAGTGTAACAATTGGACAGAACATTGAACGCAAGAAATACATACAAACAAAGCCACGATCAGTAAAATTTTCTGAGTATTGACTGTTTTATCGACTTTGTAATATGATATTATTTTTAATTGCTTTTTCAATATTCTGTCGGCATAAGCGATACATGTTTTATGCTACACTACTTTAGAATAGAACTATTAGTTTTCTAAATTTCATGTAAATCGGTTCAGTAGTTTATCCGTGAAAGCGTAACAAACAGACTTTCTCTTTCATATAATTATAGGATAAGATACAGGTAAGGATAGTTTTATAAAAAGTGGACGAAGAAAGGGCGTGGCATCGGATCAAGTTCTTATATATAGCTTATAGTTCTTTCCATGCTTATACCTATCGGTATGCAAAATTTCAGGTTAATCGGTTTAGTAGTTTTTGCATATTGTGATTGTAAATTTTTGTAATAATAGTTTCACAAAAAATGGGCGTAAAAAGGGGCGTTGCATCCGACCAAGATCTTATATAGCCTATTATTCCTTTTGGGGTTAGACCTATTAGCGGTCCAAATTTCATGTAAATCGGTTCAGTAGTTTTGCCGTGAAAGCGTAACAAACAAACAAACAGTCTGTTTTATATATATATATAGGATATACTTATTCCGATATCTTTATTTATCAATGAAATAAGCGATTTTCTGAAGTGGATCCTTTATGACAGATATGAACAATTATGGACCGATCCGAAAAAAAAATTATTTATATAGCCAATTTTATATCTTTATTTCTTAATTGGATATTTGCATTTAAGCAATTTTCGGAAGCGGTCCTTATATGGGAGCTGTGACTTATTATGGACCGATCCGGCAAACATTTCGCAGGGTGTTTCATATATACTTTAAACACATTCATGACTAATCCGATATCTTCATTCAATTATGAAATATGTGCGTTTACGTGGTTATCGGAAACGGACCTTATATGGGATCTATGCCCAATTATGGACCGATCCAAAATATATTTTGCAGAGTGATATATTTATACAAAATACATATTTATCTTAAATATTATTTCAATATCTTTATTTCTAAATTAGTTATGTGCATTTAAGTAATTTTCGGAAGTGGACCTTACATGGGAGCTGTGACCAATTAATGACCAATCCGAAAAATATTTTGCAAATTGATATATGTATACACAAAACATATTTATGTTGAATATTGTTCCAATATCTTTATTTCTTAATAAGTTATTTGCATTTAACCATTTTTCGAAAGTGGACCATATATAGGAACTGTGACCAATATTCGACCTATACAGATCTACGTTGGTAAAACGATTTCTGTACTTATTATATACATATGTGCAAAATTTCGTGGTGATACAGATATTTTTGCCGAAGTAATTAACGATAAACCTATTTCCGAGAATATGTGCCTTTGTATGGGGACCATGAGAAATTTTGAATCGATTGTTTTGAGTTTGAACATTTTTTATCCCTGGATAAAAAAAAAACGTGTGACAAAATTCATTCCATTATCTTTAGTAGTTTCTGAGAAATCTACTCAAGAATTAG
This sequence comes from Lucilia sericata, assembly GCF_015586225.1. NCBI lineage: Eukaryota > Metazoa > Arthropoda > Insecta > Diptera > Calliphoridae > Lucilia > Lucilia sericata. The sequence continues at coordinate 59,832 of NW_023994424.1, read as the reverse complement.
GAAAAAAACTTAATTTTTTTCGAGGTGGACCGATTTGGCTGATTTTCAATACCAAACTTCTTAGGACAATAGTGAATATTTTCAGTGAATTTGGCTGATTTATTTTGCTTAGTTTTAACGTGAGAGTGTTTGAGGCAGACAAACAGACAGACACAGCTAAATCGACTCAGAATTTCATAAAGATCCAGAATATATATACTTTGTTGGGTCTCAGATGAATATTTCTTGGTGTTAGACACGGAATGACAAACTTATATATACCCTCTATCACCACTGATGGTGGTGGAAGGTATAAAAAATTATGATCGATGCATAATTGGTCTTAGTTCTCATATAAGGCCCATTTCCATAAGTCACTTTTTCCAATATATTTCATTCAATACGGATAAAGTCTGCGAAATTTTGTTCGGATTGGCCAACAATTGGCAATATCTCCACGGAAGCACAATTTAAACTTTCACAATTTATTAAATACGTATCTAGTAATATTTATAAGGATTTTCATAAAAAGTAGCTTACAGGTGGAGGGTATTTAAGATTCGGCATAGCCGAATATAGCACTCTGACTTGTTTTGTTTTAAATTTAATTTTTCATTAATTATTATATTAATATTACAATTGTCTTCTTCTTTTTTATAAAACATGTATAATTTTGTAACAAACAGTGACGTTTTCTGTTGTTTTGTATGGTAACACTGCGAAGTTTAATCTTATACTCAAAAACATCAAATGGGATTAACATCAGATTAAATTTATTATATCCACCACCACCATCAGTGGTGATATAGGGTATATATAACTTTGTCATTCCGTGTGTAACATGAATAAATATTCATCTGAGACCAGTGTTGCCACTTTGGTTATTATTAACCAAAATTGGTTATTTTTGTTTTGCATGTGTTCATGTGAATTATTTTTTCGTTTTGGTTATTTTTTGCAAAAAATTGAACTAAATGCTGTTTGCTTTTATTCGAAAAATAAAATTAAAAAAAAACATACGTAATTCAGCTCTGGGTGGAGGAAGACCGTCGTGCGTCGTTGCCACTATCGGTTAGGGGTAATCAGGCCGTCCTTTTTGCTCTGCCTTCGAGAGTTTTACGTTTCAAACCGCATTGGCCAATGTGTGACGTCAGATAACTGTACCGAGTTACAGTTTTTCTTGAGGTGCATATTGACCATGTGCAATCGTGTTAACTTAACCTAAGTTTTAAGTTTGATTATGGTGGAGATCCAGAAAAACTCGAATTTGTAACTTTTGCTAGTATTACTAGCAGTACTTATCGTGGCGTTATGTTTTTATAACAGGCCACAGTGGGACAGAATCGAAATTTTTTGGAAATAAATCTGGCATTTCTAAACGGCTGATCCGATCGGTATAAAATTTGGCGTGAGCGTAGCCAAGGAGTATTCGAGTTTAAGTTTTGAAGATGAACCCCGCAACTGCCCCAGGGACGGCGCTGTGGCGGCTCAAAGTAGGGTACCTACGACATGTAAAATTTTTAAACTCGTGCCATTTTTTGTTTTTCATCCAAATATTATTTATATTTTCTGAAAGCGCTCGACGAGATCTTGAAAAAACATTCTTGGACATACTACTTATCTTTTATAATATCCGAGTTATAGGCATTTTAAAAATTTAGTGATACAAAATTTACCATACCTTGGTCCGCCTTTTTTTGAATACCGGGCGTAATTTTTGACCAAATGGACTCAATCTTGTTAGATAGACAACAAAATTTCCAATAATATACAAAAAATTTCAGATCAATATCATTTACAGATCCAAAAATATACGTTTTTTAATTTAAAAATTCAAAAAATTTTAGATTTTTGCCGTTTTTTTGCCAAAAATGTGTCTTAACTCTTTTATTAAAAAAATAAAATTTTTTTTAAGAACATATAACAATTTTATAGTTTTCTAAAAGGTATCTTTACGCAGAATGCTTTGGCGTAAAAAACTCGTCCTATTTTTTTAAAATGTTGCCACTGCGTCCTTCCGAATATGACCTATTTTTTATCAAAACTTCAACTTTGGGCGACATGTTCTAAAATCCTAAAGCTTTGAAATGACAAATTTAACAAGCGTTGAAAATTTCATTGAGTTTTGTAATAAATAAAGATTTTGTCATATATTACATATTTGTTTAATTTCTAAAACTATGACTTATATCAAAATTTTAATAGGGTCTTAATATATTTTTTTAGTTAGATATGGAAATTCTCAATTCTTTACAAAAATTTTCAAGCCAATATCTCAATTACATTTAAAAATATGTTCCTGTATCCTTTAATTTCTTATTTTTCATATTTTAGTATTAAATATGACAGAACATATTTAAATCTTATATTTACCTATTTTCTATTTGTTTGCTTATCCTTATAATTGAAAGGTCCTATTATGCTTAAATTTTCAGAAATTTATAACTATTTTTACCTAAATTTTTTCGACAGATCATTTCGTTCTGTTTCGTTTATGATCATGTAGGTAAAAATATACAGGTTGTCCAATCTTGGACACTATTTTATTATTATTATTATGATTATTATTAAATAAATTGTATATTGAATTGGATTTTTTGAATTGTTATTACTTTACGGTTATTTGCATTTTAAGATAAATTGAATTATAATGAATGAACTGTATTATCTTAACACTGTAAAGTAATCTTGTAATTAGTATTCGGTTCAATTGAATTGTCATTTGTTCTAAATATTCGCTGAATAGCCATTTATGTTCCAAACCTAAGCTTCACGTTTCTTGTAATTAAAACAAATCGGTCACTTGTAAATCATCAATCGTTGAGTAAAGTTGAACTTTCTCTCTAGTAAACCCCCGCTCAGTGCTGTGAATAAAATATAAAATAAAATAAAAACAAGTTAGAGTGCTATATTCGGCTATGCCGAATCTTAAATACCCTCCACCAGCAAACTACTTTTTATTGAAACCCATCTAACTATCTAATTTTTAGATAACTTGCCAAGATTTTTGTCGAGCTAATTTTGATTAGGTCCAGAAAAATGTATATTAATACGCCAGTTCGAAAACATTTTAATAGAATGATATATCTATACACAGAATATTGGAGTTGTGACCAATTATGGACTGATCAGGAAACAATTTCGTATAATGATTTATATGCAGAAAAATATCAGGTCTAATTTTACTCCAATAGCTTTATTAATCAATGAAATATGTGCGTTTAGGTGACTTTAGGAAGTGGACTTTATATGCAATTAAGGGCCTATCCGGAAAAATTTCGCAGAGTGATTCATATGTGCACAAATCATATTTTATCAAGATATCTTTATTTGAAAATTAAATATGTGCGTTTAAGGGATTTTTTTAAGTGGACCTATTACCAAATATGGACCGATCCAGAAAAAATTTGGTACAATGTTTTATATGCCTATCCGCAAAAAATTTCGTAGAGTGATTTATGTTAAGACAAAACATATATGTGTCGAATTTTATCAAGATAACTTTATTTGACAATGAAATATTTGCGTATAAGTAATTTTCTGAAGTGGGACTTATATGGGAGCTATGACCAATAATGGACCGATCCGTAAAAACTTTGGTAGAATGATTTATATGTACACAAAACTTATTCAAATCGAATTTTACCCCTATAGCTTTAGAATTCAATGAAATATATGCGTGTAAGTGATTTTTGGAAGTGGACCTTATGTGGGAACTATGACCAATTATGGGCCTATTCGGGAAACATTTCGCAGAGTGATTCATATTTGGACAAAACATGTTTTTGTCGAATTTTATCAAGATAGCTTTATTTGATAATGAAATATGTGCTTTTAAGTGATTTTCGTAAGTGGACCTTATATGGGAGTTATGACCAATAATGGACCGACAGGTAAAAAATTTATAGAATGATTTGTACGTACACAAAACATATTCAAGTCGAATATTCTCCCAATAGCTTTAGATTCAATGAAATATACGCGTTTAAGTGATTTTCGCAAGTGGACCTTATATGGGAGCTATGACCAATTATAGGCCTATCCGGAAAAAATTTCGTAGAGTTATTCATGTTTAGGCAAAACATATTTGTGTCGAATTTTGTCAAGATAGCTTTACTTGACATTGAAATATGTGCTTTTAAGTTATTTTCGGAAGAGGGCCTTATATGGGAGCTACGACCAATAAGGGACCGATCCGTAAAACAAATGATGAAATGATTTCAATGCACACAAAACATATTTCTGTCGAATTTTATCCCGATAGCTTTAAAATTCAATGAAATATATGCGTTTAAGTGATTTTCGGAAGTGGACCTTATATGGGAGCTATGACCAATTATGGGCCTATCCGGAAAAAAATTCGTAAAATGATTCATGTTTAGGTAAAACATATTTGTGCCGAATTTTATCAATATAGCTTTACTTGGCATTGAAATATGTGTTTTAAAGTGATTTTCGGAAGTGAGCCTTATATGGGATCTATGACCAATTATGGACCGATCCGTAAAAAATTTTGTAGAATGATTTGTATGTATATAAAACAGATTTGTGTCGAATCTTACCCCGATAGCTTTATAATTCAATGAAATATATGCGTTTAAGTGATTTTCGAAAGTGGACCTTATATGGGAGCTATAACCAATTATGGGCCTATCCGGAAAAAATGTCGTAGAGTGATTTATATTTCGACTAAACATATTTGCGTCGAATTTCATCAAAATAGCTTTAGTTGACAATGAAATATGAGCTTTTAAATGATTTTCGGAAGTGGGTTTTATATGGGAGCTATGACCAATAATGGACCGATCCGTAAAAAATTTGGTAGAACGATTATTCAACTCGAATTTTATCACAATAGCTTTATTCATCAATGAAATATGTGCGTTTAGGTGATTTTCGGAATAGGACCTTATATGGGAGCTATGAGCAATTGTGGACCGACTAAGATCTACGTTGATAGTATGATTTCTGTTCATATTATGTTTACATGTACAAAATTTCGTGTTGATACCGATATATTTGTGGGAGTTATTAACGATAAACTAATTTCCGGGAATATATACCTTTGTATGGGGGCTATGGGAAATATTGGATCGATTGTAAAGATTTTGAACATAATTAATCACTACTCTGAAAAAATAACGTACGACAAAATTCATCGAAATATCTTTGGTAGTTTCTGAGAAAACTTCAAAAGAATTATGAAAAAAACGTAATTTTTTTCGAGGTAGTCTGAAATTTTTACTCATAACTTTTCACGTTGTAAACCGATTTCGCTGATTTTCAATACCAAACTGCTTAGGATAATAATAAATATTTTGGGTGAATTTAGTTTATTTCCTTTGCTTAGTTTTAACGTGAGCGTGTTTTACACAGACAGACAGACAGACGGACAGACGGACATAGCTAAATCGACTCAGAATTTGATAAGGACCCAGAATATATATACTTTGTTGGGTCTTAGATGAATATTTCTTGGTGTTACACACGGAACGACAAACTTATATATACCCTCTATCACCACTGATGGTGGTGGAGGGTATAAAAACTTGAACTCTACTTCATTTAGCCCGGCAGAACAAAAGGTGAGTTTCCTCATTCCCCAAAAACCCTTACTCTCTTATAGAATTGAAAGAAATATTATCTTTTATTAATCCCCGCTTAATTTCTTTCTTTTCCTTTTCCCCCGCAACCGCAAATAATTATAATAACTCGGACGAGAGTTATTATAATTATCAGAAAGACTTCTTTTAGATTGCTCCACTAGTTTCCCCCCGCTCTACCAATCTAGATAAGTTGCTCTAGTTCATTTCATGGTCCAATCGAGCCTCTCATTTATAGAAGGAACCTGCAAAAAATCCCTACAAGAAATTCTACAAAAATGAGGTAAACTGCCACTCATCAATTATAAAGCCGGACAAAAAGTAAGTAGAATATTAACTTTTTTTACACAATTCCCACTCACGCACACACATACATACACTCATCAAAAAATCACATAAAAAAACATCATATATCTCTCTTTATTAAAGTGCAAGGAAAAAGAATATTTAAAATTCAAAAAACAACCCCTAAAAATCATCTCGCTCATAAAAAGTATTAAAACAAAATATACATAAATCTCTCAAAAATTTTTTTAAAGTGATAAAAACCACAAAAAAAAACATACAACAAATATAAAAGTGCCAAAAATTGCAACAAAAAATCCCTATAAAAAAGTTATATTTATGTATATATGTAAATATGTTAAAACTAAATAATTAGCAAAGTGAAAAATTTGTTTTCGTAAAAAGTGCAAAAATATAAATACATATATAAAATTGTATATAAAAAGTGAAAAATAATTCGTGTCGCCGTACGGGTTCTATATATTTAAAATTAAAAAAATTAGCGGTTCCTTATACACATGTTTAAAATTTTTTGAAAAAAAAGCGCATAATTTTACATAAAGTGTATACATATAAAAAATTAGCGGTTCCTATATATTTAAAAAAGAGCATAATTTTACATAAAAATAGCGGTGCCCTATATACTAAAAAAGCGCAATTTTTATATATATAATCTGTGTCGCCATATTTTTTTTTACAAACGTTAAGCGGTTTTCTTTTATAACTTTATTTTTATTAAATAACGCCATATTGAGAAAAAATTGTGACACCATATTTTTTTAAATAAAATCGGTAATTTCTTTCAATTTTTTTTAAATAAAAATTAATTTTTAAACAAAATTTTAATTGCACATAATTACCGCCAAAATTTTTTCCCCTACCCAATACATGTTTGCATATATACATATTACAAATCCATACCTATTACAAATCTCATGTAATTATCCCGTTAAATTGTTTGTGTAATAATATTTGTCCAAAAGAAATAAACAAACGAGAATAAAGCAAAATTGAAAATATATTTGTTGTATGGTTTTTTATACAAGTGTTTCTCATATGAAGGAAAATACAAAAATTAAAACGAAAAATATTACACCCAAAGAAAAATTAAGTGTGCTCCTAATAATTAAAAGAAAATATTACGAAGAAAGAAAAAAATATTAAAGTGCAATAATAAAATAAATTTATTTTTCTGCTTAAATAAAAGTAATTTATTTTCTCAAATAAATTACTTCATTTACTCAAGTGATACTTAAAGAAAAATTCAATCACAGTGAAATTTTTATTAATATTAAAAATTGTGATAACTTGTGCTGATATTTTTCTCGAGTGTAAAAATAAATAAGAATACTTTGTGTTGTTCTCATCATTTAAATAATTTTGTTGTTGCTTAAACTGAAATAAAATTACATACAGTCCATTGCAAAGAATTATAAGCAACAACAACTTAAATAAAGAACAATAAAAATAAAAACAATATTAACAACACAAAGTTATTATTTAATTAAAAATTTCACTACTCGCTAAAAACAAAACTTAAAATAAAACATAATAAATTTAAATAAATTTTTTTTCCAAAATTATTAAAAAGCAGAAAAATAAATTTAATTATTTAATTATTATTATTATATAAAAATAATTATTATTTTAATCTCATTAAATTATCCCAAAATATTTTACTAAATCAAAATAATTACTCAACTCAAAAATATTAAATAAAAAGTGCAAGTGTAAAAGTGTATTCGAAAAAAAAATCGCTTAATAGTGGTCGTGTTGTCATCACTTATATATTTTTTTCATATATTCTCGCTCATTCTCAATAAGTGTTGCCATCGTGTTTTTTTCATAACTGATCGTGAAAAAGAGTTGCCATCGCGTTTTTTTCATTTTTTCGGAAAATTAAGCAACGAAATAATTTTTTGAAATAAATTTCATACGGAAAAAAATTTTTGATTTTGAAATTTTTTTTTAAACCCAATTATCGACAATTTTATGCCAATCACTATTTCTAAATAATTAAATAAATTTAATTAAAAAGCTCGATAAGAAAAACACAGTTTTAAAAACTTTTAAATAGTTCAATCGTCTTTTTGAAAAATTATTTTCCCTATAATTACGCAATAACTTTGGTAACATTTAAAGCTTATTAAATAAATATTAAGCGAATACACTTTTAAGCGTGCACATTTATAAAAATTTTACAATTTTAAATTTTTTTATTATATTATACTATATTATACATATCCCATCTCTATATCTTAATATTTAAATTTTGTTTACAGCTCAATTCGAATATCTTTATTCTCAAATAATGCTCAATTTTAACTAGTTACCTAGTTCTGATAAATACAAGGATAAAGAGAATAAAAGAATATCGAATAATTTTTTTTTAATTTGTGTGAAAACTCTTTTTCTTGAAATTTGTTTCGTTATTCTCAATGACTGCTAAGAAATTAACTAGATATAACTTATCTAGTGCTATAAATCAATAGCCCCATTAAATATAAAGAGAATATCGAAATACAAATAACCTTGTTTGAAATACAAAAACTTAATTTGCTCTAAAATTTTAATTTTTTTTGATTTCCGCGATTTGAATTACCCTTTTTAACTAGATATCAGCTCTAGTTATAGAATTTTTGGCTCTAAATTTAAATATTATTCCGCGATTTTATTTACCATTTTAACTAGATATCAGCTCTAGTTATAGCCCTTCTTTAATAATCGAAAAATAAATTTGGTTGAAAATTATAAAAACTAATTTGCTCTAAATTTAGTTTTTTATTTTCGCGATTTGATCCACCTTTAACTAGACATCAGCTCTAGTTTTTCTCTAATAAACAAACCATCGAGAATAATAAAAATTAAACAATTTTGCCCAAAATTAAAATTTTTTTAAATTTTTTATCACTTTGTAAATTATTCTATTCGTATACTCAATTTTTAACTAGATAATTGGTATCTAGTGCTATAACGCTATAGCCCCTTTACCCACAGTATAAAGAAATACGAATAATTGATTAACTGAAATTTTAAATTATAACTTTTTCTTTATGTTCATATAACTATTTTATTAAATAACCGCTTTTTCAGTAAAGTGAATAAAGGAAAGTTATTAAAATTTGAAATTAAATTTCAATTCGCCGCTATCGATACTACTTCTTTAGTTCATATTACTATTTTAATAACCGCTTTTCAGTAAAGTGAATAAAGAAGAACGATAAACAATTTTTAATAAATACCTAATTCTCGTTTGGTTTACTTTATATATTATCCGCTTTCACCAAATAAAAACATTTTTACAAAAAGTTGCAATTATCCACTTTTATTATATCCGCTTTTACGAAAAAGAATAAAATTTTTGAAGAAAATTTTTATTCTCATTTCATAACTCAGCTTTTAATGACTTATACCCTAACTTACCGCTATTACAAAGAAATTAAATTGCAATCGCTACGCTTTAAAGCTAAAATAAGCTTAAATCTATATTAAACTCATTTCAATATGACTTCTACATCAAATACAAAGTCTACTTCAGCTCCAAAAGAGCGCTTTGTATTCGACTGCGACCATCTTCTACAATTTTGTGACAGATTCAATAGAACGCCTATTGAAGAACAATCTGAATCTGTTCTTGAAGTAAAATTAAAAGAATTGGACGCAAGATGGGTTAAAGTGGAAGCTTCTTACGAAGGAGTCATGTTAGCTTCTGATAACTCTTTAAAACCCGAATTTAAAGAAGAAGCGAAAACTAATTTTAATGCTTGTGTAGACGCATATTACTTATGCACATCTCAAATTCTTGATTTAATAAAAGCTACTAGACTAGATAGTTCTAATGTAGCAGGGTTCGAGGCAGCAGCCCGATACTCAATCCCAAACCAACCACTCACTCAAAATTTTGCGCCAGATAACTCAAGTAACTGTATAAAACTTCCCCCTTGCGATACAGAAATATTTAAAGGCAGTTACAAACAATGTCCATCGTTTCGTGACATGTTCACGGCCGTATATATAAATCACTCAAAACTCTCTCCGAGGTGAAGCTGGTGACATTGTAAAGAGATATCCCTTATATCATGAAAATTTTGAATTAACGTGGAATGCTTTGAAACCCCGCTATGAAAACAAACGTGTTCTGGCTGATAACCAAATAAAACTCCTTTTTAATATTCCGCCAGCAACCGCTGAAAACAGCGAATCAATTAGAAGAATACAATCTTCAGTTAATGATTCGCTAGCAACTCTAAGAACTCTCGGGGTAGAAGTTGAAAGCTGGGACCCTATTTTAATTCGCCTAATTTCAACAAAATTGTAGATTTTACTCTTTCGCTTTGGGAACAGTCTTTAACTTCCCCTCGAGAACTTCCCAAGTGATCTCAAATGTCACAATTCCTTGTTGACAGATATGAAGCAGTAGAACGCATCAATAGCATAAAAACTTCAAAAAGTTGCTTTACTTTAACAAATGCACCTGAAACCAAAATACAAACTTATACATCTCAAGAAAATCTCTATGAACCCGAATGTAAACTCTGTAATGAAATTCACTCGCTAAGAACATGTCCCAAATTTAGAACCTTTACGGTACAACAAAGAGTGGATTACGTTTTTAAAAATAAAATTTGTAATAATTGTTTGAGTTCATCTCATTTTAAACAAAATTGCAAAAGTAAAAAAACTTGTCTCCATTGTAAAAAAATCATCATACTTTGCTTCATATGAGACCAAAGTTACAAAATCCAGCTCAAATCCCAGAACACTCGCAAAAAAATCAAGAGCCAAAAGAAAATAAAAATATAACTCATAAAACTTTGTCGAATTCAGCCCAAACTGAACAAATTGCATCTCAAAATGATTTCCCAGCTTTCTCAAATCAAATTCAAGCTAATTGTTCAATGAATAATGAAAATATTCTGTTGCGTACTGCATTAGTACAAACTGATCATCAAGGTCAACTTTTTACTGTTAGGGCTCTAATAGACCCTGGTTCTCAACGAACATTTTTAACAGAAAAATATAACTCATAAAACTTCGTCGAATTCAGCCCAAACTGAACAAATTACATCTCAAAATGATTTCCCAGCTTGCTCAAATCAAATTCAAGCTAATTGTTCAATGAATAATGAAAATATTCTGTTGCGTACTGCATTAGTACAAACTGATCATCAAGGTCAACTTTTTACTGTTAGGGCTCTAATAGACCCTGGTTCTCAACGAACATTTTTAACAGAAAAAGTTCGAAATCGTCTTCAATTACATTATCAATATTCTCATTTTGAAATTATTGGTATTGGCGGCCAAAAACAAATAGCTAACAAAAAATGTGAATTCGTATTATATGCAAAAAGATACAATTTAAGAATTCCAGTTAAAGCTATAGTAATGCCCAAAGTCACTAAATGGCTTCCAACATATTCTTTTGAAATACCTGACTCGCCTGAGCTTTCTGAATTGGATCTAGCAGATCCAACTTTCAATAAATCTGCTCAAATTGATCTCATTATAGGAAATGATTAACAATTTCTTAATTTAGAAGGTATTAAAAAGAATGTATGTGGTCAAACTTCAGCTTATCACACTGTTTTTGGTTGGGTTCTTAGTGGTCCCATTAAAACCCAAACTATTCAAACTTTTACCACATCGGTCACACAATGTGAAACTTCAGATTTAAATAATACATTGAAAATGTTTTGGGAACAGGAAGAAATTCCTACTTCTCACCCAAACACCGTTGAACATGAAATCTGTGAAAAGTTTTATACTCAAACTACAACTCGTTATGAGAATGGTAGGTACGTCGTTAGACTACCATTCAGATCAGAATTTCCCGACAAAGTTTCCCTTGGCTCATCCCGAAAACGACCAAATTAAGAGTCGTATTTAACGCATCAAGAAAATCAAAATCTAAATTCTCGCTCAGTGATGTGTTATACACAGATCCCACTCTACAAAATGATTTAATTACGATTATTCTCAATTGGATAAAATATCAATATGTATTTAGTGGCGACATACAAAAAATGTATCGCCAAATACTTGTGCATACTGCTGATAGATCTTTTCAAAGAATTTTATTTCAAACTGAGTCAGATGAACCAGTTAAAGATTATCAGCTCAAAACCGTCACTTTTGGCATAAATTGTGCTCCCTATCTCGCGATTCGGACACTTCTTCAACTCGCAACAGATTCCGAATCTGCACACCCAAAAGCAGCATCAATTCTGCGCACAGAAACTTATGTCGATGACATTCTCTCAGGAGGATATTCAATTGAAGAAACTCTTTCTGCTCAAACTCAACTTATTGAAACATTAAACTCAGCAGGTTAAAGAAAATTACTGCTAATAACCCGCAATTACTTGCCCATTTGCCCAAAGAAGATATTTATGATTTAGACTTCTTACGTTTTCACGAAGCAAGTTCTACTAAAACACTTGGCATCAAGTGGAATGCAAAAACTGATACATTTTCTTATAGTTTTTCACCCATTGATGAATCTCAAAGAATAACAAAACGTCAAATTTTATCTTCAGTTGCAAAACTTTTTGATCCAGCTGGATGGCTTGCACCCATCGTCATCAGAGTAAAAATGCTGATGCAGCAGCTGTGGTTAGAAGGCTTGGAATGGGATGAAGATGTTTCATCTGAATCTCTTCAAAAGTGGAATAATCTAGTTCGAGATCTATCTCATATAGAAACAATTTCCATTCCACGTTGGTTACAGTATACGCCATCTGACGATATTCAAATTCTCAGATGCGTCTAAAACAGCATATTGCGCTACAGTGTTTATTCGATGTAAAACGAAAACTTATAACACTTTCGTAAATTTACTTGTAGCAAAAAGTAAAGTGGCACCAATTCAAACTGTTTGTCTACCAAGACTGGAACTAAATGGTGCGGTTTTGCTATCAAAACTGGTAAATTACGTAATTTCTTCCCTACATTTTAATACTAAAGAAATCTTTCTTTGGACTGATTCATCCATTGTGTTAGGTTGGCTCTCTAAACACCCATCTACGTGGGAAACATATGTTGCAAATCGTATTGCAGAAATTCATCGTTTAACGCCAAACGCTATATGGAAACATGTCCCAACACATGATAATCCAGCAGACTTGGGAACTCGAGGTTGTAAACCTCAAGACCTTGTTCACAATTCGCTTTGGTGGCATGGACCATCGTGGCTAACTAAACCATCGTCTGAGTGGCCTAATAGAAATCCTTTAAAAAACCCTGAATGTCCAAAGAAAATAGTATCAATGCATTCAGAAACCCAAAAAACAGATATTCTTGAAAGATTTTCGTCGTATAGCAAAGCCTTACGTATTATCTGCTATGTTTTTCGATTTATTAACAAATGTAAAAAAGTTAATTCCGCTACTCAAATCTCTTTAACTCAAGATGAAATGAAATTTTCAAAAAATAAACTCATAATACTCGCTCAAAAAACGTTCTATTTCGAAGAATACGAATGTTGCTTAAAATCTCAAACTTTACCTAATAAAAGTTCGCTAAAAACACTAAATCCATTTCTAGACTCGAACTCAATTCTACGAGTAAATGGAAGATTATCACAATCATCTCTTCCCTATAGCGAACGCTATCCTATAATTTTACCCGGTAATTCACATTTTTGTAAACTTTATCTCAAACATTTACACGAATTCTTATTTCATGCCGAATGTGGTCAAATGTGCCGAATGGTACAAACTGAATTTTATGTATTCAGACTCAAGCCTCGTGTAAAAAATATAATACGACACTGTAAAACTTGTATAATTTACAAACAGCAATCCTGTTCTCAAATAATGGCTCCTCTACCCCCTACCAGATGTAATTTGTCGCTACCTTTTTTTCGTTTCGTTGGGAGGCGAGGACTACCCCAAAGGGTAGTATCTGATAACGGTAGAAACTTTCTAGGGGCTAGTAGAGAACTTTTACGAGAATTTTCCTCTTTTATAAAAAACGCATCTCAAGATATAGCTCAAAAGTACTTGACACACGGCTTTGAGTGGAAATTTATTCCCCCACACGCTCCTCACATGGGCGGCTTATGTAGGCTTGCCAGATTTGAAATCAACAAAAAACGTACATCGTAGTTAAAAAAGCAGTACAATTGAATAAAAAAAAGTACAAAGTTTATTTGCAAAAAAATTAAATTAAATTGTTCTAAAAACGCTATATTTACATTGGTTGTTACGATTTTTCACAAAAAAACTTATATAAAACTAATTTATGACAATAAAATTAATCCAATTACAAATCATTTATTTTAATATTAATGTGCTATTAATTTATATATTTTCTTTAAAAAGTGTAAAATTCCCTAAATTTTAGTTTCGTTTGGTTCGTTTACATTTTCAAATATCAACCATTTGTTGTGAACATATGTTTGATATCTTTTTATGGAGAAAAAATGTCCAGTAAAATATAAAAATTCTCTATCTCTAACTCCTACAAAAACGTCACAACTTTTACTCTGTTATTCAAATTTGTCATTCTTCAAACATCCTCAGATACCTAATTTTCGAAAAATTAGCCACCCTGCTACGAAAAATAAGAATGGCAGTATAGTTTTTTAAAAATCGTTCCACAGCGGGACTGGATAAAGCTATCGAATAGGTACCTACACGACGGAGCATTATGCATTACATTTTAACATTCAAACATGTCCTTCACATTTGCAGTCTTTTTTATGCCGAAAATTCATTAAAAACTTTCATTACAGTGATATCTTAATCAAAATTTAACAACTTTAAAGCATTTTGAATAAACGCACTATTTCATGCATGACAAATGCATCGAAACCTCTTATAGTTGAATTTGCCTTTCTGAGCTTAGTAAATCCACTTTCAAACTATGTATCTCTGAAGTCCTTAAATAGCGATTCTATAGAATATTTGTATATGGTCATGATTACATCTATAAAATTATGGTAAAATTCAAAAAAGAAGTACAAATACTAAAAAGAAGTACATTTGCGTACTTCTTTAGGGGTTATGCAGTTAAAAGTACAATTACAAAAAAGAAGTACGCGTACTGCTGAAAACAGTACGTCTGGCAAGCCTAGGCTTATGGGAAGCCGCCGTAAAAACTTTCAAATTTCATTTAAAACGAATTACTGGTGCTCAAAAATTCACATTTGAAGAATTCTCAACGATTCTAACCCGAATTGAAGGCGTACTAAACTCTCGCCCAATCTCAGCTCTATCTGAAGACCCTTCAGATCTTACTGCTCTAACCCCAGTACATTTCCTAAGAGGAGCCCGATAATGGGTCTCCCAGAACAAGATTATCAAAATATATCTCTTATTAATAGGTGGGAAAAATTAAAAGCTTTGCATCATCAATTCTCAATACGCTGGAAAAATGATTATCCTTAAACTTTACACAAACGCTATAAATGGAAAAACTCTACTACAAATCTTAAAATCGGAGATCTCGTCGTTGTAATGGACGATCTTCAGCCACCTTACGAATGGCGTCTAGGAAGAATCGA
Source organism: Lucilia sericata (assembly GCF_015586225.1). NCBI lineage: Eukaryota > Metazoa > Arthropoda > Insecta > Diptera > Calliphoridae > Lucilia > Lucilia sericata. The sequence continues at coordinate 44,460 of NW_023994424.1, read as the reverse complement.
AAAAACTTATTTTGGTTCAGATAATAATGTACGCGTAGCCGACGTTCGCATAAGCTCAGGAGTTATTAATCGACCGATCGTCAAATTATGTTATCTACCATTTTTAAGCGAAAATCATGATTAGAATTTTAACTTAGATTAAAATTCTAATCCAATATAAATAATATCATTAATCTCCTTTAGCAATACCTTTTTATATATTTTAATTACCCTAACACCTTTCACACTAATCTCTCATTTAACACTTCTCATTTTTACACTTTCACACTTAACAATCCCTAATTTTCCCAGCACTAATCCACCTTCATTTGTTTTGTCAGTTATTTACACTTTGTTTATCCCCACCTAGATCCAACCGAAGACTTACCGCAACCCGGCCAAGAGGAATACCGTAGCGATGCTTCCAATCGGCCAAGCGAACGTAGCAGCCAAAGCCGCAGCAATCACCGCAGATCCGCTTCCCGACGTCCAAGCGAAAGTCGCAGCCGACAGGATCACCGAAACCGTACCAGTCATCATCAAAACAGATTGGATCCTGACCTATACCAGTGTATGCTCTGTATGAGGTTCCATGCCATACGTTTTTGTCCAAAATTCCTCATCATGACCGTCATCCGGAGGATAGAAGTGGTCACGAGACACCGCTATTGCGTGAACTGTTTGGCTAAAAGCCACGTAGTGCGGTCTTGCACCTCTATGGCAAGCTGCAGGAGATGCCACAGGTTCCATCACACGATGTTACATCCACCAAACATTCGTGTCACCATCGGCAGCCAAACCACACAACGACGACATCCTCGGCCCAAGCCGCAAAGACAAACCCAGCCCTCAACCATTCAACGTCCTCAGCTGAACCAGGTCCAAACTATCACACCACACACACCAACTAGCCAACCTATCATTGAACATCTACCACCCAATCAACCAACTACTTCCACCTGCGTAAATCAACAAGTCATTATCGAGGCCATTAAATCATTGGCCAACGTACTCTGCTCCACCAACAAGGGGCCAACTGTTGCCTAAGGGCAAGGCCGGCGGCATGTCCAATCTTGGACACTATTTTATTATTATTATTATTTTGATTATTATTAAATAAATTGTATATTGAATTGGATTTTTTGAATTGTTATTACTTTACGGTTATTTGCATTTTAAGATAAATTGAATTATAATGAATGAACTGTATTATCTTAACACTATAAAGTAATCTTGTAGTTAGTAATTAGTATTCGGTACAATTGAATTGTCATTTGTTCTAAATATTCGCTGAATAGCCATTTATGTTCCAAACCTAAGCTTCACGTTTCTTGTAATTAAAATAAATCGGTCACTTGTAAATCATCAATCGTTGAGTAAAGTTGAACTTTCTCTCTAGTAAACCCCCGCTCAGTGCTGTGAATAAAATATAAAATAAAATAAAAAAAACTTAAACTCTACTTCATTTAGCCCGGCAGAACAAAAGGTGAGTTTCCTCATTCCCCAAAAACCCTTACTCTCTTATAGAATTGAAAGAAATATTATCTTTTATTAATCACCGCTTAATTTCTTTCTTTTCGTTTTCCCCCCGCAACCGCAAATAATTATAATAACTCGGACGAGAGTTATTATAATTATCAGAAAGACTTCTTTTAGATTGCTCCACTAGTTTCCCCCCGCTCTACCAATCTAGAAGAAGTTGCTCTAGTTCATTTCACAGGTAATGATAATTTCGATTCATTCACTAATAAGAAATATCAATGACTGAATTACAGGTTATAGTAATATAGTCCTAAATGTTAATAGGTAGACAATTCGTAATTTTTTACTTTGGAATACCTGTATCGGAGATGACATGAATTGGTGTATAAGTAAACTTCTCAGATTTTAAGTACCATATTTAATAAATCTACAATGAAGATTACATTAAAGTACGAAGAGTTGTGTTCCGTTTTATGGAGTGTATCTTCAAAAGGGCCAGAAAGAATTGAAGACATTTCAAATTATATAAAAACTACATATAGTAGAAAAGTAGACAAAACAGGCATATCAAAATTGAAAACTTTTTGATGTAAAAAGTAAGTCTGTGGATGGAAATCAAAAGAAATTTCGATTAAAATTTTGTAGTTGGATGGAAACTACTACGGAAATCTCAACTTACAACACATCAACAGGAGCGCCTTGCAAGTCATACGAAGACTTATTTTCAAGGTCAAAAAAAAAGAGGGTCACACAAAAACTTTTTTCAATCTCAAATGAGGAAATTGCTGATACATTTAACGAAATGCTGAAAAAGGAAAACCAACCTATGGATGCCGTACATATTGCAACTATTCTTCCTAATGCATCACCAAAACGACTTAAGCGAATTGTGGAAAGTATACCAACTCCAACATCACAATCAAATTTTACTGAAGAGGAAGCAATAGCGCTTATGTTGGAACTGGGTCTCAGTCGAAATAAGTACCAAATATTAAGGAAAGCACTGCATGAAAAAAGACACAATATTACCATCATACAAGACGATCCAGGAAAAAAACAAACTATCCTACCATCACCTATTGCTGTTAATGATGTGGAAGCTTGTATTGATATATCATCTTTGCTCGAAAACACAGCATCAAGAATTGTGTCAGACTTTTCAGAAGACCAACTAAGGAAAATTCATAACTGTGATGTTGTCTTAATGTGTAAGTGGGGATGTGACGGTTTATCAGCACTTCCAGAATACAAACAAGCTTGTGGAAGTCGGACATTAGCAGACTACAAAAGTGTATTTATGTCATCATTAGTGCCATTACGAATTCGTTCATATTCCCTTAATCCATCATCGTCAAGCAACGGAAATTCATTAGAAGATATATGGATCAATACAACTCCGGGTTCAAAAAATGTTTGTAGACCCATTGGATTTGAATATATAAAGGAGTCAAAGAAAACAACAAAAGATTTAGTGGAATATTTAAAAGATGAAATAAATGCACTGGAGCCCATTTACATAAAAATAAAGGAATTCTCTATTAACGTATCATATCAGCTAAGCTTAACAATGATTGATGGAAAGGTCAGCAATGCCATAACAGAAACTTCTTCCTTCTGGAGATGCTCAATATGTAATGAGAAAAAGTCGCAATTCTCAAATATAAACAAAAGCAGAAGTATTAATGAAGAAGTCCTGTCTTTCGGAATTTCACCACTTCATGCCAGAATACGATTTTTGGATTACTTTTTACACATAGCATACGATCTCAAATATAGAAGTGTGCCAGAGAATCTTACTAAATCAACAAAAAATAATGAAGAATTGAAAGAACTGAGAGCTGCGGAAAAAAGCAGAATCCAAGAAGAATTTAAAGTTCAGATGGGATTAAACATCGATAAACCACTTCCAAGTTGCGGTAGTACAAATGACGGTAATACGGCGAGAAGGTTTTTTCGTGATTTTGAAATTACTTCAAAAATAACTGGAATCGACAAGGAGTTGCTTCGAAGAGTTAACACTATTTTAATGGCACTGAATAGTAAACATAAAATTAATGGAAATCGATTTGCGGAATATACATCTGAAATTTCTAAATTACTTGTATCTCTGTATCCATGGAGGGAACTAACACCAACAGTACACAAAGTATTGTGTCATGGTCAAATAATAATTGAATCGAATATTCTTCCACTTGGAGAGTTAACAGAAGAAGCCCAGGAAGCGAGGAATCAATATTTTAAGCATGTTCAACTATTCAGCTCAAGAAAATGCTCCAGGCAATCACAGAATGAAGATATTTTTAATAGTTTACTTCTATCTTCTGATCCTGTTCTTTCAACTATGCGAAAAAGATGGATTTGTTATGAAACTCTATCATCTCAAAACAAGGAAGATTTAAAGGACTTATATTACCTTCTGGATATGTATACCGATATGACAGACTATTTTATAGAAAATAAGTAGTGTTAGGAATTAACTATATAAGTAGGTTGTAAGAATTAATTGTATTATGTTTAAGATAAACAGTTCATATAAAAATAGCTATTATACTAACTGATGATATTGTATTAAATTGTGTTTTATATTTCGGTGGGCCGGAAAGGTGGTTTGTGTGGGGCGATTTAGGTGTTGTTGTGCGTGGCTCATAATAAAATTATAATTTTTTTTATTGTATATACAATGTTATAGTCTTTAATAAAATATTTAACTAAATAATTTTTAAAAATTATCCAAATATTTTATTCAACACCAAATGTATGTTCTGTCATACTTAATACTAAAATATGAAAAAGATGAAATTAAAGGACACAGGTTTAAATGAACATATTTTTGAATGTAATTGAGATATTGGCTTGAAATTTTTTGTAAAGGGTCGAGAATTTCCATATCTAACTAAAAAATGATATTAAGGGATAAATATGGACTAAATTGTTGTAGCTATCTGCGACCCTATTAAAATTTTGACATAAATCATAGTTTTAGAAATTTAACAAATATATAAAAAAAAATACCAAAAAAAAAATTGAAAAGGTCAAAGGGCATCCCGCAATTCCCAAAAATAGGAATGAAAATCCCAAAAATGGGATTTTTTACATTTTTGCCTATAGGGTCCACATTTCTTTCAGGGCTGGGAAAATACTTTTGGAGTAAATATAAAACATATTGAGGTTTCTAAAACTGCTTTCAGTTTTCTGATCCCAGCTTTGGGATTTTAGAACATGTCGCCCAAAGTTGAAGTTTTGATAAAAAATAGGTCATATTCGGAAGGACGCAGTGGCAACATTTTAAAAAAATAGGACAAGTTTTTTACGCCAAAGCGTTCTGCGTAAAGATACCTTTTAGAAAACTATAAAATTGTTATATGTTCTTAAAGAAAATTTTATTTTATTAATAAAAGAGTTAAGACCCATTTTTGGCAAAAAACGGCAAAAGTCTAAAATTTTTTGAATTTTTAAATTAAAAAACGTATATTTTTGGATCTGTAAATGATATTGATCTGAGATTTTTTGTATATTATTGGAAATTTTGTTTTTTGTTGAGTCCATTCGGTCCAAAATTACGCCCGGTATTCAAAAAAAGGCGGACCAAGGTATGGTAAATTATGTATCACTAAATTTTTAAATGCCTATAACTCGGACATTATAAGAGATAAGTAGTATGTCCAAGCATGTTCAAGATCTCGTCGAGCGCTTTCAGAAAATATAAAAATCTTTGTATTTGGATGAAAAACAAAAAAATGACACGAGTTTAAAAATTTTACATGTCGTAGGTACCCTACTTTGAGCCGCCACAGCGCCGTCCCTGGGGCATCTGCGGGGTTCATCTTCAAAACTTAAACTCGAATACTCCTTGGCTACGCTCACGCCAAATTTTATACCGATCGGATCAGCCGTTTAGAAATGCCAGATTTATTTCCAAAAAATTTCGTTTCTGCCCCACTGTGCAGGCCAAATAAATCTTAACTGAAGCATAGTTAAATAAGTTTAAAGTCAAACAAACAAAATTAAAAAAGCTTCTTTTATCTCTAGTTTTAAACCAACTATGTAAATATACATATGTTTTGAATTTTGGTAATATGTGGATTTTTTTTTTTACTATTCGAAATTATTTTATTACTGCAATTTGTACATCTACTGGTTATACTTATGTGCACAAAGCTATTTTTCCATATCTTAATTGGTTTAGGATTTAGCAAAAGTATCTATGCGTTTCCCACATATTAAATGAGTTTATTTTAATCATAACAACACCGTAATATTATTTTATTTACACTAGCCAATCTAACACCGTGAATAATGGAATGAATCACTTTTTGGGTCGATTCAAACTCGTCCGTCTTTCCGTTAATATTTCTATTGGAACTTTTTATGTAAAGAACTCGCGGTACTTATATGAAAAAACGAAGTAGGCTGTATTTCGCATTTCGATTTTTATGGAATTTGGTGGGAATAGTCTACGTACTTAGTAGATTATGTCCTCCAAACTAAATTAAAAATTTAAAGTATAATTGCGACTTCTACACCTATTTGAAATTTTCCATAAACAGATACTGTGCTAATTTGTCGAAATTCTAAGATAAATGATTTAATAAGAATTAATAAAGTATTTTCTGCTAATTGATGCAAGAATAGTATCACAATATCTTTAAAGTATTAATCAACTGATATTTTTAAGTAACACAGCTAAGGAAAATGAAATTGTATTATCTACAAAACTTGTAATAACATCTAAACTCGTACGACGAACAATAATCGCGATATATGCAAAGATTTGATACTCATGATCTTTGACTTTCACTATCTCACCATGACTTTTAGTTCTTTATTTACATTTTCTAGATGATGTTGTATACTAGTTTTTATTTTACCGTCTTAAATTCTAAATTTTGGTCAATTTGTTGGATAATTTGGATAGATTACGTTTACAAATACTGCTGAAGTTATGAATGTAATGCTAACATCCGCTACATGGTATTATAATTTGGTCAAATATACCCCTTAAACCCAAATTTCGAACGAAATCTTAAAATCTGTACATAAAATGGGAAGAATTTTTTAATTTAAAATTGTTTTCCAAAAAGTCAAATGTTGAGTATTTTTTAATTGCGCTAAAACGCGTTAAAAACTCAGTTATTTTTTCCGCGAAGAGATATATATTTATTGTTGAAAACACGATAGAGTCGAAAAGAAACAAGATAGAAAACTGAAATATTTTGCCAACATATTTTTAGTTGACCCAGTTTGCTTGGCATTGAAAATGCGAAATATTGGTCAACGATTTCACCTAGCCCCCATATTATGCCCTATTCAAAAAATTACTATATTGCTTAAAAAAGCATGTATAGCGATGAAATTCAATATAAAAAAAGTTTTATTTGTCAAAGTTTATGAGGATCGGTATATAATTGACTCTATCCCTCATAAAAAGTCTACGCAGAAAATGACTTTAAAGCTCATAATGTACTGCAATATAGCAACAAAATTCAACATAATCAACATTTAGCTATGTCCGTCCGTCTGTCTATCTGTCTGCATAAAACATTCTCACGTTAACATGAAGCAACAAAAATTGACGAAATTTACACAAAATATTAAATATTGTCATAGGCAGTTTGGTATTGAAAATGAGCAAAATCGGTTCACATGGGGAAAAGTTATGAATCAAATTTATTTTACACGAAAACTATGTAATATAATTACTGTGACATTTTTTTTTTCCGATCGGTCCATAATTGGTCATAGCTCCCATACAAGGTCCTCTCCCGAAAATCACTTAAACGCACATAACTCATTACTTAATTAAGATATCCACATAAAATTTGGTACAAGTATTGTTCTTATATACAGAAATGCTACTGTGTTTTTTCCGATCGGTCCATAATTGGTCAACTCCCATACAAGGTCCCCTGCCGAAGATATCGATATAAAATTTGGTACAAGTATTGCTGTTATATACAGAAATGTTACTGTGAAACTTTTTTCCCATCGTTCCATAATTGGTCATAGCTCCGATAATGATATAGATACAGAATTTAGCCAACATTTTGTCTTTATATACATTAATGTTACTGTGGAACTTTTACGATCGGACCATAATTGGTCATATACATAATAGGTCCATACAAGGTCCTCCTACGAAAATCTCTTAAACGCACATTACTCATTACCAAATAAAGCTATTGATACAAAATTTTGCACAAATATTAGTTTTGTATATAAAAATTATATTTTAAGATTTTTTCACGATCGGTTCATAATATGGGTTCATAATTGGTCATATCTCCCATACTAGGTCCTGCCCCGAAAATTTGAATTTCCCTAAATCTTTCACACAAATTATTAAATATCGCTAAAGCATATCTTAGGGCGCTTTAAAAATATAAAAGAAAATGGCGTTTGTAATGTTCAATAAATCTTGCAATTGCAACAGATTTTTGCTGTTTAAATCTTGGGGTTTTTCTATTAAGACATGAGAAAACTTATTTCTACAAATATTTGATCAATTAAAAAAGTGTTAATATAAAAGTAGCTGGTGGAGGGTATTTAAGATTCGGCTTAGCACTTAACTTGTTTTTAGATTAATTAATCCGATTATTAATTGGCATTTGATTGCCAACTCAAAAAGCCGCTCTTAGAGTCCTCAAATTTTGTCGGAGCCACTTTAGTGTCAATATGATTATTTAGGACAAAAAGTAGGCGGACATTAGGGGCGTGGTACCACCCATATAAATTAAATACAAAAATGTGTTTATCTTGGAAGCTATTACAGTAAATTAAAATAACTTTAACATCCATTTCAACATTTTGGGTAATAAATTGGCGGACTTCCAATAGGGGGAGCGGCACCTCCCATATGAATTTAATACAAAAATTCTCTTATCAGGGAAATTAATAGCTTGTTAAAATTTTTCAAGAAGAATGTGTATATCTGAGAAACTATTATAGCTAGAATCTTCAAATTTTACATGAAGAACTTTGACATTCATGTGAACATTTAGAGAAAAATTGGCGGACACTCAATGGAGGATTGACAACTCCCATATGAATTAAATATAAAATTTCGTATATCTGGGAACTATTAAATTATTCACATTTTTCATGGGTTACAATTAAATCTTAATTAACGTTTGGAAAAATTGGCGAACTTGCAATAATTTGAATGGCATCTCATTATACATACATCTATATATATAACAAGTTAGAGTGCTATATTCGGCTATGCCGAATCTTAAATACCCTCCACCAGCAAACTACTTTTTATTGAAACCCATCTAACTATCTAATTTTTAGATAACTTGCCAAAATTTTTGTCGAGCTAATTTTGATTAGGTCCAGAAAAATGTATATTAATACGCAAGTTCGAAAACATTTTAATAGAATGATATATCTATACACAGAATATTGGAGTTGTGACCAATTATGGACTGATCAGGAAACAATTTCGTATAATGATTTATATGCAGAAAAATATCAGGTCTAATTTTACTCCAATAGCTTTATTAATCAATGAAATATGTGCGTTTAGGTGACTTTAGGAAGTGGACTTTATATGCAATTAAGGGCCTATCCGGAAAAATTTCGCAGAGTGATTCATATGTGCACAAATCATATTTTATCAAGATATCTTTATTTGATAATTAAATATGTGCGTTTAAGGGATTTTTTTAAGTGGACCTATTACCAAATATGGACCGATCCAGAAAAAATTTGGTACAATGTTTTATATGCCTATCCGCAAAAAATTTCGTAGAGTGATTTATGTTAAGACAAAACATATATGTGTCGAATTTTATCAAGATAACTTTATTTGACAATGAAATATTTGCGTATAAGTAATTTTCTGAAGTGGGACTTATATGGGAGCTATGACCAATAATGGACCGATCCGTAAAAACTTTGGTAGAATGATTTATATGTACACAAAACTTATTCAAATCGAATTTTACCCCTATAGCTTTAGAATTCAATGAAATATAAGCGTGTAAGTGATTTTCGGAAGTGGACCTTATATGGGAACTATGACCAATTATGGGACTATTCGGGAAACATTTCGCAGAGTGATTCATATTTGGACAAAACATGTTTTTGTCGAATTTTATCAAGATAGCTTTATTTGATAATCAAATATGTACTTTTAAGTGATTTTCGTAAGTGGACCTTATATGGGAGTTATGACCAATAATGGACCGACAGGTAAAAAATTTATAGAATGATTTGTACGTACACAAAACATATTCAAGTCGAATATTCTCCCAATAGCTTTAGATTCAATGAAATATACGCGTTTAAGTGATTTTCGCAAGTGGACCTTATATGGGAGCTATGACCAATTATAGGCCTATCCGGAAAAAATTTCGTAGAGTTATTTATGTTTAGGCAAAACATATTTGTGTCGAATTTTGTCAAGATAGCTTTACTTGACATTGAAATATGTGCTTTTAAGTTATTTTCGGAAGAGGGCCTTATATGGGAGCTACGACCAATAAGGGACCGATCCGTAAAACAAATGGTGAAATGATTTCAATGCACACAAAACATATTTCTGTCGAATTTTATCCCGATAGCTTTAAAATTCAATGAAATATATGCGTTTAAGTGATTTTCGGAAGTGGACCTTATATGGGAGCTATGACCAATTATGGACCGATCCGTAAAAAATTTTGTAGAATGATTTGTATGTATATAAAACAGATTTGTGTCGAATCTTACCCCGATAGCTTTATAATTCAATGAAATATATGCGTTTAAGTGATTTTCGGAAGTGGACCTTATATGGGAGCTATAACCAATTATGGGCCTATCCGGAAAAAATTTCGTAGAGTGATTTATATTTCGACTAAACATATTTGTGTCGAATTTCATCAAAATAGCTTTAGTTGACAATGAAATATGAGCTTTTAAATGATTTTCGGAAGTGGGTTTTATATGGGAGCTATGACCAATAATGGACCGATCCGTAAAAAATTTGGTAGAATGATTTGTATGTACACAAAACATATTCAACTCGAATTTTATCACAATAGCTTTATTCATCAATGAAATATGTGCGTTTAGGTGATTTTCGGAATAGGACCTTATATGGGAGCTATGAGCAATTGTGGACCGAATAAGATCTACGTTGATAGTATGATTTCTGTTCATATTATGTTTACATGTACAAAATTTCGTGTTGATACCGATATATTTGTGGGAGTTATTAACGATAAACTAATTTCCGGGAATATATACCTTTGTATGGGGGCTATGGGAAATATTGGATCGATTGTAAAGATTTTGAACATAATTAATCACTACTCTGAAAAAATAACGTACGACAAAATTCATCGAAATATCTTTGGTAGTTTCTGAGAAAACTTCAAAAGAATTATGAAAAAAAGGTAGTCTGAAATTTTTACTCATAACTTTTCACGTTGTAAACCGATTTCGCTGATTTTCAATACCAAACTGCTTAGGATAATAATAAATATTTTGGGTGAATTTAGTTTATTTCCTTTGCTTAGTTTTAACGTGAGCGTGTTTTACACAGACAGACAGACAGACGGACATAGCTAAATCGACTCAGAATTTGATAAGCACCCAGAATATATATACTTTGTTGGGTCTTAGATGAATATTTCTTGGTGTTACACACGGAACGACAAACTTATATATACCCTCTATCACCACTGATGGTGGTGGAGGGTATAAAAAACGAATATGTGTTTGTATGTTTGTTTGGACTTTATAGACAGCTAAACGGCTGGAGCGATTTTTCTGAAATTTTCACAGTGTCTTCCTGTATGTCTGGAAGGAACTATAGGCTACTTTTTACTTCAAAATTTCAAGGGGTGACGTGCCGCGCCCACATTCAAAATAAGTATTAAAAGTCGCATATCTCAGAAACTGCAAGATTTGGAGTCCTCAAATTTTGTATGGACAACTTTGACATCCATAAGAATATATTTGGATAAAATGGGCGTAGCACCTTCCATATGAAGAAAATCTTAAATCAGTATATCTGAGAAAATATAACAGATAGAGTTCTCAAATTTTGTCGGAACCACTATAGTGTCAATATTATTATTTAAAGAAAAAGGGGCGGAATAGCAGTAGGGGCGTGGCACCTCCCATATGAATTAAATACAAAAAATCGCTTATCTGGGAAACTATTAGAGTTAGAATCTTAAAATTTTGCATGAAGAACTTTAACATCCATGTAAACATTTTGTGTAATAAATTAGCGAACTACCATTGGGGGGACATTGCTCCTCCCATATGAATAAAATATACAAAAATTCATTTGTTTGGGAAACTACCCAGCAAAATCTTTACTTACCCGGTAAGTAGGCAAGTAATACTGGAGCAAAGTGTAAGTACTTTTTTGGGTGAATAACTACTTATTTTTGCTTGACGATGACCAAAAAATAACTGGTTACAAATGTGCTTACCCAACTATTCCGGATTTAAAACCGGCTTTACAGTTATTTTCTGTGTTTATTAGTCTATTCTATTAGCCAATGCTCCAACTATCCACTAGGTTTAAAACTCTTAACTAATTCCTTATTAGACATACGCTCTATACATCTGGCTACAAATCCTATCCAAAAAAAAAATGAAATAATTTTATTAATAAAGACCACTCATTACCACGTTATGTGTGAAATAACTACATTACCTACAATTCTCATTACCAAAATTTGAAAATATTTTACTGGGTAATAGAGCTAGCTTCTTAAAATTTTGCACGAAGAACTTTAATATTCATATGAATATTTTGGAAAAAAGGGCGGAATTTTATAAGGGGGGGCTTGGAACGCTCCATATGAATTAAATAGATAAATTCGTATATCTGAGAAACCATTAGAGGTAAAATCCTTAAATTTTGCAAGAACAACTTTGACATGTGAACATTTCAATAATAATTTGGCGTTGTCGTTTGTCTGAAAACTAATAGACCTAAAATCTTAAAATTTTGCACAAAGAAATTCAACATTTATTTGAATATTTTGAGGAAAATGGGCGGACATTTATTAGGGGTTGGAATTTCCCATATGAATTAAATAGAATTAAATTTGAAAGTGTCCTTAGTTCCCTGCCAGTTATTGAGAATGCTGATTTTAGAATAATTTCTCAAAAAAAGTTTCCTAAATGTTTCCACAAATTAGTCAAAATTTCCTAATTAAAGCTCATTTTCAATTTATAAATTTTTAAGGGACATTTTGATCCAGAAACTGACTTTAAGTATTAAACAAAACGCAGAAAAATATAATAACTATTTTATCGTTATAAGCTAAATTTTGACATTTATTAAAAAAAGTATAGTCATTACAGATAGAAAAATATTCTCTTTACTTTTAGAAGAAACCCGGGCAACGCCGGGTAAGCGCAGCTAGTATATCTATATAACAAAACTATTATAGTTAGAATCTTCAAAATCGTTAAGTGGGGTTTTTAATTTATATTGCTTTTAGGGTAGCAAAGCACACTGGGTATAGCTAGTTTTTTTAATAATATTAATTGTTTACCTTAAATCAGAAATATTTTAACAATTTGTTGAAAGAGGTGTTAATAAAATTTTGGTGGAAGAATTTACGTCTACATTAGTTATTTATGCAGAATATCATCGTGATATAGTGTTTATAAGTGAATTTTGACCATCAAGTCATTTTCTGAAGGGGACTTTATATGGGAGATAGGATCAAATAAGACCCGATCATTACAAAATCAGTAGTATTATTAAGACTTATATAAAACTAAGTTTTGCCGATTTTTGTGGTGATACAAGAAAATTTGGCATATTTATGAGCTCAAAAGCCCTAATTGGGGGGTTCGGATGTATGGGTGCTATATGAAATAATAGACCGCTTTTAACCATTTTCAATAGGTTCCGTCCTTGAGTCAAGAGAAGAATATGTGCCCAATTTCATCAAATTGTATTGAAAATTGCGACCTGTAGAATGCGCACAAGGTTTACATGGACATGGACGGACAGACGGACATATCCAAATCGACTCAGAAAGTGATTCTGAGCTGATTGTTATACTTTAACGTGGGTGTAGGAGCACTATAGTGGTGTAGGATATAGAAATTGGATAATAATATTTTGTTTCTAAAAATTTATATTTTGTTAATTCGAAGATACACGTACACCGATTTTGCTTATTTTCAATACCAAACAACTTAGGAAAATGAAGAACATTTTGGGCGAACTTGGTTAAATTCTATTGCTTCGTTTTATCGTCAGCGTGTTTTACATAGACAGACGGACATAGCTAGATCGAATCAAAATTTAATAAGGACCCAGAATATATATACTTTGTTGGGTCTCAGATGAATGACAAAGTTATATATACCATCTATCACCACTTTGCTTGTCCTATTAAAAAAGATGAGAAACGCTATTTCCAACAAATATTTGATTAACTAAAAGGTTATTAATATAAAAGTAGCTGGTGGAGGGTACTTAAGATTCTGCTCAGCCGAATACAGCACTCTAACTTGTTATACCTCTATCACCATCAGTGGTGATAGAGAATATATGTATATACGTTTGGCATTCCGTGTGTAACACCAAGAAATATTCATTTGAGACCCAACAAAATATATATATTCTGAGTCCTTATCAAATTCTGAGTCAATCTAGCTATGTCCGTCTGTCTGTCTGGTTAAAACACGCTCACGTTGGAACTAAGCAAATTAACCAAATTCACTGAAAATATTCCTTGTTCTCCTGAGCAATTTCGTATTGAGAATTAGCAAAATCAGTTCACAATGTTAAATGTTATGAGTAAACATATCAGACTACCTCGAAAAAAAATTAAGATTTTTTCGTAATTCTTAAGTCGTTTTCTCAGAAATTACAAAAGATAATACGATGAATTTTGTCAATCGTTATTTGTTTTACATAGGGACTAATTATGTTGAAAATCAAAACAATCGAGGTAAAACTTCCCATAGCCCTCATACAAAGGTACATATTTCCGGAAATGTTTTTATTGTTAATAACTTCCTCAAATATGTCGGTATCAACTCAATATTTGGCACATGCAAATCCTATCCTATATATTCATATATAAAACAGACTGTTTGTTTGTTACGCTTTCACGGCAAAACCACTGAACCGATTCACATGAAATTTGGACCGCTAATAGGTATAACCCCAAAAGGCTATATAAGATCTTGATCGGATGCCACGCCCCTTTTTACCCCCACTTTATGTAAAACTATTATTACACCAATTTTGCAATCACAATATGCAAGAAGGTTGAAAATCTATTGTACCTGCCGTACAAAATTATATAAGTTTTATAACTATTACCATACACAAAAAAAACATGCCCATTTTTTTCTTAACAATCGTTTGCTTAAATTTAATTTCGATTTTTATAAATATTTTTATTTGGTTTTATAACGAATTTGTTTGATTTTCACGCAGAAGGAAAATATTTTCTAACAAACACTTTATTGAAATAAATTTAATTTTCAGTAAATATTTTTACTGGTTCAATAAATGTTTTTGTTTGAGTTTTATTTATATGTCAGCATATGGAATACAACAATAAAACTAGTTTTGGAATGTACTAAAATGAATTGATATAATTCTTACTTGGTTTATAACATTTAATGTATAAGTGTTTCAGTTTTCACAGTACAAATAATAGTTTCTAGAATGTGAAATAAATTTGTTGTAAGTATATAAGTACTTTTTTCTACAATTTTAATTTTATAGAATTAGTAAAATTTTTGTTAAAATTCAATATATATTTTTTAACAAAATTTTTATACCCACCATCAAAAAATATGGGGGGTATATTGATTTTGTCATTCCGTTTGTAACACATCGAAATATTGGTCATTGACCCACAAAAGTATATATATATATTCTGGGTCCTCATTAAATTCTAAGACGATCTAGCCATGTCCGTCTGTCCGTCCGTCCGTCTGTCTGTCTGTCTGTCTATTGAAAGCACGATAGAGTCCGAATGGAAAGAGCTAGAGGGTTGTAATTTCACATAAATATTTTTAAAAGGTAAGGTTTATTTGGTATTGAAAATGGGCAATATCGGTCCACGTTTTCGGATATCCCCCATACAAGTGGCCCCTCGAAAAGCAGCTTTAACAGCCATAACTTGTTTAAAAATACTAATATAGCGATGAAATTCGACATAAGTAAGTTTCTTGTGATCCAAAATCACTATACAAAATATTATAAGGATGGGTCCATAATTGACCCTACCCCCCATATAAGGTCCCCTTTAGAAAATGACTTTAACGCTCATTACTGGCTTAAAAATACTAGTATATAGATGAAATTCGACATAAGTAAGTTTCATACGAGTCAAAATCTATCTAAAAATTTTTTTGTTGATCGGTCCATGATTGACCCTACCCCCCATATAAGGTCCCCTTCAGAAAATGACTGCAACGCTCATTAATGACTTAAAAATACGAGTGTAGCGATGAAATTCGACACAAATAAATTTAATACGAACCAAATTCTGTCGGTGGCATGTCATAATGTCCAATGTCATAATGTCCATGGACATTATGACACACCAAAAAATGACATAACGTCCATGGACATTATGTCACTTTTTTAAAATGTCATAATGTCCATGGACATTGTGACACTTTGAAATCAGAAATGTATTGGAAAATTTGTTTAAAATTTAAATAGGGACGCTCTTATCCCGAAAAGAATTGCTCCTAAATTTGGTAATTGTTACATTTTGGACTCCTATTAAAAAGTGTCCTGGATAGCCGGCCTTCGGCCGGGCGCAGGGGTTTCAAACTCTGGGGTATTTCGAACACCGGCTTCGCTAAATTAAGCCTTTTTTGATAAATGGACTCTTTGAAATCCATGGACTTTATGTCCCATTGCTCATGGACATTGTAACACTTTTGAAATTGTCATAACGTCCATGGACATTATGACTCAATTTAGTGCGTCATAACGTCTATGGACATTATGACATTGGACACCAATTCTGTCTACCAAATTTTATGAGGATCGACCCATTATTGACCCTACCCCCCCCTATATAAGGTCCCCTTCAGAAAATTACTTTAACGCTTATAACTGGCCTAAAAAAACGAATATATAGATGAAATTTGACATAAGTAAGTTTCATTCGAGTCAAACGAGGTTTGATGGTGGGTATATAAGATTCGGCATAGCCGAATGTAATACTCTTACTTGTTATATATTTAATATGGAATTTTGTGTATTATTATTGCCAAAATACAATAAATAATTTATCTGTTTCAGATAAAATAATTGCTTGAATTTCAGTACAAATACAAATAATTTGCGTTATTGTTTTAGTAAAATAATTGTTTGGAATTTGCGAATATTTATTAATGTTTTTCGTAAATAGTATATTATTTTAATAAGAAAAATCCTGAAATTTTTTCAACAAAGAATTTACGAATTTGAGTACTTGATTTTACAAATTTCGTGATAGGTCCTATTTTAGTTAAAAAAAATACTTGGCTTTATGAATTTTTTGTTTGATTTTGAATTTCATTTTTTTCTGTGTACATTTCTCTCACACATAGAAATTATTTTAAATACAGAACATAGGTTAAATTTAGTACGCTCTGTAACAGTCTGTTAAGTGGTAGTTTTGTTTTTAATTGCATATTGTAAGGCGTAATGAAAGTAAGTCTAAAATATTAAGGTAAATTTGAATCAATCCATAAAATTTGATAATTTATGAAACCAGTTTAAGGTGGAGGGTATTTAAGATTCGGCAGAGCCGAATATAGCACTCTAACTTGTTCTATATATGTCATTGTTATACAAAATTTTAATTCGAGATTAACAGAAAACTACTGAACCGATAGGTCTGATCTCAAGATCAGGATCGGACGCCACGCCCCTTTTTACACCAACTTTCTCTAAAACAATCATTAAACCAAATTTACGTTCAGGCATACAAAAAACTACTGATCCGATTTTCATGAAATCTGTTATAATGAATGTTG
The DNA here is from genome assembly GCF_015586225.1 of Lucilia sericata. Lineage (NCBI taxonomy): Eukaryota > Metazoa > Arthropoda > Insecta > Diptera > Calliphoridae > Lucilia > Lucilia sericata. The sequence goes on along the minus strand of NW_023994424.1, from coordinate 27,033 downwards.
TGGAATGAACAGTACGACACATTACATCTTCAAAACCTATAATATATAATCCTATATATATATAAAACACTGTTTTTGTTTGTTACGCTTTCACGGCAAAACTACTGAACAGATTTACATGAAAAATTGGAAAAATTGGACGCCCCTTTTTACGTCTACTTTTTGTAAAACTATTATTACACCAATTTTACAATCACAATATGCCACAAGTAAGAGTGTTATATTCGGCTATGCCGAATCTTACATACACACCATCAAACCTCGTTTGACTCGAATGAAACTTACTTATGTCGAATTTCATCTATATACTCGTATTTTTTAGGCCAGTTATAAGCGTTAAAGTAATTTTCTGAAGGGGACCTTATATAGTGGGGTAGGGTTAATTATGGGTCGATCCTAATAAAATTTGGTAGACAGAATTTGGTTCGTATTAAATTTATTTGTGTCGAATTTCATCGCTACACTCGTATTTTTAAGCTATTAATGAGCGATGCAGTCACTTTCTGAAGGGGACCTTATATGGGGGGTAGGGTCAATCATGGACCGATCCTCATAAAATTTTGCATAGTGATTTTTGATCATAAGAAACTTACTTATGTCGAATTTCATCGCTATATTCGTATTTTTAAACAATTTATGACTGTTAAAGATGCTTTTCGAGGGGCCACTTGTATGGGGGCTATCCGAAAATGTGTAATGTATCGTACAGAAGCACAATTACTAATGCTAGAAAAACATCAATGTTCAAGGATCAACTTAACAAAAGTTAAGGATCGCATAGTAATAGGAAAGAGAGGTCTGCGGGAGCCTATGATAGCTAGCTATCAGCCGGGAGGGGGGTTCGTGACCTTCTCTCACTAAACTCATGTTCGCACATACAATTTTATAAAGACTCCCTATTTAGTAATTAAAATGTATAAACTACTCTACTTCAGTGGACCGGAATAGCGTTTGTACAAAAAATTAACAAACAAGCCCCTTCAACGCTATCTAAATGTAAATAACAAATTGGTATTGGCCACAATATTCTTTCTTTTTCCAGGTGGTATTGGGAATAACGCTTCAAAACCCGCCCATCCATGATCTTAGTAGCGTATTAATATTTTAGTCTAAGATCCCACAAATAAACGCGATAATCTCTAACTAATCAGCCCATAACGAAAACATACTAGGGTATTTTAGCAATTCATATTGAACATTTTTACATATTTATTAATTCAACTGGCATCTACAAAATTTAACATTATTTATTTAGAAAAAATTGTATTAAAATATTTTGAAATTCTTCTTATAACAAAACTGTGAAAATGCTTTAAAACTCGGATAAATCATTTACGTTAACGGTTACGGTTTCAAATAAAGTTTGAGAACAATTGGAAAATAATTATTACAATTATAAAGAAATCATCGATAAAACGAATATAAAAAGTTAAATCAAATCAAAAGAATAACATGAAGAAGAATATCATACATATGTTTTGTTATTGTCTATTGTTTTCATTCATTGATATTTTTGTTTTATGTTCATTTAGTTTAGTGATCAATTAACTGCATGTGGATAATATTCTTCTACCTACAAAACTATATTAAATTATGCAAAAAAATAAAGAATATAAATAAAGAAAAATAACAAAAGCAAACTAATATAAAATTTCGTTGAGCCTTTGATTTTAAGTAAATTAAATCGTTTGGTTTTCGTTTTAGATCACTTAATGCAAAATTGCATTTTAAGACTTTTACTTAAAAGGTAACCAAGATGTTGGAATTATAGGCTACTATTTTGTTTTAATTGATAAAAGAAATCTCTCTTACTTTAAACTGGATCAAATTACAACAACAATATTTATGAATGAATGAAATTCAGAAAAAATATAAAAGAAGAATAATAAACTGTGTAACAAAGAAAATAATACGATTTATATTACGATTTTCATTCATTCATAACCATTGTGGAAGTTATTCATTGATAATTTTTAGACGAAATTACTACTTTATATATGCAAGAACATAATTATAGGTACAAAATATAAAGTTTAGATTAACTCACCACACTTCCGATGAACGATGAGGCCTCCTCGATCAAAGGTGTTGGTTTTGCTGTAGGTTTGTTTAGCTGTTCAAAATTTAGATTATTTCTTGCATATATGATTTAGTTGTAGAAGGATTTTATATAAAATTAAGTCATATCTGAGCGTAAATCTAGGTTGATAGTGGTATTATAAAGTGGTGTAAGATGATGTTGGTTTTCTGCTAATGCTTTTTTTGTGGCTTCAATTAATGGGTTGGTTCAGAATTAATCGGTTGGTGAAATCTTCTTAGGATCGTGGTCCTGGACAATCTTTGGTGGCAAAAGTCTTATTTAAGACAATCTAAGATGCTCAATTTAATATCACGTTGAACAATCTTCGGCTGGACAATCTTCGTTAGCACAATGTTAAGTTGCACAATCAATATGATTAATGATCGATGATTATTGTGGATTCTACGGTTAACTAATTGGTGTTATAATTGTGTACTTTTATTAACTTTTCCGGCCGAAGTTTTCGTGGAGTCGCTTGCCGAGATTCGTACTAGAGCATTTAGACTCTTGGTAGGAAGTTGATGGGCTTTTCCCGTTCCAATACGAATCGATCTCCAAATTTTAAAAGGTGTTTGGAGATTACGATACGTATCTTCAATGGATGTTGGAAAATCTATGGATGAAAAACGTGTATTTGATCTTTGCAAGTGAAGAACCACGTTGCTCAAAATTCCTTACCCCTTGAATTTGTGGAATCTTGGCTTCGGAAACACGGAGAATTGCCAAGAATTGACTTACTTCTCGAAATATGTCTCCCAATTTCGAGGTTGGGGATGGTTTTCAAAAGAAATAATTTAACTCTATAAAAACCTCACAAATAGAATTTATCTTCCTCGAAATTTAGCAAATTTGGAACGTTTTGGTTTTTCAAAAAATTTAAGCAAATTTTTTCCAATTTAAACTTTCTCAGATTTATGATTAATGGTCAAAAGTTTCCAATATTTCGATTTAAAAATTCTGAAAATTGATCTGATTCTGATGAAGTTTAGATTAAAAAGGAAGTATGTCTTGGCCGATAGTTCGGACCATGTCGTGTTTTGGGTCATAGGGTTGTATTACAGGGTAAGTTACTTTATAATTTCCTACAAACAAATGCAACATTGTGTCCCACCGAATAAGATTTTTGGTGCCACCGAATAGTTTATAGAGCAATAAATATATATAGTTTTTGGTTTAATTTAAAAATAAACGCATAAATAAAGAAATATTCGGAATTATTCTATTCGAAAAACAACATTTTTTTGCATTAGTGTCGAATTATAGAATGAATTTTATACTTTATCTCTAAAATTTTAAGCTTACATATTTAACAACAACAATAAAACATTAGCATATTCCAACAACTTCAAATTACAACAATTTTTAACCAATTTCTTTTATTGCAACATTTTTCATAATTTTATCACAAATTTTAGCAAAGTAAAGAAACTCAACTAATTTTTAAGTAGAAATTCACAAAATGTTTTTTCATAAATTGCAACTAAATTTCATGCAGTGTAAATATCAATTGCTGTCTCGCAACATTTGTTTTATGTATATCCAATAGTACTTATATACAATGTTTATAAACATGAATCTGAGAATTTACAAAAACTCATATGTTTATCAAAACAACAAATGTAAATAAAAACAATGTATTGGGTAGGGGCAATAAACTTTGTCAAGCACGATATAACTTAATTGGTGAAATGATTTGAGTTTATTTTTCATGGAAAAGTAAGTTTTTAATAAACAAAAATATTAAAATTTTAGTAATAATTAAAGTTATTGTGCTAAGTGAGAAATCGTACATCACAAAACTACATAACTTTGACTCCTTGAGTAACAATGTTAGGTTGAAAAAGGACGATTATTATTCAAATTCGCAGGTCTTTTGCATGATATGTACCTATGGGTTTGTCCTGTACATCTACCAGTACGTAATAGTGATTACCTAGCTTTTCCTTTATCCTTGCCTTTACGAAAAGTGGAGCCAGCTTGGAATTAAATCGTTTTTCTAGGCTACTTTGAACAAAATTGCGTCTTAGGACTTCTTGGCCTATATTTAAAGTTTGAGTCTTGGTTCTTAAGTTATAGGTTTTCTGATTCTGTTGATATGCAGCTTTTAGGTGTTTTTGTAAGTCTTTTCTAATGATCTGTAGAGAATCGTCTCTGTTTAAGTGAATACCGGGTTCATCTAAGAGTTTTAGGTTTTTAAGGAGTGGGTACATGGAGCCATGGGTTATCATGTCGAAACCGTATACAGCATGGCAGGGTGAGGTGTTTATCGACTGATGATATGAGTTCCTTAAAGCGCAGCTAATGGAACTCAAATTTTCATCCCATTTTGTGTGGTCATTTTTCAAATAGGACCTGATTCCCGCAATCAGAGAACGATTTACGCGCTCTGACGCGTTTGACTGCGGAGAATATACCGCTATGTATGTATGCTGAATGCCAAGGGAAGTAAAAAATGCGTTTATTTCGTTGGCCTTGAACTGTGACCCGTTGTCACTGACTATACACTCAGGTACACCATAAATATGGAAAATCTGTTTTTCCAAGAACTCTTTAATGACCTGAGAAGTGAACTTTTTCAAGGGCTGCAACCAATGAAATTTGGTAAGGTGGTCTAAGACAATTAATATGCCTATATTCCCTGTCTTACTACGTGGATAAGGGCCGAGTAGATCTATATACAATCGTTGGAAAGGGCTAATCGTAATGACCTGTTTCCCCATTTCCGGTTTAAGAACAAAATTAGGTGCTTTTGTACATTTACAAGTTTCGCAATTTCTGATATAATTTCTAACATCTCTGGCTAAACCAGGCCAGAAAAATGTTCTTTTCAACATTTCAATGGTCTTGAACATACCTCCATGAGAAAAGTTAGGAGTATCATGAAAACGTGAAATAAGAGAATTCCTTAGTCCCGGTGGGATCCAAAGTTTCCAGGCATTAGTTTCATTAGTTTCGTTACCATCGTAATGTTGTGTACGAATGTAAACATAACGGTCTACGATTTTTACATCAGGAAACTTTTCTTGGTTTTCTGTAATTTTCTTTCTCAAACTAGCATATTCTTCATCATTGAACAAGGGAGAGTTTAGGTCAATTTCAAGATCTGTAATTTCGACGGCAGTTATCTCATCTAACGGGATTCTGGATAATGCGTCTGGGACGATGTTTTCCTTGCCCTTGCGATGGCTAACCGTAAATTTATAGGCTTGGAGTTTTAAAACCCAGCGAGCAAGTCTGCCACTCAAATTTGTCTGGCGCATTAGCCATACGAGGCTAGAGTGATCTGTTATTATTTCGAACTCTTGGAGCTCTAAATAACAGCGAAATCTCTGGACTGCTTCAATAGCGGCCAGACACTCACGCTCTGTTACACTGTAGTTCCTTTGAGCTGAATTAAGTTTCTTGCTCATAAAGGCTACAGGTTTCTCTTCACCATTTTCGTCCAGTTGGACAAGGACAGCGCCAATGCCGTAGTCACTAACATCGCATTGTAAGATGAATTTCTTCTCGAAATCTGGATTACTGAGAATGGGTGCAGAGGTTAACAAATCCTTAATCTTATTGAAGGTAACTTGAGCCTCAGGGGTCCAGACAAATTTCTTTTTGGTGGATAGAGTTTCGCTTATTGGGAATACAACGCTAGAAAAGTTTTCAATGAAGCGTCTATACCACCCTGCAAGACCTAGGAATCCCCGGACCTGTTTTAGGTTCTTTGGAGTGGGCCAATTCCTTATTGCGCTGACCTTCTCGGGGTCCGTGGTAATGCCTCCGTCGCCTATTACATAACCCAAGTATTTTACTCGAGTTACGCAAAATTTGCTTTTGGCTACATTAAGCGTAAGGTTTGCAGTTCGAAATTGCTCTGCAATTCGAATTAAGATCGATAAATGTTGCTCAAACGTTTCTGATACGATTACTAGATCGTCTAGATAACCGAATACTGAAGTTTTCAAGTCTGGTGGGATTAAATCATCCATTAACCGGCACATGGTTTGTGGTGCAGTGCACAGTCCGAAAGGCATTACTGTAAATTGGTACAGTGGCCTTCCCGGAACTGTGAAAGCGGTTAGGGGTTTCGATTCTTCAGTTAAGGCTATCTGCCAGTAGGCATCTTTGAGGTCTAGTTTTGTTATTATGTTAGCCTTAGGAAGGCGAGCAAAAATTCCCTCAATAGATGGTAATGGGTAAGCGTCTTTTTTTGTAACGCTATTAATTTTTCGCGCGTCCAAGCATAGACGAACTTTGTTCGGTTTTAACACGAGTCTCATTGGAGAACTCCACGGAGAATTGGATCTTTCGATAACACCCAATGATAACATTCGGTCTATCTCCACAAACATCAGTTTTTCTACCGCAGGTGAAACTGGGTAGAATCTCTGCTTGATTGAATTTGCATCGCCAACGTCAATCGAATGTTTACTTGATCGTGTTCGGCCTAATCCTTGTTGTTCAAAACTTGGAAAAAGTGAAATTATTGCATTAAGCTGTTGTTTTTGAGTAAAAGAAAGAGGAAAATATTCATCTGGGTCAAAATTCGGTTTTTCGTTATTTTCGGACGGACAATTGGACTTTTCAGATTCGGATGAATCCGACGGACGAAAACTAAAGATGGATTTGTCAACAAAATCCACTGACTGTACTAAGTTTGGCATTAAGTCAAACTTCTTCCAGAAATCTATGCCTAAAATTAGACGTTGTGAAATCGAGGGTATAATAAACAAATTTATAGGAAAAACTTTTTCTTTAAACTTCAAATCAACTGAAAGCCAACCTGAAATTTTTTGTAATGCCCCATCTGCAGTTTTCACAAATGACTTACAAGAAGAAAAATTTGGAAATTTATTAAAATTGAAACTAGCCAGATCTGAGCCAATACAGCTTATACTGGCACCGGTGTCTAAGAGACCATACTCTTTAAAATTAAGAAAAGAGACCTTTGCATAATATCGACTATCTTTTGGCTTAGAGACTATTGCAGATATTAACAATTTAGAACACAATTTACGATTTTTGTAGAATTTTCTCATTCTTAGAGTTGACCTTTTAGATTTATGTTTATGATCAATTTGGTACAAATCAAAATCAGTAAATATTTAATTTCGTTTAGAAATGTAATCTTCCCAACGTTTATGGTGGGGATTTTTCGGAAATAACAGTTTTTCTAAGTCCTCAGATGATTCTGGACTGGAGGATTCTCGTTTTAAAATGGTTAGTCTTGGCAGGTTTATAGGTTTTTCTCTATCCGAATTAAAGGTACAATCAGGGTAATTGGTTATAGCTTGGTTTTTGGTAATATCCGGTATTTTGTTTTCAACTAAGTTTGTTCTCTCGATTGAGGAGGAAGATGTAAGTTTTTTGGTTTACGACCTAGACATTTTGGACATTGTGGCTTGTACGTATTTTTGGCCCCGCATCCGTAACAAAAAATGGTACGTTCGGACAGTCCTCCCAAAAATGACCGATATCGCAATTCCAACAACGAGGTGGATTTTCCGATTTATGGACAGCATCTATAGAAACTTCCATTGGTTCTTGTAAATTTAAACTGGGATCAATGTCAAGTTCTGAAATTTGCCTACGAGGAACAAATTCTGAAGCATTTCGCATGTTAAAATTTCGACGAACATGGTCGTCATTTAAAAAACTTTCTCGAATTTGAACTAATCGTCTAAGGTGAGGAATAGATTCAACGTTGACATGGAGAAGCTCGTGACGAATCTCAGGTCTGAGATTTCTAGTAAGTATTTCAATTAATTCAGAGTCTGATAAAGGAATTGGAAGCCTATCCATGATGGACGAAACGGATTCAAAAAACATATCAAATGTTTCCCCTGGCTTCTGTATACGATTCCTTATCTCTTCTTTTATGTCAAAACTTGATTTACAGTCTCGATACTGACTTCGTAAGGCGATACAAAAATCATTCCAATTAATAAAACTAACGGTTTTGTGGTACCCGCCAATACCAATCGCGTGCCTTGCCAGATAAAAGTATATGCAAATTTTTTGCAAACTACACTATAATCACCAAAAAGTTTTCATTTGTAAGGGTTCTCAATCTATACAAGAATTCTTCGACATTCAAACCGGTCGATGAGCCATCAAATTTAAGGCCCCAGTTTTGTATAACTGATGTAATTTTATCACTATTAAAAGTGGAGGTTTGAGAAATAGAAATATTAGGATTATTGTTGTTAGAATAATGTGGTTGAGAAAACAAATTATTAGGACTAATCATGTGAGATGGTTGAACTCTCTCATGATTGGGTTGTTGACTATTTACTGGGTTTGAAAAACGATTTTCTGAAATCGGATTTGGAACAAGGTTCATGTTCTGTAAAATTCTAGTAATGTTATTTTCAATTAATCTATTGATTTCATCATAATTAACTACTGGTGGTTGTTGACTAGCCTGGGGTAAATTATAATCGCGATTTTGTTCTGGGGAATTTCATAAATTCTGACCTTCATTAACTGATGTATCAAGATTTGATTGTTCATGTTGATTTCTGTATGTACTTCTAGTAGCGTATTGTCTCTGACCTCCGCGAGGTCTAGGCTTTGACTTTTGTACTGGTTTCGTACCAACATTTATCTTTTAAGATCAACTAATTCGCAACTTAAATGACAATCTGGACATTCACTTTTGTTAGCAAGAAAATTTTCCAATACAAGCCATACGGAATGTATGAGCAACATCTACTTATAAGCATACAGGGGAATTTTTCTCATCCATTTCTCGGAACATATTGGACAGTTTTTGCTCAGAACCTGTAATAGGTGCTGGTGAAGGAGAAGGAATAGACAAACTTCGTGCAGTAGCTGCGGCAACATGAGCTGGAGGTGGAGATCTTCTTAGTGACATTGTTCGAATCTATGTGCAAGTATAAAGTTTAATAACAAAATTTTCCAATAAAAGTGATATATTTTCGATATGTGAAATGAAGACAAATGTTTAAATTTCTAAAAATTAAGAATTTAATTTAATAATATTTATTTATTCTACCAGATTTTAAAAATTTCCTATTGATCTTTTCCCTTCCAAGGCAATTTTAATGACAACAGGAAACTAATTTTGGTTTAAGTAAACAATCAATAAAGCTTTTGTTTTCGTATGGTATTGCTGACGTTAGAGATAATATTTAGAAAGAATATGAAAATGTAATCAATACTGGAATAAGAAAAGGTCTATTGAATATTTTTGATAAATATAAATTACTTTCAAATATCAAACAAACCAACTAATAACAAGTTTATATATTTTTCACCTACTTGTTTAAGGATGCTATATTGCCATTGGCAAAAGTAACATAATCCTATCCAAATATTAGTAGTTGATAACTCAGTTATGTCTACTTGCAAGAAATTTATTTTTATAAAAAAGTGCAAAAGTATTTATATGTTATAAATTTGATGTCATAAATTTTAAAAGGAACATATAGTGGTCTATCGGTTAGGTAATTCGATCTTAGTATTCACAAAATCCTAATATCCAGAAAGACGTATAAGTTTATTTAAAATAAAATCTTTTAAATATATAGCCTATAGCAACTAAGCCTAAAAATGAAATCTACAATTAACCTATTTGGGAAACCGAAAAAGGTAAGATGGAAACCAATTTCGGCCCCACGTTGGGCGCCATTTTATAAGTAATGTAATGTAACAATTACTAATGCTAGAAAAACATCAATGTTCAAGGATCAGCTTAACAAAAGTTAAGGATCGCATAGTAATAGGAAAGAGAGGTCTGCGAGAGCCTATGATAGCTAGCTATCAGCCGGGAGGGGGGTTCGTGTCCTTCTCTCACTAAACTCCCCAGTTGGGCTTGTCTTTAAGACATCCTCAACGATGGGTACACGACAATGTAAAGTCCTGGAAGACAAATGTAGGACAGCCGGAACAAATCGTCAACGACATTTTCGAACAAGTGTCGCGAAAATCGTGGACGACTAGATGAGAGACAATGTCGCTCAGTTTGTCCTTCACCCAAAAATATAGATTAATTCCACCATTTTATCATCAACGACTATATAAGCCACAATATCATCCACTTTGTCGTCAACGATTATATGGGCTTTGTCGTTAACGACTAAATAAGCGACAATATCGTCCACTTTGTCGTCAACGATTATATGGGCGAAAATGTCCTCAGTTTTGTAATTAACGACTATATTGATGATAGTATCATTCACTTTGGCGTCAACGATTACATGAGTGACAATGTCCTAAGCTTTGTCGTTCACTTTATTTTTTAAAAGAAAATGTTTTAAGTTGAATAAAAATATTTTAAAATATCACATTTAATTCAAAAGCAATATTTATTTCATTTGAATACATTTTTAAAAACATATTAATTGTTATAAAAAGGGTTATTGAGAATTATTATACCCACCACCACCATCAGTGGTGATAGAGAGTATATATAAGTTTGTCATTCCGTGTGTAACACCAAAAAATATTCATCTTAGACCCAACAAAGTATATATATTCTGGATCCTTATAAATTCTGAGTCGATCCGTCCTGTCTGTCGGGTTAAAACACGCTCACGCTAAAACTAAGCAAATAAAATCAACCAAATTCACTGAGAGAATATTCATTGTTTTCCTAAGCAGTTTGGTATTGAAAATCAGCAAAATCGGTTCACAACGTAAAAAGTTGTGAGTAAAAATTTCAGACTACCTCAAAAAATTAAGTTTTTTTCCCCAATTCTTGAGTAGTTTTCTCAGAAACTACCAAATAATTCGACAAATTTTGTCACAGATTATTTTTCCATCTAGATTAATTATGTTTAAAATTGTAACAATCGATCCAAATTTCCCATAGCCCCCATACAAAGGTACATATTCCCGGAAATTAATTTATCGTTAATAACTTCCTCAAATATATCGGATCAACACAAAATTTTGTACATATTGACTTATATGAACAGGAATCAAAACTATGACTTAGATCTGTATCGGTCCACAATTGGTCATAGCTCCCATATAAGGTCCACTTTCGAAAATCACTTAAATGAACATATTTTATTGATAAATAAAGCTATCGGGATAAAATTCGACATGAATATGTTTTGTATATACATAAATCATTCTACGGAATTTTTTTCGGATCGGTCCATAATAGCTCCCATATAAGGTTCACATCCGAAAATCACTTAAACGAGCATAATTCATAGATAAATAAAGCTATCTGGATAAAATTCGACATGAATGTGTTTTGTGTGTATATGAATTACTCTACGAAATTTGTTCCGGATCGGTCCATAATCGGTCATAGCTCCCATATAAGGTCCACATCCGAAAATCACTCAAATGCGCATAATTCATTGATTAATAAAGCTATCAGGGTAGAACCGAGGTGAATATGTTTGTATATAGATATAAATCATTCAGTGAAATTTTTTCCGGATCAGTTCACAATTGGTACTAGCTCCCATATAAGGTCCACATCCTAAAATCACTTAAACAAGCTTAATTCATTGATAAATAAAGCTATCGGGATAAAATTCGATATGTGTAATATTGTGTGTATAAATATTAATTATTTACGATTTTTTTTTTCGGATCGGTCCATAATTGGTCATAGCTCACATATAAGGTCCACATCCGAAAATCACTTAAATGCGCATAATTCATTGATAAATAAGCTATCAGGGTAAAACTCGACGTGAATTTGTTTTGTATATATATAAATCATTCGTGAAATTTCCACATCGGTCCATAATTGGTTACATTCCATATAAGGAATTTTTTCAGCATCGGTCCATAACTAGCTCCCATATAAGGATAACTTCTGAAAATCACCTAATGCCACATAATTTATTATTAAACGCGTCATGAGTATTGTTTATTCAAAAGCTTTTATGGAATCTGGATGGAGTATAATTAACTTTCTCAGAGCCAATGTTAGATAAACAAAATAAATAAATGTATTATGTTTATCTCAGGAACAAAACCCCAATTGACAATGCAATGAAATTTAGAAATAAAACAAAAGGCAAAAAATTAGGATTTTGGAAAAAAAAGGTGTTTATTGATGAGTAATATTACCTTAGGCTTTGGATGTTGAAAAAAACAAGAAGAGCAAAAATCTTAGATTAGAACGGAAGCTACATTTTAGACACCTTGGCCAAGTTGACAGTTGGTTTTGGGCGTTATGAGGGAAAGAGATAGCCTCAGTTTTCATAACTTTCAGCCTTTATATAGATTAGAGCAAAGAGGGAAAACTTTGCTCATCACTTATATTAAGGCCAAAAGAATGAAGTAGGTTTTTGGCATTAACATTGCCGCCCCCTTGCAGGATATGCAAGAGAAAAGATGGAAGGAGTCATCCGGGCCGTGTCCAAGATGTTGCTTCTGTTTAGGAATAGAAAATAAATGGTTATTAGAACAGTTCATTTTAGATAAATATAATTCATTATTTCTTTTTTATAATTGGTTTACAATGTATAATGTAAGTTAGGATATATGATGATATGATATATGATAGTGAAATTCATAAATTATTAGAATATATGGATGTTTTATAGTTTGCTTAGAATTCAGCCTAAAAGTGCATTTATTTAATTTACTAGTTCATAACGAGCAGGGTCCATAGATGACCCAGCCAAAAATAGTACTTTACGCCTTGGCATATGATCTTCGGATAAATGTCAGCACCGATTACGATATCAATAGCCGCAGATTCGTAGAATTTTGAGTCTGCGAGGAAAAGGTCTCGAAAGTTCTTTTTATAAGTTTCAGGCAAGGATTGGGTTGGAGTTTGAATCGTTATTCGATTGTCACACGAAATGTACCTTCAATCTTAGAGTTTGAATCGTACCGCGATTTCAAAACAATTGACAAATTGTCTCTTCCTTTAGAGTATAAGCAGTTAAGTCCAGTTTATCAATCAACCTCTTGGAAATACGACTAATTGGAGTCTAATAAGCAGCGAGCGCGCGAGGTTTAGATCCAATCTTACCAGGACTGTGGGGAGAAGGATCAAGTATTCTGATGTATAATTTGTGGTTAACGAGGTTGGTATGGGATTAGACTTAGCTGCTGATGGATTGTTAACGGACGAACTTTCGAGCTCTAGAGGAAGTCGACGGACGCGGAACGGGAGATGGTGATCGAGATCGATTTGAAGGCAAAAGGTCTTAACTAATCTGGGGTTGACATGTAATAGTGTATGGTGAAATCTTCTACAAATGCTTACATCCGTATTGGAGAAGCAGGTGCCTTTGGAGTGATCGTGTGCTAAACATTCGTACAATATTTTGTTATCACGGACTGCACGGATACGATCGGCCATATTCATGTCTAAAAATTTTCGACATAATCGAAGTGGATGTGGTCGATTACATAGGCGACAGGGAAAGGCTTTGTAGTTTCCAGGAAAATTTCGGGGAGTAGATTTAGATTAGTGGAGATATTTTAGGCATATTGAGCTGAAACAAAGATTACAAGTAAGTCAAAGTGGAAACAAGTGAAGTTTATGCGGCTGGTGATAACACAAGTTTAACGATAGGCCTAGTTATTAATCCGCGCTGAGTTAAGACGTCGGCTACGAGAACGCGATCAGCCGATCCTGTATATATTTTAACAATGCGACCGAGTCGCCACGAGTTCGGTGGGAGGTTTTCATCCTTGATAACTACCAAAGAACCTTCCTGAAGGTTTACCTCAGACTTTGCCATTTTACGCGTTTGTTCATTTCTTTCAAATACTCATTTTTCCAACGCAGGCAGAAGTTTGGGTGTAAAAGCTTGAGTCTTTGCCATCGGTTTATTACGGAAATTGAATAATCATCAACCTGTGGATCTATAGGTGCTAAAATTGGAGTTCTAATTAAAAAGTGTCCTGGTGTCAGCGCACATAGATCGGTTGGGAGCAGTTGATATTGCTTAAGGCATGACTCTATTTTGGAACAATAAAGTTGTTAACTCCTCAAACGTGTACTTGTAGCAACCTGCTACCTTACGGAAATGAGCTTTGAAAGGCTTTACTCCAGCCTCCCAGAGCACTCCCATATGCGGAGCCCCTGCAGGAATAAAATGCCAGGAGATATTTTGGTGAGCATAGTCAGATTCGATGCGTTGTTGGGATGTTTGGTTAAACTCTCTTGCCAGGACTCTAGAAGCGCCTACGAATGTAGTGCCGTTATCGGAATAAAGATTTAGTGGACATCCTCTACGAGAAACTAAACGACTAAAGCCGCAACAAACGCTTGCGTGGACAAATCTGAGGTGGCTTCTAAATGGATTGCCTTTGTGGAGAAACACACAAATACGCAGACGTACCCCTTGGAAATTCTGCATGCTCGACCGGAATAACTTTTTATATCGAATGGTCCTTCGAAGTCTAAGCCAGTATTAGTAAATGGACGGGTTATTTCAGATCTTTCCGGTGGCAAGGCAGCCATTAAATGCTTTTGGAACTTCTTTTTGTAGATAAGACAAATTATGCACTTATTAATAGTAGTTTTAATAAGGTTTTTCGCTTTAGGAATCCAAAATTGTGTCCTCAGAAGGCGCAAGACTAATTGGTTCCCGCCGTGAAGACTTATGTCGTGGATAAATTTGACTAAAAGTCATGAATAGTTGGAATTGTAGGGAAGGATAATAGGATGTTTCTCGTCATAGGTAAGTCCTGGTGAAAATACTAGTCGACCACACGAACGGATTATTACCTTCTGCGTCAAGAAACGGATTTAGGTTCAAGATCGTACTAGTTTTCGCAATGGGTTGTCTACTGGAAAGGGCTTTCTGCTCATTCGGATAGAACGCTTTTTGGCATACGGAGATAAGATACGCTTTAACGGAGCTTATTTCGGATTTGGCGAGTGAAAGTGAAGTTTTATAAAATTGGAACGATATCGACGATGAGTTCTATAGAAAAACGATAGACATATGCCAGTAACACGCATTGCACTACTGAAAGAAAAAAATCGTTCAAGAATATCCTCGAAATTAGAAAAATAGGAGAAATGAACCTTTATTGCCTTAGCCTCTAGGTCGGTATTCAGAGTATTAGTTCTACAGTGATTTGGCCATTGCTTTCTGCTTCTTTAAGCCAATGAGGCCCAAACTACCAAAATTCATTATCTACTAACTCCAGTGGATATAAACCTCGACTAGCTAAATCGGATGGATTTGCCTCAGAGTTGACGTGTCTCTCGAATTTGAATATGTAACAACTTGAGTAATCTACGTTACTCTGTTCGCTACGAAGGTTTGCCAACAACAAGATGGTTTTGCGAGCCAATCCAGTACAATGGTGGAATCGGTCCAACAGAAAAGTGAATATTGGTTGAGATCTAGCCGTGGAAGTAAATTATCTATCATTTCCGCTAAAAGAACAGCACCACAAAGTTCTAATCGCGGAATGGAAAGCGTTTTAGTAGGAGCCACTTTGGTTTTAGAGGAATAAGATGAGTGGAAATGGAATTGGAATCTACCATTCGGATATATAGTGCTAGTCAACCAGCGGGATCAAATAATTTCGCAATATTGGATAAAACTTGTCTTTTAGTATAATTATCGGTTTCGGGAAATGGCTCAGCCGCGAAAAAAAGTTATCAGAACACGCATTCCATCGAATACCAAGCATTTTTGCTGAACTGTTGTCCTCTAGTTTAAGGAATTTTTCATGGAGTAGATGGTCTGGTGGAAGATCAACTAGGATTTCTTTGGAATTTGACGTCCACTTTCTCAATGAAAAGCCAGCGGGATCTAAAGCTTGGATGAGTTCATTTTCTCGCTTTAAGATCATCGACATACATGGAGTTCCGAAGAATACTACTAGCAATGGGATAAATTGATTGAACATCATCAGCTAATTGTAATAGTGTCCGAATAGCAAGATAAGGTGCGCAATTAACACCAAATGTGACAGTTTTAAGTTCGTAATCACAAATTGGACTATTCGGATTACTTCGGAACAATATTCGTTGATATGGAGTATGATTTTCATCGACCAGAATCTGTCTATACATCTTCTATATGTCAGCATTGAATACAAATCGATGAAATTTCCATTTTATAATCAAAAGAGTAAGATCATTTTGTAAAATTGGACCAACATGGAGTAAAGGAATTTAAACTTTGTCCATTTGACGAAGGAGCCGAGGCATTAAAAACCACACGAACCTTGGTAGAAACGCTATCGAGTTTTATAACAGCGTGATGTGGTAAATAATAAACTCTTGTACTTTCGGATAGGTCAGGAGAGCGACTTTGAACATGTGATCTAAGGTTTCATACTCTAAAAACTACTTTATCATATTCAACTTTGAAATCTGGAGTACGAATCAGTCTAGCTTCGTTTCTAAAGAATTGCGCCATAGCGCTAGATCTAGAGTTGCCTAAGGATGAGGTTTCTGGAAACTCTTTCCTTGAAAGGAAGTGAAACTATATATCGACCTTTGGAATCCCTCTTTGTTGTACGGGTATATAAATCTTCGCAAGCTTGATCGGATGGCGACAGAATGTTCTTCCTTGGAAGATTCTCCACCTCCCAAAAACGTGAAATTTCTCTATCTAAAGAAATTTCACAGAAATTCGAAACTATTTTTCGACTTGGACTACTATTTTGAGAAATTGGACCAGTAAGAATCCATCCAAAGATAGTTTCTTGCGCTAAGAGGGATTCGCAAACATTGTGCTTTACCCCTGAATGAACAACATAGGGGAAAATATCACCGCCAATAAGAACATCTATCTTTGAAGTGGCATAGAATTTAGGATCAGCTAATGGAATATTAGGAAGATTCGACAATTTTGATTTCGGAACTGATTGAGAAGGAAGATTGCTAGAAAGTTGTGGAACTATAAGTGTCGTAGCGGGAAGAGAAACACTGTCATCTAAGTTTGAAACCCAGTACAAAAGAACAGTGATGTTGAACAGTTGCTGAAACAGATTGATTTAAGCCTGAAACTTGAGCGCTGGTAGATTGAGATGGCAGCTTGAGAAGGTTGAATAAACGTTCTGAAATAAAGGTACCTTCAGACCCAGTATCAATCAATGCACGCGCTTGTTATTTGGCCCTAAGATGGCAAATGCTTACCCACGCTGTACCCAACAAAACACCCGTTGAATTAGTAGCGAAACAAGATTTACTCTACTGGAACTAGAACTATCTGTGGACTGTATATGGGGTGCATCAGGGCGAGAATAGGGTAGCGAATTAGGATTAAGATTTGAACTAATATTTGGACTTGGTACTTGAGGAGACGGTGTTTGTTCTTCGACTTCACTATGTAAAAGAGTATTGTGCTTCTTTTTGCACTTAAAGCATGTGTGTTTGCTCGTACAATTTCTCACGCTTTGAGTTTTCGAGAAACAGTTTATGCACAAACCTTCTTTCCTTATTTCCTCCAGTCTTCGTTGATGATCCATTTTCAGGAATTTGGGACATTTGCGAATCGCACGATTATCTTTTGGATATATTTGACATTTGGGAATTGTAACTTTGATTTGGAAGGAGTGGACTCGTTTGTTAGAGTACGCATTGGAATTAGGTTTTGATTTCACATCACTATTTTTGGAAGTATTTGAACTTCGAATTTCAGACACTGACTCTAAGGTTCTGTAGCGGTTTGAAAGAAATTTATCTAATTCGGACCATTGGGGAATAGAAGTCTTGTCCTTTAACTCCTGTTCCCATAACGTCAAAGTATTCTCAGGGAGTTTACTAGGCCAAATAAACACGAAAGATTGGATCCCAACTGCTGACATCAATCTGGTAAAGCCGATAATACTGTTATACAAGAGTTTATTCCTCTTTGTAAGTTCTTTATTGCTTTACCAGATTCTGAATTCAAAGACTGGAAGGTTAAAAAGGATTTTCAATTGACCATTTACCAAAACTCTGGTAATGTCAATTGAAAATCCGAGAACAAATCTCAAACGAGAACAAAGATTTCTCCAGGCAATGTCGAAAACCTGGTGAGTAAGTGGACTCTTTTGGACAATTTCTCGAGCTTCGCCTTTTGTTTTCTGTGTTAAGAAAACAATTTTCCACGTTACTTGCTCGAGAATTGGAAACGACGGCAGAAAACGTATCCCGGAAGTTGGCCACGAAGAATAATCACCATTGAATGTCTCTATTTCAATAGGAGGTAGATGGAGACTGCGTGACACGGAAGGGATTAAGTTTTGGACAAAATCATTTGAAGAACCGGGAGGAGCCGAAATATCGGGGTGTCTCGTCACCTCTTGAGGATTGGGATTTGAACGGAATCTAAGGAATCGGAAAGCTCAGACAACTTAGCCAAACAATTACAATACGTGGTGTATGTGCTCTTGTATTTCGACTTAACCGATTCTATGTTGATTGGCTCCTCGACATCGCCAGCCTCTTTTCCGCTTTGGCTAAAAAAGTTGTCATAGGCGACCCTAATTCGACACCAGTTGGACTTTAGTTCATATCGATGAACTTCAAGGGTGTGAATCGAATCCACAGGATATTGGTTGGCATTAAGGTCAGCTTCAAACTCTACTACCGTATCAGTTAATCTTATGAATTGGTCTAAATGCATTTGAAAGATACTAATTGGAATGAAATGAAATCCGTATTAAATCAGCAGTATATTTTGTAAAAAACACAAGAAAATCTTTGAATTCAAAGGTATCAAAGATAAAGAAACTGTAAATCAATGGGATAAAAAAAATAATAATAGTTTAAAAAAAGTTCAACGTCAATCTCTATAGAACTTGAGATTTTAATTATTGAAGCAATATATAATGAGTGGATACAACTGTAAACACAGACAAATTTGAAAATGAATTACTATATTTAAATCCCTGGCAAAATAAGACGATATATTGGTTTTCTATCAGCTGTTCAATGAAAATAAACCTTTTACTTATGGGAAATGGCAATATACTTCCAAGAAACTTCCCAACAATCGGTCTGTTCGCGGATACTTCTACTACAAATAGTGTACGCAAACACACTTTTGGGAAATTGCAAGGCACTTCCAAGAAACTTCCCAACAAAAGAAAAAAAAATATTTGAAATATATTATTTTTAACTTTTATGTGGAAAGGAGCAACAAAAGATTGGATGGGAAGAAAAGGAATAAGAATGTGAAAAACGGAAAACAGAATAAAATATAAAATATAGGAATAAAAGATAAAAAAAATTAATGAAAATATATATTTGTTCAATAACGAAAAGTTGTCACTAATTAATACAAATTTTCAGAAGAAATACTTGAAATTTGTATTGAATTTGTAATAGCTTACAAAAGGTTTTTGCTGTTTTGTTATTGAACAGCTATAATATTTCGTGTGGGATGAAGAACTTTTATATTGAGTATTAAAGTAGTAAATAAGAAAAACAAACGTAAAAGAAAATAACAAAATAAATAAAGAAATTCTAAACCTTAAATTTTTCAGAAATATAAGTAGTGAAACGGCCTACTTTAAGTTCTTTCCAGGTTTTATTTGTTACTTTTCAAAAATATGGAAATGAGAAAACAAAATAATACAAGTGTTGCCGAGTGACTAAGAAACACTACTAGTTAGGTTTGAATGCTATGTGTGCAAGAATGTTGTCCCATTCTTTCTTTTCTCGAAAAATTATTTAAAGTTAGAAATGCAATAAATATAGTGTAAAATAATTACTGCTTTGCAATATTTTCTTTTCTTTTTCTATTTTTCCAGAGATTTATTTCACTCTCTTTTGGGGTATATTATAGAGGAAATTTCCTACTGAGATCAGAAATAAATCAAAATATCCATTCGTCAATTATCTTTAACCAGTTGCTTACTAATAAGTTAGTGAATGAATTAATATTTTAGCAATTTTATAAGGGTTTCTTCTTTCATCTCGTGACAACTTTTTAATAAGTATAAGGATATTTTAACGATATTTACCAATCAATTTTGTAAGAATTTCTCTCCCTTTTCCTTATATGAATTTTCCCTTGTACTTTGGAATAAACCAACATGTATATAATAGAGTTAAAAAAAAATAAGGAAATCGCTCGAACACCAAAATAAGACGATATTTTATTAAATATAACAATTGTAATTTTTTATGAGTTTAGCAATTTAACTTTGTTCATAAATAAATGCACGTTGGTAACACTTGATACAAAATCATTGGAAAATACAAGCGAGTGCACACCGTCATATACATACAAGGTTAAGAGAGGAGTTTTGTAAGTAAAATAGTTAAGAGATTTGAATTAAGTAAAAGCTTTACTTTAACATTTAAGAGATGATCGGAATTAAAGGGAAAGAGAATGTTAGGATTATTGATTTGAGGATAAGATTAAGAGAGAATATTAACAAATTGGTGGTGGGAAAAGTATATAAAAAAGAACTCAAGAGTACGGACAAATTTAAGAAGGGATAAATAGAGGATAATGACACGATAACATTCCAGAGTAATTAAAGCTGAAAATGGGGAGAATAATTGCACACATGAATGAAATAAACAAGATTGCGACACCGACAATTCCGTTATTTTAATGTACTCTTTTATTCTTTTTTCGTGACGTCAACAGTGCTTGTTTTGCTATGTTTTAAATATAAAATACTTACTTTTCACATGAAATTTTAAAACAAATAGTGAAAAATAAAAATTAGTAAATTAAAAATTAAAATGCGGTGTGCAGTAAAAATTGCAATAATAGTAATAATAAAAATCAAAATAGTGTGCAATAAGTTTTTTTAACTTTCCTTCAGATCATAGCTTATTAAAGCAATGGATAAGTTTTTGTTGCCGAAATAAAAAAATTAACATTAAAACGTCTAAAATCTGTAGAGAGCATTTCAAAACCGAAGACTTTGAAAACAATTTACAATTGGAAATGAGTTAGTATGAAGCAAATGATTTCTGTAATAAATAGATTAGTCCCTATTATTATTTAATTAAGTTTAATATTTAAATAAGTTAAATATTCCTAATAACATAAAACGTAAAATACATTTTATTTTATTAGAAACAAATAAGTTTTAAACATAATTATTTACTTTTCTATTATAAATCACAATTTTCATATCATACAATCAGTTCTAGGCACTGATGACGTCACTGAGCTTAAGAGTACTTTTTTAAGAGAGTCATGTCGCCATCTGTGTTAATTTCTTTATGAATTGCACATATATCAGACATACGCGAAGATCAACCATAAGAGCTCTCTGGTTTTTCCTCATTCACACGTACGTACGTCATTCTCTTAATTTTGAAGTTTTTTGATTGAGATACACACAGAGAAATCTCTGGTGTTAAACATGAAGATAGGTTCCTGTTTGCCGAATGTTATTTTTTCTGAGTGAATGAGTTAAATAATGAAAAATTTAAAAATGTTTAATCATCGACACAAATTCCTAAATAAATGTAATATACTATGTTATTTCCTGACATATAGCCAATTTCCGTGAATGCCCTGATAATAGTTTCATTTAATTGACATTTAGAGCACTCCATATGAGTGCAAAACATCATGGAGGATATTTTTATACACATAACAATCCATTATTTGTTAAATTTCTTAAAATCTTCCATTATTTATTAGTTTTAACTGCACGAAGTATATTGCAAATGCATTTCCGATGCAATTAACAAAAATAATAGTTTATGCTTTAGTTTTTCCAAAAATATATTCAAACAAAATCCAAAATGTAACGCTTTTTTGTCA
Source organism: Lucilia sericata (assembly GCF_015586225.1). Lineage (NCBI taxonomy): Eukaryota > Metazoa > Arthropoda > Insecta > Diptera > Calliphoridae > Lucilia > Lucilia sericata. The sequence continues at coordinate 5,316 of NW_023994424.1, read as the reverse complement.
TTCATATAGAGTACACTGTAAACTATACAGCACTAGAAAATGTTACAAACTTTTCTTTCAGTGCAAAGAATGCAAAAACAAAAACTGAAGTGGTGTTAGTGAGGCAAGAAAATTTTACGGTCTGCCGATGTGGGCCATACATACATATCATACAAGAGAACCCGAAAAACGGAGAGATGTATAATGACCAAAAAAAGAATATTATACCCTACACCGGTATATATCGCACGTCAATCCAAAGAAATATTAAGTCCGCACCTTTCAATACAGAAACGTTTGCAAAACTTTGTGAACTTACTTTAGGTAAATCTTGGATGAAAACCTCCACATCGACACAATATGATGCTAATTCTCGGACCTTCTTCTAGTAAATTTTTAGATATTTGCTTCGTTTGGATGATGTTATAATTATTATGTTACTTGAAACTTTCTTCTTTACTTTAATTTTCATACAGATATTTCCACTTTGATTTTCATACAAATATTTTATCAATTTTCTAAATATTTATTTTTGTAACTACACGAGGCAGTTGAAACAAACCACAAGGCAAAAAAAAACTAAGCTGACTTTTATGAACGTTATTCAATGCACTTTTATGACTAAATCACTACCGAAAGCAAAAAATAAAACATACCTTTTCCAATATGTAGAGAGACGAAAGGAATGAGTGTAGATTTTAGCACAAGATAATCCAATGTTGAAATCTCAGAGAGTTGTTGTTAATTTTTTCCACCCGGTTCGAACTGGACCAAATATTTATTCAAAAGCTTTTATGGAATCTGGATGGAGTATAATTAACTTTCTCAGAGCCAATGTTAGATAAACAAAATAAATAAATGTATTATGTTTATCTCAGGAACAAAACCCCAATTGACAATGCAATGAAATTTAGAAATAAAACAAAAGGCAAGAAATTAGGATTTTGGAAAAAAAGGTGTTTATTGATGAGTAATATTACCTAAGGCTTTGGATGTTGGAAAAAAACAAGAAGAGCAAAAATCTTAGATTAGAACGGAAGCTACATTTTAGACACCTTGGCCAAGTTGACAGTTGGTTTTGGGCGTTATGAGGGAAAGAGATAGCCTCAGTTTTCATAACTTTCAGCCTTTATATATATTAGAGCAAACAGAGTAAACTTTGCTCATCACTTATATTAAGGCCAAAAGAATGAAGTAGGTTTTTTGGCATTAACAAGTATGTTCTGTGTATAGATAAATCATTTTGATTATTTTTTTTCGAATTACTCCGTTATTGGTCATAGTTCCCATATAAATTATCGGCAGGATCGGTACATATTTGAAAATCACTTAATACAAATGTTTCTGGGCCTAATCAAAATCAGTTACATACATACATGCATAAAGAAGTTACAAAATGATAAATAGTATCTTAATTACGGAAACAAAACATATGCCGGGTTTAACAGTTCTCCATAAAGGAAATAAAGTACTTTAGTACTAAAGTACATACTTAAGTAAAATTTATTTCCTTAGTATAAATTTTTTGTATGCTTGAACGTAAATTTGCAATAATAATTGCTTTACAAAAAGTTGGCGTAAAAAGGGGCGTGGCGTCCTATCCAGATCTTAATAGTTTATAGTTCCTTTCTATAAGTCTCGAATGAAAATTTTGTATAACAATTATATGGAAAAAAGTGAGCATAAGAGGAATCGTGACGTCCAATCATGATTTTATATAGCCTATTGTTCCACTTAGAATAGAACTATTAATGTTCTAAATTTCATTGCAAATCGGTTCAGTAGTTTGGCCGTGAAAGCTTAACAAACAGAGTGTCTCTTTCACATAATTATAGAATAGGATATAGGTAGGGATAGTTTTATAAAAAGTGGGCGTAGAAAGGGGAGTGGCATCAGATCAAGATCTTATATATATAGTCCTTTTCGAGATTATACCTATCGGTATGCAAAATTTCATGTAAATAGTTTTTGTAGTTTAGTTGTACAAAAAGTGGGCGGAAAAAAGGGCGTGGCATCCGACCACGATCTTATATAGCTCATTACTTCTTTTGGGGTTAGACCTATTAGCGGTCCAAATTTCATGTAAATCGGTTAAGTAGTTTTGCCGTGAAAGCGTAACAAACAAACAAACAGTCTGTTTATACCCTACACCACTTTAGTGGGCATGGTATATTGGGTTGGTGCTGATGTTTGTAACGCACAATAATATTGGACCTATACCTTAAAGTATACCAATCGGTTTAGAATCATTTTCTGAGTCGATTTAGCTAAGTTCGTCCGTCTGTCGTCCTGTAATCAAACTACAGGTCGCAATTTTGAAGATATTCAATGAAATTTTGTACATGATCTTCTATTGTCACAGGGACGAATCTATTGAAATTGGTTATGATCGGTCCATTATTTCACCTAGCACCCATACAACTGAACCCCTGAATAGAGCTTGTAAACCTTGTAATCAAACTACAGATCGCAATTTTGAAGATAATTCAATGAAATTGGCACACGATCTTCTCTGTTACCGAAGACGAAGCCTGTTATAAATGGTTAACATCGGTCCATTATTTCACCTAGCCCCCATACAACTGAACCGGAAATAATAGGGCTTTTAAGTTCATAATTATTTTTAATATAATCGTATCTCGACAAAAAGCTGCAAAACAAGTTATATACTAGCCTTGATGACCCTCATGAATTTTATAATTATAGGGTCTCATCTGACCATAGCACCTATTCAAAGCCCCCTTCAAATTCGACTTAAATGTCCACAATTTTATTCAACAATAAATGGCTTCAGTATATCTGAGGCAAGGTACAATTCAACTTAAATGCTTTATTATAAAAACTAAATCACATTTTTTTGTAACAGGTGTAGGGTATTATATGTTCGGCCTGGCCCGACTTACTTGTTTATATACATATTTATAGGATATTATATGTTTTGAAGATGTAATGTGTCGTAGTGTTCTTTCTAAAACATTCATTATAACAGATTTTATGAAAATCGGATTCGTACATTTTTGTATGCTTTCATAAATTTGGTATAATTATTGTTTTACAAAAAGTTGGCGTAAAAAGGGGCGTGGTGTCCGATCTAGATATTGTATATTTATAGTTCCTCCTGAGGTCAGACCTATCGATATACCAAATTTCATGTAAAACGGTACAGTAGTTTTCTGTAAGTCTCGAATGAAAATTTTCTATTTAAGGCATGTGAAAATTTACACATTTCTTCAAATATTTGATCAATTAAAAAATATTAATATAAAAGTAGCTGGTGGAGGGTATTTAAGATTCGGCTCAGCCGAATATAGCACTCTAACTTGTTTTTTATATTTTATTTAAAAGACTAGCTATACCCAGTGTGCTTTGCTACCCTAAAAGCAATATAAATAAAAATCTTCTTAATAATTTTGAAGATTCTAACTGTAATGTTTTCCAGAGATACATTTTTCCGAACGTTAATTAAGATTTTAATGTAATCGATGACAAATTAAAAAAAAAAAATCTAATATTTTTCCGGATATACGAAATTTTGTATTAATTCATATAGGCCAAGACCCCATTGAAAGCCCGCCCGTTATTCTCTAAATGTTCACATTAATGTCAAAGATCTTCATGTAGAATTTGAAGATTCTAGCTCTAATAGTTTCTCAGATATACGAATTTTTTTCTTTATTCAATGGAAACTCACAGCCCCCAGATGAAAGTCCGCCCTTTTTTCTCCAAAATGTTCATATGTATAATAAAGTTCTTCTTGCAATATTTGAAGAATCTTGTTCTATTAGTTTCCCATATAAGCGAAATTTTGTATTAAATTCATATGTGAGGTGCCAAACCCCCATTGAAAGTCCGCCCGTTATTCTCAGAATGTTTACATGAATGTCAAGTTCTTCAATTAAAATTTGAAGATTCTAGCTCTAATAGTTTCTCAGATATATAATTCCTATTTAATTTATATGGGGGCTCCAAGCCCCCCATGACGAAAGTCCGCTCTTTTTCTCTCCAAAATGTTTAGATGAATATTTAAGTTCTTAGTGCAAAATTTGAAGAATTTAGTTCTATTAGTTTCCCAGATAAACCAATTTTTGTATTTTATTAATATGGGAGGTGCTGCCCCCTCATGGGTAGTCCGCCAATTTATTTCCCAAGATGTTTACATGGATAAGTTAAAGTTAGTGCAAATTTTTAATATTATAACTGTAATAGTTCCAAGATAAACGAATTTTTTTTTTTAATTGAGCGTAGCCAAGGAGTAATCGAGTTTAAGTTTTAAAGATGAACCCTGCAGATGCGTTGTGGCGGCTCAAAGTAGGGTACCTACGACATGTAAAATTTTAAAATCGTGCCATTGTTTTGTTTGTTTCACCCAAATACAATATTTTCTGAAAGCGCTCGACGAGATCTTGAAAAAACATGCTTGGACATACTACTTATCTCTTATAATATCCAGTTATAGGCATTTAAAAATTTAGTGATACAAAATTTACCATACCTTGGTCCGCCTTTTTTTGAATACATTACAGATCCAAAATATACGTTTTTTAATTTAAAAATTCAAAAAATTTTAGATTTTTGCCGTTTTTTTGCCAAAAATGTGTCTTAACTCTTTTTTAATAAAATAAAATTTTCTTTAAGAACATATAACAATTTTATAGTTTTCTAAAAGGTATCTTTACGCAGAACGCTTTGGCGTAAAAAACTTGTCCTATTTTTTGAAAATGTTGCCACTGCGTCCTTCCGAATATGACCTATTTTTTATCAAAACTTCAACTTTGGGCGACATGTTCTAAAATCCCAAAGCTGGGATCAGAAAACTGAAAGCAGTTTTGGAAACCTCAATATGTTTTCTATTTACTCCAAAAGTATTTTCCCAGCCCTGAAAGAAATGTGGACCCTATGGGCAAAAAAGTAAAAAATCCCATTTTTGGGATTTTCATTCCTATTTTTGGGAATTGCGGGATGCCCTTTGACCTTTTCAATTTTTTTTTTGCATTTTCTTATTTGAAATGACAAATTTAACATTGAAAATTTCATTGAGTTTTGTTCATAAATAAAGATTTTGTCATATATTACATATTTGTTTAATTTCTAAAACTATGATTTATATCAAAATTTTAATAGGGTCGCAGATAGCTACAACAATTTAGTCCATATTTATCCCTTAATATCTTTTTTAGTTAGATATGGAAATTCTCGACCCTTTACAAAAATTTCAAGCCAATATCTCAATTACATTCAAAAATATGTTCATTTAAACCTGTATCCTTTAATTTCATATTTTAGTATTAAATATGACAGAACATATTTAAATCTTATATTTACCTATTTTCTATTTGT